>NW_025421701.1:0-309474 GCF_011764305.1 Mustela putorius furo
TGAAATAGCTCCCATGCACAAGTTTCCTTGTGGAGACGAGTTTGTGGTTCTGATGGGTGCCTCAGGAAAACCCCAATGCTGGTATTGGAATCCAGGGTTTTGAGGAGACATGCCTTTAAACCAAAGCAATGGATCCGATTTTGGCCTAGGGTCCTGTCTGGTTCAATCTTCTTCTCTGGGGAAAATCTTCTAGCGTATGAGTGGAGTTAGATGATCAGCTGATGTCAGACTGCCCTTTTTTGTCCCGGGCGACCTATACTATTGGGATGGCCTCAGGGACTTTGGAGGGTTCTCCTAATTTGTACGATTTTGGACAATGGAATGGGCAGAATTCCCATGGATTAGGAAGGCACAGTCCTAATGTGTGGCTCCAGGGTCCCCAGCCTGGATGGTGTGTGGCCCAGGACTTTGAGGACAGACGTCTGAAAACACAAACTCAGCTTACGTTTGGGGACGTAGGTATGGCAGGCCCGATCTACAAACCATGAGAAGACATCTTCAGGATATGAAGATAGTGCGAGTCTGAGGCGCTTGCTTAGGCTTTTGTCTCTGGATTTTGTATCAGCGATGGCCGTGGAATTTCGAGGAGCCCTCATGGGCCATGGACGAATCTTGCTCTCTGTGGATTTGGCCCCATCCCAATTGTTTTTCGTCAATCTGTTGGATAGATGACTCCTTTCATGGTTGTTACATCAGGTGTCCCACCAAAAGAGGAATTACAAAGCAGAGACTTTGGGGGAAGCGTGATGGGACAACACGAACTATGGTTAAAAATTGGGGCCTAGGGGCATGGCAAGCCCAATATGCTGTCTCTTCATCCAGCCACTGAGAGGCCTTAGCTGAGGACTGGGCTTAGGCTGAGGGTCACAATGTGTGTTTGCTACCTATCTCGACTGCGAGCAATGGCGGGTCCTCAAGGGACACACTGGTTTCCACTACAGTGAAGGTTGGACAACAAGCCAACCACAAGTTTTCCTGCCATCGGGAAGGAGTTATGATTTCTGTATCATTTTCAAACCTGGGCAGTGATTGGAGATAAGGTCTAGGATCTGAAGCCTGAAAACTGAGGTTGGGAAGGAATAACGACCTAAGGCCATGGGGGGTCTGAAGTTCTCAGTTTGTAGCCAGCTGTCTGGGTTGGCCCAGGAGGTCCAGGCTCAGGCTGTGTCAGAAAGGGCATTATTGCCCAGGTCATCCTATATATTTTGGGTATAGCCAAGTGTCGTGCAGGTTGATCTTCACTTGGGGTTTCTAGGTAGCCCCAGAGGGCAATGTATTTCTTCTGCAGGACAGGTAGAGTGCTGCATTGTAGTTCTGGATTGCCAAACTGGAGGGCTTGTAAGCCAGTAGTCTGTGGACAGAAGTCTGAGGACACAAGCTAGGCTTAGGTTTCTGGGTGAGGACATGGCAGGCACAATCTACAGACCTGAACCGAGATCTCGTGCATCTGAAGTCAGGGTGAGGATCAGATGATCGCTAAGGTTGGACCTTATGTCCCTGATGGCCACTTTATGAAGGTGGGGGGATCATGTGGCCTTGGGGCTTCTCTCACGATGGGAGTTCTGAGAAGCTCCCATCTGCAAAGATTCTTCTGCAGGACAATTGAGACCTGTTGGTTGGCTCCAGGCCAACGATTCCGAGCAGGGTTTTAAGGATGGATGGCGGGGTAGGCCACCTCGCATTCCAATTGTCTCCTAGCAACAAGACAAGTTAGATCTGCTGGATCTCGCGAAGCACCCGAATTCGCTCAGTTGAAATGGACTCTCCTGTGGATGGGTCCTAATGTGTTTTTGTGTGTCTATGGAGACCTTGTGTTGGGGGCAGTGGCACACAGGCCCTGAAGGATTCTCCTAACTGGATGTTTTGAGACATCTTCAAAGGATAATTTTCCCATGTGGAGAAGAGATTTGTTCTGATTGCTGCCTCATGAAATCCCCATATGCTAATATTGGAAACCAGGCCTCTCTGAGGAGAGATACCTGTAACCGAAAGCAATGAATCTGATTCAGGCCTAGGGGCCTGTCTGATTCAATCTTCTTCTCTGGGGACATCCATCTACGCTGAGTAGAGGTAGATGCTCAGCTGGTTTCAGATGACCCTTGTTTGTCCTGGGCGGCCTACATTATTGGGATGTCTTGGGGACTCTGGAGTTTTTTCCTAATTTGTACGATTGTGGACAATGGAATGGGCAGAATTCCCGTGGTATGGACAGGCACAGTCCTGATGTGTGGCTCCAGGGGCCTCAGCCTGAAGGGTCTGTGGGCCAAGAATGTGGGGACAGAAGTCTGAAAACACAAACTCGGCTTAGGTTTGGGAAGTAGGTATGGCAGGCCCGATCTACAGACCGTGAGGAGAACTCTTCAGGATACGACAAAAGAGCGAGTGTGAGGCGCTTGCTCAGACTTTTGTCTCTGGATTTGTTGTCAACGATGGCTGTGGAATCTCGGGGAGGCCTCATGGGCCATGGACGAGACTTCCTCTCTGTGAATTTGGTCCAATCCCAATTGTTTGGGGTCAATCTGAAGGATGGGAGGAGTCCTTTTAGTTTTGTTACCTCAGGTGTCCCACCAAAAGAGGGATTCCAAAGCAGAGCTCTGGGGAGGGATGAATGTACAACCCGAACAATCCAATTGGGGTGAGGTCGAGAACCGAGCAGGTTGATCCTCATTTGGGGTTTATGGAGATCCCCATAGAGCAACGTTTTTCTTCTGGAGGGCCAGCATAGGGCTGCATTTTGGATCCAGAATTCCAAGTCTTGAGGACATGTTTGCCAGGAGTGTGAGGAAGGAAGTCTGAAAACACAAGGTAGCACGAGGTCTGGGCCCACTGTGCAGAGGCTGAATCGAGATCTCCTGCATCTGAGGTCAGGGCGAGTATCAGATGTTGCCTCAAGCTGGAGTTTGTGTCCATGACGGCCCCTTCCTGAAGGGGGTGGGGGCGTCATGAGGCCTGGGAGGTTTCCCTACGCTGGGAGTTGTGAGCTGCTCTAAACTTCAAAGTTTCCTTCTTCAGGACAGTCGAGTACTATTGGATGGTTCCAGGATGCCCCATACAGAAAGACTCGAGAGCAGGGGCCTAAGCATGGATGCCGAGAAACGCCAACTCACCTTCCCATTGCCTGGTCGAGACAAGGCACGCTCAATCTGCGGGCTCTTGGGTGAGCTACCCAGAAGGCTGAGTTTAAATGGACTTTCCTGAGGATGAGTCATAATGTGGGTTGGTGGCCATGGAGACCTTGGAATGTGGCAGTAGCTAAGGGACTCTGCAGGATTCTCCAACCCGAAGGGTTTGACACAACTCCAACAAGGAAGCTTTCCATGCGGAGATGAGAGGTGTTCTGTCTTGTGCCTCAGGATATCCCCATATGCTGGTCTTCGAACCCAGGCCTCTGAGGAGTGATACCTCGACACCAAAGCAAGAGTTCATAATAGGGCCTAGGGGCCTGTCTGGTTCAAACTTCTGTCTCTGCGGATATCAGTCTGTGTGTCTGCATGGAGGTAGTAGTAGCTCAGCTGGTGTAATAATGCCCCTGTTTGTCCAGTGCGGCTTGCGGTAGTGGGATGTCCTTGGGGACCTTGAGGTTTCTACTATTTTGTAGAGTTGTGGCCAATGGAACGGGCAGTTTCATAGGAGAGAGCAGGCACAGTTCTGTGGTGTGGCTCCCGAGACCCCAGTCTGGAGGCGGTGTGGGCCACGGCTGTGCAGACAGACATCCAAAAACCCAAACTCAGCTCAGGTTTGGGGCCGAGGTTATGGCAGGCCTGATCTACAGTCCGTGAGGGGAGCTCCTCTGGATATGAAAGAAGGGTGAGAGGGAGGCAGTCGCTCAGTCTTTTGTCTCTGGATATTTTGTCCACAATGGCCGTTTAATGTAGGAGTTGCCTCATGGGTCGTAGAAGTCTCCCTCTCTGGTAGTTTGTCCAGTCCCAAGATTTTGGGGTCATTCTGTGGGAAGGGAGAGTCCTGTTTTCTGCTTCATGTGTCCCCCCAGTAGAGGGATTCTGGAGCATAGTAGTGGGTACTGACAACTGGAATACTCGCTCTCTGGTTAAGCCTGGGGGCCTATGGATTTGACAAGCCCCATATGCAGGATCTTGGTCCAGCCACGTAGAGGCGTTACTTTAATACGGGACTCACGCTACAGGTCACAATGCATGTCTGTGCCCTAGGCGGCCCTCAAGCACTGGCGTGGCCTTTCCGACAATGCAGGTTTTTCCCACATTGAACTTTGGACAACATGCCAACCACAAGGTTTCTGGCCATGGGGAAGGAGGAATTCTAATTCCTGCGTCACGTTCACCCCTGGGCAGTGATTGGAGATAAGGACGAACTACAGCCATTACGGGTCCCTTGTGTCCAGGTTGGAGCCAGCTGTCTAGGTGTCGTTTGGGATGTCTTGTCTCAGGCTGTGCCAGACAGGGCATTCGTATTCAGGGTAGGCTGTATAATTGCTTTACAGTTGAGTGGCATGCATTAGATAATCATTTGGGGTTTCTTATTAGCAGCATAGGGCAAAGTTTTTCTTCTGGAGGGCAGGCAGAGTGCTGCATTGTGGCTTCGGAATTCCCAAACTGGAGGGCTTGTGGGCCAGGAGAGTGAGGACGGAAGTCTGAGAACACAAGCCAGGCTTAGGTTTCGGGGAATGATCATGGCAGGCACACTCTGCAGAGCTGAATTGAGATCTCATGAGTCTGAAGTCAGGTCGAGGATCAGACTTTGGCTCAGGTTGGAGTTTCTGTCCATGTTGGCCCCTTCATGAAGAGGGGGGGCATTATGAGGCCATGGGGGTTTTCCCACTATTAGAGTTGTGAGATGCTCCAAACCGCAAGGATTCCTTCTGTGGGACAATTAAGATTTGTTGGATGTCTCCGGACGTCTCATAAGTTATTTTTCCAGAACAGGGTTCTAAGTATGGATGCCTGGGCAGAAAGCCTCATTTCCAATTGTCTCCTAGCAACAAGAAACGTTTGATCTGCTGGCTTGAGGTAGCATCAGAGGGGGCTGAGTTGGAATGGACTTTCCTGAGGATGGTCTTAAATGAGTTGAAATGGACTTTCCTGAGGATGGTCTTAATGTTGGTTTGAGTCCATTGAGACCTTGGTATGGGGCAGTGGCACCAGGGCCCTGAAGGATTCTCCTAACCAGAGGTTATAACAAAGCTCCAATGAGCAAGTTTTCCATGGGGAGACGAGATTTGTTCTTATTGGTGCCTCAGGAAACCACCATTTGCTGGTATTGGTAATGAGGCCTCTGAGGAGAGATGCCTGGAAACCAAAGCAATGGATCTGATTAGGGCCTAGGGGCCTGTCCGGTTCAATATTCTTCTCTGGGGACATCTTTTGTCTGAGTGGAGGTAGTTGCTCAGCTGGTTTGAGATCACACCTGTTTGTCCTGGGCGGCCTACACTATTGGGATGGCCTCGGTAACTTTGGAGCTTTTTCCTAATTTGCAAGGTTGTGGCCAATGGAATGGGAAGAATTCTCTTGAAAGGGAAGCACAGTCCTGAAGTGTGGCTCCAGGGACGCAAGTGTGGAGCGTGTGTGGTCCAGGGCTATTTGGACAAAAGTCTGAAAACACAAACTCCACTTAGGTTTGGGTCTGTAGGTATGGCCTGCCCGATATATAGACCGTGAGGAGAACTCTTTGGGATATGAACAAAGGGCGAAAGTGAGGTGCTTGCTCATGCTTATTTTTTTTCTGGATATGTGTCACCGATTGCCATGGAATGTCCGGGTGTCCTCATAGGCCATCGATGAGGCTCCCTTTCTGGGGATTTGACCCAATCCAAGAGTTTGGGATCATTCTGTGGGAAGGGAGGAGGCCTTTCTGGTTTTATGTTTTTTTTTTTCCCTCAGGTGGGCCACCAAAAGAGGGATTCCACAGCAGAGTCCTGGGGAGGGGCGACTGGACAACTAGAACTCTGGTTAACATTGGGACCTAAGAACATGGCAAGCCCCATATGTGGGCTCTTGGTCCAGACACTGAGAGGCCTTCCTTGAGCATAGGGCTCACATTGAGTTTCACAATGTGTTTTTGTGCCCAAGGAGCCCCTCAAGTCAGGGCATGGCCTAATGTACCATGCTGCTTTCTCCTACACTGAACGTTGCACAATATGGCAACCACAAGTTTTCAGGACATGGGGAAGAAGGAGTTCTAATTTCTGCAACACTTTCACTCCTGGACTGTGATTGGATTTAAGGTCTAGGTTCTGAAGCCTGAAACCTGAGGTTGGGAAGAGATGAAGACCTAAGGCCATGGTGTGACTGATGTGCTCAGGAGAGATGCCTGGAAACAAAAGCAATGGATCTGATTAGGGCCTAAGTGCCTGTCCAGTTCAATCTTATTCTATGGGGATTTCTGTCTCTGGGTCTGAGTGGAGGTAGTTTCCTAACTTGTGAAAGATCATCCCTGTTTGTCCTGGGCAGCCAACACTATTGGGATGGCCTCGGGGAGTTTGGAGGTTTCTCCTAATCTATAGGGTTGTGGCCAATGGAAATGGCAGAATTCCCTTGGAGAAGGAAGCCACAGTCCTTAGGTGTGGCTCCAGGGGCCCCAGCTTGGATGGTGTGTGGGCCAGGACTGTGGGGACAGAAGTCTGAAAACACAAACTCAGCTTAGGTTTGGGGATGTATGTATGAAGGCTCAATCTACAGACCGTGAAAATTTTCCGGGCTATGCACAAAGGAAGAGTATGTGGCGTTTGCTCAGGCTTTTGTCTCTGGATTTTGTGCCTACGGTGGCCGTGGAATATCGGGGTGTCCTCAAGGGCCATGGACATGTCTTTCTCTGGTGATTTGGCCTGATCCCAAGTGGTTGGGATCATTCTGTGGATGGGAAGAGTCCTTTCTGTATTTTTTATTTTTTACCTCAGGTGTTCCACCAAAGAGGGATTCCAGAGCAGTGCCCTGAGTAGGGGTGACTAGACATCTCTAACTCTGGTTGAGATTGGGGGACTAGGGGCTTGGCAAGCCCCATATGTGGGCTGTTGTTCCAGTCACTAAGAGGCTTTACATGAGGATAGGGCTCACGCTGAGGGTCACAATGTGTGTTTGTGCAAATTGTAGCCCTCAGGGATAGGTGGGGCCTCATAGTCCATGCTGCTTTCTCCTACAATGAACGTTGGACCACATGCCAACCACAAGGTTTCTTGCCATGGCGAAGGAGAAGTTCTGATTCTTGTATCACGTTCACTCCTGAGCAGTGAGTGGAGATAAGCTCTAGGTTCTGAAGGTGAAAACTGAGGTTGGGTAGAGATGATGGCCGAAAGCCATTGTGGGTTTGATATGCTCAGTGTACGGCCAGCTCTCTGGGTGTTGGACTGGAGGTCTGACTTCAGGCTGTGTCAGACAGGGCTTTAGTGCACAGACTAGATTGTATAATTGGGGTATGGTCGAGTGGCATGCAGGTTGTTTACTCATTTGGCGTTTCTGGTTAGCCCTATAGGGCAACATTTTTCTTCTGGAGGGCAGGCAGAGTGCTGCATTGTGTCTCCAGAATTGCCAAACTGGAGGGTTGTGGCCAGGATTGTGAAGACGGAAGTCTGAGAACACAAGATAGGCTTAGGTTTCGGGGCGAGGGCACAGCAGGCACACTCTCAAGTGCTGAATCGAGATCTCGTGCTTCTGAATTCAGGGCGCGGATCAGACATTGGCTTATGATGGAGTTTCTGTCCAGGATGGCCCATTTATGAAGGTGTGGGGCATCATGAGGAAAATGAGGTTTTCTCACAGTGGGATTGTGTGATGCTTCAAAGCACAAGGATTCATTCTGCGAGACAGTCAAGACAGGTTGGTTGGATTCAAGACGTCCCATAAAGAAATTCTCCAGAGCAGGGTTCTAAGGATGGATGCCTGGGCAGCCCACCTCGCATTCCAACTTTCGCCTAGTGACAAGGCAGGTTTGATCTGCTGGCTCTGGGTGAGCAGCCGAGGGGGCTGATTTGAAATGGTCTCTCCTGAGGATGGATCATAATGTAAGTTTGTGTCCTTGGAGACCTTGGAATTGGGCCATGGTGCCAGCGCCCTGAAGGATACTCCTAACCTGAGGTTTTGACACAGCTCCAAAGAGCAAGTTTCTCATGTGGAGATGATATCTGTTCTGATTGTTTCCTTAGGAAACCCCCATATTCTGATATTGGAAACCAGGCCTCTGAGGAGAGATACATAGAAACCAAAGCAATGGATCAGAAGTTGGCTCAGGTTGGAGTTTCTGTCCATGATGGCCCCTTTATAAAGGGGAGCATCTCATGAGGCCATGTAGGTTTTTCCCACGATAGGAGTTGTGAGATGCTCCAATCTGCAAGTATTCCTTCTGCAGGACAGTCAAGACCTGTTGGAAGGCTCCCAGGACATCCCATATGGAACGGCGCCAGAGCAGGATTCCAACGATGGATGCCTAGAGAGTCTGCTTTGCATTCCAGTTGTCTCCTTGCGACAATGCAGGTTTGATATTCTGGCTCTGGGGGAGTAATCAACGGGGCTGAGTTGAAATGTACTCTCCTGCCGAATGGTCATAATGCGGGTTTGTGTCCATGGAGACCTTGGAATAGGGCGGTGGCTCCGGTTACCTGAAGGTTTCTCCTAACTGGAGGTTTTTACAGAGCTCCAAAGGATAAGTTTCCCATGTGGAGACAAGATTTGTTCTGATTGGTATCTCTGGAATCCCCCATATGCTGGTATTGGAAAACAGGCCTCTGAGGAGAGATGCTTAGAAACAAAAACAATGGAACCAATTACGTTCTAGGGGCCTGTCCAGTTTAATACCTTTCTCTTGGGATATCTGTCTACAGGTGATTTGAGGACGTTGCTCAGCTTGTGACAGATCACACCTCTTTGTACAGGGCGGCCTACAATATTGGAATGGCCTCTGGGACTTTGGAGGTTTCTCCTAATCTCTAGGGTTGTGGCCAATGGAATGGGAAGAATTTCCTTGGAGAGGGCAGGCACAGTCCTGAGGTGTGGCTCCAGGGGCCTCAGCCTGGAGGGTGTGTGGGACAGGGATGTCAGAATAGAAGTCTGAAAACACGGTTTGGGGACGTAGGTATAGCAGGCCCGATCTACAGACTATGAGGAGAATTTTTTGGCTATGACCTAAGGGTGAGGCTTATGTCTCTGGATTTTGTGTCAATAGTGGCCGTGGAATGTCGGGCTGGCCTCATGGGCCATGGAGGAGTCTTTCTCTCTGGGGATGGCCTGATACCAAGTGATTGGGGACATTCCTTGGGTGGGAGGAATCCTTTCTGTGTTTACTTACCTCAAATGTCCCACCAAAGAGGGATTCCAGAGCAGAGCCCTGAGTAGGGGTGACTAGACGTCTCTACCTCTGGTTAAGATTGGGTGACATGGGGCATGGTAGGCCCAATATGCAGGCTCATGGTCCAGCCACTGAGAGGCTTTACTTGAGGACAGGGCTCAAACTGAGGGTCCCAATGTGTGTTTGTGCTCACCGCAGCTCTTTAGCATGGGCAGGGCCTCAGGGACCCTACACTACCCTCAGGGGCCCTACTACTACTACTGTAGGCCCTAGAGGGGACCTACACTGAACTTTGGATAAGATGCGAACCACAAGATTCTGGCGAGAGGGAAGGAGGAGTTATGATTTCTGCATCATGTTCACCCATGGGAAATGAGTAGAGATAAGGTCTAGGTTTCTGTAGCCTGAAAACCCGGTTGGAAAGAGATGGCAACCTAAGGCCATGGCGGTTCAGATGTTCTCAATGTACGGCAAGCTGTCTGGGTGACGGTTGGGAATTCAGGCCTCAGGTTGTGTCAGACAGGGCATTAGTGCACAGGCTAGACTATATAATTGGTGTACAGTTGAGTGGCATGCAGGTTTATCCTCATTTGAGGTTTCTGGGTAGACCCATAGGGCAACGTTTTTCTTCTAGAGGGCAGGCAGTGTGCAGCACTGTGTCATCGGAAATCCCAAAATGGAGGGCGTGTGGTCCAGGAGAGTGAGGACGGAAGTCTGAGAATACTAGCTATGCTTAGGTTTTGGGGTGAGGGCACAGCAGGTACACTCTGAAGAGCTTAATCAAGATCTCGTGCATCTGAAGTCAAGGCGAATATCAGCCGTTGGGTCAGGTTGGAGTTTCTTTCCATGATCCGCCTTCATGAAGATTGGGGGCATCATGTGACCTTGGAAGCTTTCCATGATATGAGTTTTGTGAGGTGGTCCATGCACAAGGACTCCTGTGGGACAGTCGAGACCTGTTGGATGGCTCAAGGATGTCCCATAAGGAAAGACGCAAGAGCAGGATTCTAAGAGTTCTAAGGATCTCTAGGAGAGAAGCCTGGAAACCAAAGTAATGGATCCGATAGGTGCCTAGGGGCCTGTTCGTTCCTTTTTACATCTGGGGACATCAGTCTACGGGTCTGAGTGCCGGTAGGTGCTCAGATGGGCCCAGATTGCCTGTTTGCCCTGGGAAGCCCCAAATAACGGGATGGCCTCAGGGACTTTGGAGGTTTATCCTATTAGTAGGGTTTTGGCCATTGGAATGGGCACATACAATTCCATTGGAGAGGGCAAGCACAGTCTTCATGTTTGGCTCCAGGGGCATGAGCCTGTAGGGTGTGTAGGCCAGGGATGTTTGGACAGTTGTCTGAAAACACAAACTCGGCTTATGTTTCCGGTCAATGGTATGGCAGGACTGATCTACAGACCATGAGGAGAACTCTTCGGGATATGAAAAAAGGGCGAGTGTGAGGCTCTTGCGCAAGTTTTTGTCTCTGGATATCGTGTCACTCATGGTCGTGAAATTCCCGGGTGACTTCATGGGAAATGGACGAGTCTTACTCTCTGGGTGTTTGGCCCCGTCCAAAGTGTTTAGGGTCATTCTGTGGGATGGAAGAAGTCCGTTGTTCTTCATTTGTTTTGTTTTTCAACCTCAGGTGTCCCACCAAATGAGGGATTCCAGAGTAGAGCCCTGGGGAGGGGCAACTGGACAACGAGAATTATGGTTAAAATCGGGGCCTAGGGACATGTCAAGCCCATTATGACATCTAATGGTCCAGCCACTGAGAGGACGTACTAGAGGACAGGACTCACGCGGAGGGTCACAATGCGTGTTTATGCCCTTGTCACACTCAGGAATTGGTGGGGACTCAGGGTGAATGCTGGTTTCTCCTACACTGAACGTTGGACAACATGCCAACCACAAGGTTTCTTGCCATGGGTAAGGAAGAGTTCTGATTTCTGCATCACAGTGACACGTGGGCAGTGATTGGAGATAAGGTCTAGGTCCTTAAGCCTGAAAACTGAGGTAGGGAAGAGATGATGACCTAAGGCCATGGCGGGTCTGATGTGCTCAGTGTGCGGTCTGCTGTCTGGGTGTTGGTCACAATGTCCAGGCTCAGGTTGTCAGATAGTGCATTAGTGCCCAGGTTGGACTATGTATTTTGGGTGCATTCGAGTACCGTGTGAGTTCTTATCTGAAGAACTTTTCAGGATATGAAGAATGAGCGAGTCTGAGGCACGTGCTCAGGCTTTTTGTCTCTGGATTTTATATCAGCGATGGCCTTGGCATGTTGGGGAGGCATCATGGGCCAAGGACGAATCTTGCTCTATGTGGATTTGGCCCGATCCCAATTGTTTTTCGTCAATCTGTGGGATGGGATGACTTCTTTTAGGTTTGTTACCTCATGCGTCCCTCCAAAAGAGCAATTCCAGAGCAGAACCCTGAGGAAGAGTAAAGGGACAACCCGAAACGGTTAAAAATTTGGGCCTAGGTGCATGGCAAGCCCAATATGCTGTCTCTCCATCCAGCCACTGAGAGGCCTTAGCTGAGTACTGGGCTCAGCCTGAGTGGTCACAATGTGTGTTTGTGACCAATATGACCCGCAAGCATGGGCAGGGCCTCATGGGCCACACTGGTTTCAACTACACTGAACCTTGGACAACATGCCAACCACAAGGTTTATTGCCTTGGGGAAAGAGTTCTGATTTCTGCATCATTTCAAATCCGGGCCGTGATTGGAGATAAGGTCTAGGATCTGAAGCCTGAAAACCGAGGTTGAGAAGAGATGACGAACTAAGGCCATGGCGGGTCCAATGTGCTCAGTGTGCGGCCAGCTGTCTGGGTGGGGCCAGGAGGTCCAGGCTCAGGCTGTGTCAGAAAGGGCATTAGTGCCCAGGTCAGCCTATATATTTGGGGTACAGCCGAATGGCGTGCAGGTTGATGCTCATTGGGTTTCCTGGGTATCCCCAGAGGGCAATGTTTTTCTTCTGGAGGGCAGGCAGAGTGCTGCATTGTAGTTCTGGATTGCCAAACTGGAGGGCTTGTGGGCCAGTAGTCTGAGGACGGAAGTCTGAGAACCCAAGCTAGGCCTAGGTTTCTGGGTGAGGATATGGCAGGCACAATCTACAGACCTGAATCGAGATCTCGTGCATCTGAAGTCAGTGCGAGGTTCAGACGATCGCTCAGGTTGGACATTCTGTCCCTGATGGCCCCTTCTTGAAGGGGTGGTGGATCACGAGGCCATGGGCGTTTTGCCACGATGGGAGTTGTGAGAAGCTCCCAACTGCAAAGATTCTTCTGCAGGACAATTGAGACCTGTTCGTTGGCTCCGGGACAACGATTCGAGCAGGGTTCTAATGATGGATGGCTGGGTAGCCCACCTCGCATTCCAATTGTCTGCAAGCAACAAGACAGGTTAGATCTGCTGGATCTGGGGGAGCAACGAGGAGGCTGAGTTGAAATGGACTCTCCCGTGGATGTGTCCTAATATGATTTTGTGTCTATGGAGACCTTGGAATGAAGAGTTGGCACTGGGGCCCTGAAGGGTTCTCCTAAAGAGAGGCTTTCACACAGCTCCATCGTGCAAGTTTCTCATGTGTAGATGAGATTTGTTCTGATGGGTGAGTCAAGAAACAGCCAAATGCTGGTATTGAAATCCAGGCCTCTGAGGAGAGATGCCTTGAAACCAAAGCAATGGTTCCGATAGGTGACTAGGGGCCGGTTCGTTCCTTTTAACCTCAGGGGACATCAATCTACGGGTCTGAGTGCAGGTAGGTGCTCTATGTCCCCATATTGCCGCTGTTTGTCCTGGGTAGCCACAAATATTGTGATGGCCTCAGGGACTTTGGAGGTTTATCCTCCTTGTAGAGTAGTGGCCATTGGAATGGGCACACACAATTCCCTTGGAGAGGGCAACACAGTCGTCAGGTTTGGCTCCAGGGACCTGAGCCTGTAGGGTGTGTAGGCCAGGGCTGTTTGGACAGTTGTCTGAAAAAACACAAACTCGGCTTATGTTTCGAGTCATAGGTTTGGCAGGAATGATCTAGAGACCATGAGGCGAACTCTTCGGGATATGAAAAAAGGGCGAGTGTGAGGCTCTTGCTCAAGTTTTTATCTCTGGATATCATGTCACTCATGGTCATGAAATTTCCGGGTGACTTCATGGAAAATGGACGAGTCTTACTCTCTGGGGGATTGGCCCCGTCCAAAGAGTTTAGGGTCATTCTGTGTGATGGAAGAAGTCCGTTTTTTTGTTGTTGTTGTTGATTTATTTGTTTTGTTTTTCAACCACAGTTGTCCCACCAAATGAGGGATTCCAGAGTAGAGCCCTGGGGAGGGGCGACTGGACAACCAGAAATCTGGTTAAAAGTTGGGGCCTAGGGACATGTCAAGCCCATGATGACATCTAATGGTCCAGCCACGGAGAGGACGTAGTAGAGGACAGGACTCACGCTGAGGGTCACAATGCGTGTTTATGCCCTCGTCGCACTCAAGAATGGGCGGGGCCTCAGTGTGAATGCTGGTTTCTCCTACACTGAACTTTGGACAACATGCCAACCACAAGGTTTCTTGCCATGGGTAAGGAAGAGTTCTGATTTCAGCATCACAGGGACCCGTGGGCAGTGATTGGAGATAAGGTCTAGGTTCTGAAGCCTGAGAACTGAGGTAGGGAAGAGATGATGACCTAAGGCCATGGCGGGTCTGATGTGCTCAGTGTGCAGTCAGCTGTCTGGGTGTTGGTGACGAGGTCTGAGCACAGGTTGTCAGACAGTGCATTAGTGCCCAGGTTAGACTTTATATTTTGGGTGCATTCGAGTGCCGTGTAGGTTCTTATCTGAAGAACTCTCCAGGATATGAAGAATGAGCGAGTCTGAGGCGCGTGCTCAGGCTTGTCTCTGGTTTTTGTATCAGCGATGGCCCTGGAATGTTGGGGAGGCCTCATGGGCCATGGACGAATCTTGCTCTCTGTGGATTTGGCCCGATCCCAATTGTTTTTCGTCAATCTGTGGGATTGGAGGATGCCTTTCAGGTTTTTACCTCAGGTGTCCCACCAAAAGAGGAATTCCAAAGCAGAGCCCTGGGGAAGAGTGAAGGGACAACCCAACTATGGTTAAAAATTGGGGCCTAGGGTCATGGAAGCACAATATGCTGTCTCTCCATCCAGCCACTGAGAGGCCTTACCTGAGGACTGGGCTCAGGCTGAGGTTCACAATGTGTGTTTGTGACCAATGTGGCCTGCAAGCATGGGCGGGGCCTCATGGGCCACACTGGTTTCAAGTACACTGAACCTTGGAGTACATGCCAACCAAAAGGTTTCTTGCAATGGGGAAAGAGTTCTGATTTCTGCATCATTTTCAAACCCGGGCCGTGATTGGAGATAAGTTCTAGGTTCTGAAGCCTGAAAACCGAGGTTGAGAAGAGATGACGAACTAAGGCCATGGCGGGTCCGATGTGCTCAGTGTGCGGCCAGCTGTCTGGGTGGGGCCAGGACTTCCTGGCTTAAGCTGTGTGAGAAAGGGCATTTGTGCGCAGGTCAGCCTATATATTTGGGGTACAGCCGAATGGCTTGCAGGTTGATCCTCATTTGGGGTTTCTGGGTAGCCCCAGAGGGCAATGATTTCTTCTGGAGGGCAGGCAGAGTGCTGCATTGTAGTTCTGGATTTCCAAACTGGAGGGCTGTGGTTCAGTAGTCTGAGGACGGCAGTCTGAGAACCCAAGCTAGGCCTAGGTTTCTGGGTGAGGATATGGCAGGCAGAATCTACAGACCTGAATCGAGATCTCGTGCTTCTAAAGTCAGGGCGAGAATCAGACGATCGCTCAGGTTGGACATTCTGTCCCTGATGGCCCCTTCTTGAAGGGGGTTGGATCGCGAGGCCATGGGGGTTTTCCGACGATGGGAGTTGTGAGAAGGTCTCAATTGCCAAGATTCTTCTGCAGGACAATTGAGACCTGTTGTTTGGCTCCAGGACAATGATTCTGAGCAGGGTTCTAAGGATGGATGGCTGTGTAGCCCACCTCGCATTCCAATTTTCTCCAAGCAACAAGACAGGTCAGATCTGCTGGACCTGGGGGAGCAACCGAGGAGGCTGAGTTGAAATGGACTCTCCCGTGGATGTGACATAATATGATTTTGTGTCTATGGAGACCTTGGAATGAAGCGGTGGCACTGGGGCCCTAAAGGGTTGTCCTAAAGAGAGGTTTTCACACACCTCCATCGTGCAAGTTTCCCATGTGTAGATGAGATTTGTTCTGATGGTGAGTCAAGAAACAGCCATATGCAGTTATTGAAATCCAGGCCTCTGAGGAGAGATGCCTCGAACCCAAGCAATGGATCCAATAGGTGCCTAGGGGCCTGTTCTTTCCTTAATACCTCTTGGGATAAGAGTCTATGGGTCTGAGTGCATGTAGGTGCTCAGATGGGCTCAGATTGCCCCTGTTTGTCCTGGGAAGCCACAACTATTGGGATGGCCTCAGGAGTTTTGGAGGTTTATCCTCTTAGTAGGATTGTGGCCATTGGAATGGGCACATACAATTCCCTTGGAGAGGGCAAGCACAGTCTTCAGGTGTGGCCTCAGGGGCCTGAGCCTGAAAGGTGTGTAGGCCAGAGCTGTTGGGACAGTTGTCTGAAAACACAAACTCGGTTTATGTTTCGGGTCATAGGTATGGCAGGACTGATCTACAGACCATGAGGGGAACACTTTGGGATATGAAAAATGGGTGAGTGTGAGTGTGAGTGTCTTGCTCACGTTTTTGTCTCTAGATATTGTGTCACTCATGGTCGTGAAATTTCCGGGTGACTTCATGGGAAATGGAAGAGTCTTACTCTCTGGGGGTTTGGTCCCGTCCATAGAGTTTGGGGTCACTCTGTGGGATGGAAGAAGTCCGTTTTTTTTGTTGTTGTTGATTTGTTTTGTTTTGTTTTTCAACCTCAGGTGTCCCACCAAATGAGGGATTCCAGAGTAGAGCCCTGGGGAGTTGTGACTGGACAACTAGAAATCTGGTTAAAAATTGGGGCCTAGGGACATGTCAAGCCCATTATGACATCTAATGGTCCAGCCACTGAGATGATTTACTAGAGGTCAGGACTCACGCTGAGGGTCACAATGCGTGTTTATGCCCTCGTCGCACTCAAGAATGGGCGGGGTCTCAGGCTGAATGCTGGTTTCTCCTACACTGAACGTAGGACAACATGGCAACCACAAGGTTTCTTGATTTGGGTAAGCAGGAGTTCTGATTTCTGCATCACAGTCACCCCTGGGCAGTGATTGGAGATAAGGTCTAGGTTCTGAAGCCTGAAAACTGAGGTAGGGCAGGGCAGAGATGATGACCTAAGGCCATGACGGGTCTGATGTGCTCAGTGTGCGGTCAGCTGTCTGGGTGTTGCTCAGGAGGTCCCCGCTCAGGTTGTGTCAGACAGTGCATTACTGCCCAGGTTAGACTATAAAATTTGGGTACATTCGAGTGCCGTGTAGGTTTATTCTCATTTAATGTGCCCGGGCAGCTCATTGGGCAATATTTTGTTTCTCGAGGGCAGGCAGAGTGCTGCAATGATGGTCCGGAATTGCCAAACTTGTGGGCTTCGGGGCCAAGAGTGTGAGGATGGAAGTCTGAGAACTCAAGCTAGACTTGGGTTTCAGGGCGAGGACACGGCATGTACCCCCTGAAGATCTGAAGCAATATCTCATGCATCTGAAGTCCGAGCGAGGATCAGACGTTGGCTCAGCTTGGATTTTCTGTTCATGACGGCCCCTTCATGAAGGGAGCCGAATCTCGAGGCCGTGGAGGTTTTCCCACGTTTGGAGTGGTGGGATGCCACCTCCTAGGATTCCTTCTGCGGGACAATTGAGACCTGTTGGACAGCTCCAGGACATCCCATATGGATGAGTCCAGAACAACGTTCGAGGAAGGATGCCTGGGAAGCCCACTTCACATTCCAATTGTCTCCGAGGTACAAGACAGTTTAGATCTGATGGCTCTGTGGGAGCAAGCGGGGTGGCTGAGTTGAAATGGACTTTCCTGAGGATGGGTCTAATGTGTGTTTGTGTCCATCAGGGCCTTGGAATGGGGCGGTGGCACCGGGACCCTGAAGTATTCTCCTCAGCTTTTGACATAGCTCCCATGCACAAGTTTCCTTGTGGAGACGAGTTTGGTTCTGATGGGTGCCTCAGGAAAACCCCAATGCTGGTATTGGAATCCAGGGTTTTGAGGAGACATGCCTGTAAACCAAAGCAATGGATCCGATTTTGGCCTAGGGTCCTGTCTGGTTCAATCTTCTTCTCTGGGGACATCCATCTAGGGTATGAGTGGAGGTAGATGCTCAGCTGGTGTCAGACGGCCTTTTTTTGTCCCGGGCAACCTATACTATTGGGATGGCCTCAGGGTCTTTGGAGTGTTCTCCTAATTTGTACGATTTTGGACAATGGAATGGGCAGAATTCCCATGGATTGGGTAGGCACAGTCCTAATGTGTGGCTCCAGGGTCCCCAGCCTGGAGGGTGTGTGGCCCAGGACTTTGAGGACAGAAGTCTGAAAACACAAACTCAACTTATGTTTGGGGACGTAGGTATGGCAGGCCCGATCTACAAACCATGAGAAGACATCTCCAGGATATGAAGAAAATGCGAGTCTGAGGCGCTTGCTCAGACTTTTGTCTCTGGATTTTGTTTCAGCGATGGCCGTGGAATGTCGAGGAGGCCTCATGGGCCATGAACGAATCTTCCTCTCTGTGGATTTGGCCCGATCCCAATTGTTTTTCGTCAATCTGTTGGATGAAGGACTCCTTTAAGAGTTGTTACATCAGGTGTCCCACCAAAAGAGGAATTCCAAAGCAGAGCCCTGGGTAGAATGAAGGAACAACCCGAACTATGGTTAAAAATTGGGGCGTATGGTCATGGCAAGCCCAATATGCTGTCTCTTCATCCAGACACTGAGAGGTCTTACCTGAGGACTGGGCTAAGGCTGTGGGTCACAATGTGAGTTTGCCACCTATGTGGCCCATGAGCAATGGCGGGGCTTCATCGGACAAACAGGTTTCCACTACACTGAATGTTGGACAACAAGTCAACCACAAGGTTCTTGCCATTGGGAAGGAGTTCTGATTTCTGCATCATTTTCAAACCTGGGCAGTGATTGGAGATAAGGTCTATGATCTGAATCCTGAAAACCGATGTTGGGAAGAGATGACGACCTAAGGCCATGGCGGTTCCGTTGTTGTGCTCAGTGTGCGGCCAGCTGTCTGGGTGGGGCCAGGAGGTCCAGGCTCAGGCTCTGTCAGAAAGGGCATTATTGCCAAGGTCAGCCTATATATTTTGGGTACAGCCAAGTGGCGTGCAGGTTGATCTTCATTTGGGGTTTCTAGGTAGCCCCAGAGGGCAATGTTTTTCTTCTGGAGGGTAAGCAGAGTGCTGCATTGTAATTCTGGATTGCCAAACTGGAGGGCTTGTGGGCCATTAGTCTGAGGACGGAAGTCTGAGGACACAAGCTAGGCTTAGGTTTCTGGGTGAGGACAAGGCAGGCACAATATACAGACCTGAATCGAGATCTCGTGCATCTCTAGTCAGGGTGAGGATCAGACTATTTCTCGGGTTGGACCTTATGTCCCTGATGGCCCCTTCATTAAGGGGGGGGGGTATCACGAGGCCATGGGGGTTTCTCACGATGGGAGTTGTGAGAAGCTCCCAACTGCAAAGATTCTTCTGCAGGAAATTTTTAGACCTGTTGGTTGGCTCCAGGCCACTGATTCTGAGCAGGGTTCTAAGGATGGATGGCGGGGTAGGCCACCTCGCATTCCAATTGTCTCCTAGCAACAAGACAAGTTAGATCTGCTGGATCTCGCAGAGCATCCGAATATGCTGAGTTGAATTGGACTCTTCCGTGCATGTGTCCTAATATGATTTTGTGTCTATGGAGGCCTTGTATGGGGCAGTGGCACACAGGCCCTGAAGGATTCTCCTAACTGGAGGTTTTGAGACATATTCAAAGGATAATTTTCCCATGTGGAGAAGAGATTTGTTCTGCTTGCTGCCTCATGATATCCCCATATGCTAATATTGGAAACCAGGCCTCTGAGGAGAGATACCTGTAACCGAAAGCAATGAATCTGATTCAGGCCTAGGGGCCTGTCTGATTCAATCTTCTTCCCTGGGGACATCCATCTACGCTGAGCAGAGGTAGATGCTCAGCTGGTTTCAGATGACCCTTGTTTGTCCTGAGCGGCCTACATTATTGGGATGTCCTTGGGGACTCTGGTGGTTTTTCCTAATTTGTACGATTGTGGACAATGGAATGGGCAGAATTCCCGTGGTATGGACAGGCACAGTCCTGATGTGTGGCTCCAGGGGCCCCAGCCTGAAGGGTCTGTGGGCCAGGAATGTGGGGACAGAAGTCTGAAAACACAAACTCGGCTTAGGTTTGGGAAGTAGGTATGGCAGGCCCGATCTACAGACCGTGAGGAGAACTCTTCGGGATACGACAAAAGAGCGAGTGTGAGGCGCTTGCTCAGACTTTTGTCTCTGGATTTGTTGTCAACGATGGCTGTGGAATCTCGGGGAGGCCTCATGGGCCATGGACGAGACTTCCTCTCTGTGAATTTGGTCCAATCCCAATTGTTTTGGGTCAATCTGAAGGATGGGAGGAGTCCTTTTAGTTTTGTTACCTCAGGTGTCCCACCAAAAGAGGGATTCCAAAGCAGAGCTCTGGGGAGGGATGAATGGACAACCCGAACAATCCAAGTGGGGTGAAGTCGAGAACCGAGCAGGTTGATCCTCATTTGGGGTTTATGGAGATCCCCATAGAGCAACGTTTTTCTTCTGGAGGGCCAGCATAGGGCTGCATTTTGGATCCAGAATTCCAAGTCTTGAGGACATGTTTGCCAGGAGTGTGAGGAAGGAAGTCTGAAAACACAAGGTAGCACGAGGTCTGGGCCCACTGTGCAGAGGCTGAATCGAGATCTCCTGCATCTGAGGTCAGGGCGAGTATCAGATGTTGCCTCAAGCTGGAGTTTGTATCCATGACGGCCCCTTCCTGAAGGGGGTGGGGGCGTCATGAGGCCAGGGTAGTTTCCCTATGCTGGGAGTTGTGAGCTGCTAAAAACTTCAAAGTTTCCTTCTTCAGGACTGTCGAGTACTATTGGATGGTTCCAGGAGGCCCCATACAGAAAGACTCGAGAGCAGGGGCCTAACCATTGATGCCGAGAAACGCCAACTCACCTTCCCATTGCCTGGTCGAGACAAGGCACGCTCAATCTGCGGGCTCTTGCGTGAGCTACCCAGAAGGCTGAGTTTAAATGGACTTTTAAGGATGAGTCATAATGTGGGTTGGTGGCCATGGAGACCTTGGAATGTGGCAGTAGCTAAGGGACTCTGCAGGATTCTTCAACCCGAAGGGTTTGACACAACTCCAACAAGGAAGCTTTCCATGTGGAGATGAGAGGTGTTCTGTCTGGTGCCTCATGATAGCCCCATATGCTGGTCTTCGAACCCAGGCCTCTGAGGAGTGATACCTCGACACCAAAGCAAGAGTTCATAATAGGGCCTAGGGGCCTGTCTGGTTCAATCTTCTGTCTCTGCGGATATCAATCTGTGTGTGTCTGCATGGAGGTAGTAGTTGCTCAGCTGGTGTCATAATGCCCCTGTTTGTCCAGTGCGGCTTGCGGTAGTGGGATGTCCTTGGGGACCTTGAGGTTTCTACTATTTTGTAGAGTTGTGGGCCAATGGAATGGGCAGTTTCTTAGGAGAGAGCAGGCACAGTTCTGTGGTGTGGCTCCAGGGACCCCAGCCTGAAGGCGGTGTGGGCCACGGTTGTGCAGACAGATATCCAAAAACCCAAACTCATCTCAGGTTTGGGGCCGAGGTTATGGCAGGCCTGATCTACAGTCCGTGAGGGGAGCTCCTCTGGATATGAAAGAAGGGTGAGAGGGAGGCAGTCGCTCAGTCTTTTGTCTCTGGATATTTTGTCCACAATGGCCATTTAATGTAGGAGTTGCCTCATGGGTCGTAGAAGTCTCCCTCTCTGGTAGTTTGTCCAGCCCCCAAGAGTTTGGGGTCATTCTGTGGGAAGGGAAGAGTCCTGTTTTCTGCTTCATGTGTCCCCCCAGTAGAGGGATTCTGGAGCATAGCAGTGGGTACTGACAACTGGAATACTCGCTCTCTGGTTAAGCCTGGGTGCCTATGGATATGACAAGCCCCATATGCAGGATCTTAGTCCAGCCACTGAGAGGCGTTACTTTAATACGGGACTCACGCTACAGGTCACAATGCATGTCTGTGCCCTAGGCGGCCCTCAAGCACTGGCGTGGCCTTTCCGACAATGCAGGTTTTCCCACATTGAACGTTGGACAACATGCCAACCACAAGGTTTCTGGCCATGGGGAAGGAGGAATTCTAATTTCTGCATCACGTTCACCCCTGGGCAGTGATTGGAGATAAGGTCTAGGTTCTGAAGCCTGAAAACCGAGGTTGGGAAGAGATGACGAACTACAGCCATTGCGGGTCCCTTGTGTCCAGGTTGGAGCCAGCTGTCTAGGTGTCGTTTGGGATGTCTTGTCTCAGGCTGTGCCAGACAGGGCATTCGTATTCAGGGTAGGCTGTATAATTGCTTTACAGTCGAGTGGCATGCATTAGATAATCATTCGGGGTTTCTTATTAGCAGCATAGGGCAAAGTTTTTCTTCTGGAGGGCAGGCAGAGTGCTGCATTGTGGCTTCGGAATTCCCAAACTGGAGGGCTTGTGGGCCAGGAGAGTGAGGACGGAAGTCTGAGAACACAAGCTAGGCTTAGGTTTCGGGGAATGGACATGGCAGGCACACTCTGCAGAGCTGAATTGAGATCTCATGAGTCTGAAGTCAGGTCGAGGATCAGACTTTGTCTCAGGTTGGAGTTTCTGTCCATGTTGGCCCCTTCATGAAGAGGGGGGGCATTATGAGGCCATGGGGGTTTTCCCACTGTTAGTGTTGTGAGATGCTCCAAACCGCAAGGATTCCTTCTGTGGGACAATTAAGATTTGTTGGATGGCTCCAGGACGTCTCCTAAGGTATTTTTCCAGAACAGGGTTCTAAGTATGGATGCCTGGGCATAAAGCGTCAATTCCAATTTCTCCTAGCAACAAGAAACTTTTGATCTGCTGGCTTGGGTTAGCATCAGAGGGGGCGGAGTTGGAATGGACTTTCCTGAGGATGGTCTTAAATGAGTTGAAATGGACTTTCCTGAGGATGGTCTTAATGTTGGTTTGAGTCCATTGAGACCTTGGTATGGGGCAGTGGCACCAGGGCCCTGAAGGATTCTCCTAACCAGAGGTTATAACAAAGCTCCAATGAGCAAGTTTTCCATGGGGAGACGAGATTTGTTCTTATTGGTGCCTCAGGAAACCACCATTTGCTGGTATTGGAAATGAGGCCTCTGAGGAGAGATGCCTGGAAACCAAAGCAATGGATCTGATTAGGGCCTAGGGGCCTGTCCGGTTCAATATTCTTCTCTGGGGACATCTTTTCTCTGAGTGGAGGTAGTTGCCCAGCTGGTTTGAGATCACACCTGTTTGTCCTGGGCGGCCTACACTATTGGGATGGCCTCGGTAACTTTGGAGGTTTTTCCTAATTTGCAAGGTTGTGGCCAATGGAATGGGAAGAATTCTCTTGAAAGGGAAGCACAGTCCTGAGGTGTGGCTCCAGGGACCCAAGTGTGGAGCGTTTGTGGTCCAGGGCTATTGGACAAAAGTCTGAAAACACAAAATCCTCTTAGGTTTGGGCCTGTAGGTATGGCCGCCCCGATATATAGACCGTGAGGAGAACTCTTCGGGATATGAACAAAGGGCGAAAGTGAGGTGCTTGCTCATGCTTCTTTTTTTTTCTGGATATGTGTCACCGATTGCCATGGAATGTCCGGGTGTCCCTATGGGCCATTGATGAGGCTCCCTTTATGGGGATTTGAACCAATCCCAAGAGTTTGGGGTCATTCTGTGGGAAGGGAGGAGGCCTTTCTTTCTGTTTTTTTTTTTTTTTTTTTTTTTTTTTTTTTTTTTTTTTTTTTTTTTTACCTCAGGTGGACCACCAAAAGAGGGATTCCACAGCAGAGTCCTTGGGAGGGTTCGACTGGACAACCAGAACTCTGGTTAACATTGGGACCTAAGAACATGGCAATCCCCATATGTGGGCTCTTGGTCCAGACACTGAGAGGCTTTCCTTGAGCATAGGGCTCACATTGAGTTTCACAATGTGTTTTTGTGCCCAAGGAGCCCCTCAAGTCAGGGCGTGGCCTAATGTACCATGCTGGTTTCTCCTACACTGAACGTTGCACAATATGGCAACCACAAGTTTTCTGGCCATGGGGAAGAAGGAGTTCTAATTTCTGCAACACTTTCACTCCTGGACTGTGATTGGATTTAAGGTCTAGGTTCTGAAGCCTGAAAACTGAGGTTGGGAAGAGATGAAGACCTAAGGCCATGGTGTGACTGATGTGCTCAGTGTTTGGCCAGCAGTTGAGTGTGGGTTGGGAGGTGCAGGCTCAGGCTGTGGCAGACAGGGAATTAGTGCCCAGGCTAGACTGTATCATTGGGGTGCAGTCGAGTTTCGTGCATGGTGGTACTCATTTGTGGTTACTGTGTAGCCCCAGAGGGCAACGTTTTTCTTCTGGAAGGAAGACACAGTGCCACATAGTGGCTCCAGAATTCCCAAGCTGGAAGGCTTGGGGCCAGGAGTGTGAGGAAAAAAAATTCTGAGAACACAAGCCAGACTTAGATTTCGGGGTGAGGGGACGGCAGGAACCCTCTGCAGAGATGATTTGAGATCCCGTGTACCTGAAGACAGAGCTAGGATGAGACGTTGGCTCAGGTTGCAGTTTCTGTCCATGACGACCTCTTCATGAAGGGGAGGGTGTCACGAGGCCATGGAGGTTTTCCCACGATGGGAATTGTGAGATGCTCCAAACCGCAATGATTCCTTCCGTGGGACAGTCGAGACCTGCTGGATGGCTCCAGGACATCCCATAAGGAAGCTATCCAGAGCAGGGTTCTAAGGATGGATTCCTGGGCAGCCTGCCTCCCATTCCAGGTGTCTCATAGCGCCAAGGCAAGTTCGATCTGCTGGATCTAGGGGAGTAACCGAGACGAGTGTGTTGAAATGGGTGAGTTGAGGATGGGTCATAATGTGCATTTGTGTCCATGGAGACCTTGGAATGGGGTGCTTGATCCGGGGCCTTGAGGGATGTTCATAACCGGAGGTTTTGATGGAGCTCTAAAGAGTACGTTTCCTATGTAGAGAAGAGAATTGTTTTGATGAGTGCCTAAGGAATCTCCCATATGCTGGTATTGGAAACCAGGCCTCTGAGGAGATATGCCTGGAAACAAAAGCAATGGTTATGATTAGGGCCTGTCCGGTTCAATCTCTTTCCTGGGGATACGTGTCTATGGATCTGAGGGAAGGTAGTTGCTCGGCTTGTGTCAGATCGCCCCTGTTATCCTGGGCAGCCTATAATATTGGGAATGGCCTCGGGATTTTGGAGTTTCTCCTAATCTATAGGGTTGTGGCCAATGGAATGGGCAGAAATCCCCTGGAGAGGGCAGGCACAGTTCTGAGTTTGGCTCTAGGGGCCCAGCCTTGAGGGTGTGTGGGCCAGGCCTGTGGGGACAGAAGTCTGAAAACACAAATTCCGCTTAGGTTTGGGACATAGGTATGGCACGCCCAATCTACAGACCGTGATAACACTTCGGGATATGTAAAAGGGTGAGTTTGAGGTGCTTGCTCAGGTTTTGTCTCTGGATTTGTGTCAACAATGTGGGTCGAATGCTGGCGTGGCCTCATGGGTTGTGGACGGCTTTCCTTCTCTGAGGATTTGACCCAATCCCAAGAGTTTGGGTACATTCTGTGGGATGGGAGGTGTCCTTTCTGTTTTTTTATTTTATTTTATGTACCTCATGTGTGCCAATAAAAGAGGGATTCCCGAGCAGAGTCCTTGGGAGGGACAACTGGATAACCCCACCTCTGTTTAAGTTTGGGGGCCTAGGGGCATGGCAAGTCCAATATGTGGGCTCTTGATTCAGACACTGAGAGGTCCTCCTTGAGGACAGGGCTCATGCTGAAGGTCACAATGCCTATTTGTGCCCAACAAGGCCCTCAAGCATGGGAAGGGCCTCATGGGCCACGCTGGATTCTCCTAAACTGAACGTTGGAGAATATGCCAACCACAAGGTTTCCGGCCATGGTGAAGGAAGACTTGTGATTTCTGCATCACGTTCACCCCTGGACAGTGATTGGAGTTTAGGTCTAGGTTCTGAAACCCGAAAACCGAGGTTGGGAAGAGATGAAGACCTAAGGACCTGATGGGTACAATGAGCTCAGTGTGTGGCTAGCTGTTGAGCGTAGGTCTGGAGGTGTGGGCTCATGCTGTGTCAGATAGGGCATTAGACAGGGTAGACTGTATATTTGGGGTGCAGTCGAGTGGCATTCAGTTGATCCTCATTCGGGTTTCTAGGTAGCTCCATAAGGCAACGTTTTTCTTCTGGAGGGCATTCAGAGTGTTGCATTGTGGCCCCAGTATTGCCAAACTGTAGGGCTTTTGGGCCAGGGGTGTGAGGATGGTAGTCTGAGAACACAAGCTAGGCTTAGTTTTTGGCGTGAGGGCACAGAAGGCACACTCTGCAGAGCTGAATCAAGATCTCATGCACCTGAAGCCAGGGCGAATATCAGACGTTTACTCAGGTTGGAGTTTCTGTCCATGATGGCCCCTTTATAAAGTGGAGCGTCTCAAGAGGCCATGAAGATTTTCCCACAATGGGAGTTGTGAGATGCACCAGACTGCAAAGATTTCTTCTGTGGGACACTTGAGACCTGTTGGATGGCTCTAGGATGTCCCATATGGAACGACTCCAGGGTAGGGTTCTAAGGATGGATGCCTGGGCAGCCCGCCTCCCATTCTAGTTGTCTCCTAGCAACAAGGCAGGTTTGATCTGCAGGCCCTGGGGGAGAAACCAAGGGGGATGAGTTGACATGGACTCTACCGAGGATAGATCATAATGTGGGTTTAAGTCCATGGAGACCTTGGAATGGGGCGCTTGATCTGGGGCCCTGAAAGATTCTCCTAAACAGAGGTTTTTTATAGAGCTCAAAAGAGTACATTTCCTATGTGGAGACGAGATTTTTCTATGAGTGCCTCAGTAATCCCCCATATGCTGGTATTGGTAACCAGGACTATGAGGAGAGATGCCTGGAAACAAAAGCAATGGATCTGATTAGGGCCTAAGTGCCTGTCCAGTTCAATCTTATTCTATGGGGATATCTGTCTCTGGGTCTGAGTGGAGGTTGTTTCCTAACTTGTGAAAGATCATCCATGTTTGTCCTGGGCAGCCAACACTACTGGGATGGCCTCTGGGAGTTTGGAGGTTTCTCCTAATCTATAGGGTTGTGGCCAATGGAAATGGCAGAATTCCCCTGGAGAAAGAAGACAGAGTCCTCAGGTGTGGCTCCAGGGGCCCCAGCTTGGATGGTGTGTGGGCCAGGACTTTGGGGACAGAAGTCTGAAAACACAAACTCAGCTAAGATTTGGGGATGTATGTATGAAGGCTCGATCTACAGACCGTGAGAATTTTCCGGGCTATGAACAAAGGGAGAGTATGTGGCGTTTGCTCAGGCTTTTCTCTCTGGATTTTGTGCCTACGGTGGCCGTGGAATGTCGGGGTGTCCTCAAGGGTCATGGACAATTTTTTCTTGGTGATTTGGCCTGATCCCAAGTGGTTGGGATCATTCTGTGGATGGGAAGAGTCCTTTCTGTATTTTTTTTTTTTTTACCTCAGGTGTCCCACCAAAGAGGGATTCCAGAGCAGTGCCCTGAGTAGGGGTGACTAGACATCTCTAACTCTGGTTGAGATTGGGGGACTAGGGGCTTGGCAAGCCCCATATGTGGGCTGTTGTTCCAGTCACTAAGAGGCTTTACATGAGGATAGGGCTCACGCTGAGTGTCACAATGTGTGTTTGTGCAAATTGTAGCCCTCAGGGATAGGTGGGGCCTCATAGTCCATGCTGCTTACTCCTACAATGAACATTGGACCACATGCCAACCACAAGGTTTCTTGCCATGGCGAAGGAGAAGTTCTGATTCTTGTATCACGTTCACTCCTGAGCAGTGAGTGGAGATAAGGTCCAGGTTCTGAAGGTGAAAACTGAGGTTGGGTAGAGATGATGGCCGAAAGCCATTGTGGGTTTGATATGCTCAGTGTACGGCCAGCTGTCTGGGTGTTGGACTGGAGGTCTGCCTTCAGGCTGTGTCAGACAGGGCTTTAGTGCACAGGCTAGATTGTATAATTGGGGTATGGTCGAGTGGCATGCAGGTTGTTACTCATTTGGTGTTTCTGGTTAGCCCTATAGGGCAACATTCTTCTTCTGGAGGGCAGGCAGAGTGCTGCATTGTTTCTCCAGAATTGCCAAACTGGAGGGGTGTGGCCAGGATTGTGAAGACGGAAGTCTGAGAACACAAGTTAGGCTTAGGTTTCGGGGCGCGAGGGCACAGCAGGCACACTCTCAAGTGCTGAATCGAGATCTCGTGCTTCTGAATTCAGGGCGCGGATCAGACTTTGGCTTAGGATGGAGTTTCTGTCCATGATGGCCCATTTATGAAGGTGTGGGGCATCATGAGGAAATGGAGGTTTTCTCACAGTGGGATTGTGTGATGCTTCAAAGCACAAGGATTCATTCTGCGAGACAGTCAAGACAGGTTGGTTGGATTCAAGACGTCCCATAAAGAAATTGTCCAGAGCAGGGTTCTAAGGATGGATGCCTGGGCAGCCCACCTCGCATTCCAACTGTCTCCTAGTGACAAGGCAAGTTTGATCTGCTGGCTCTGGGTGAGCAGCCGAGGGGGCTGATTTGAAATGGACTCTCCTGAGGATGGATCATAATGTAAGTTTGTGTCCTTGGAGACCTTGGAATTGGGCCATGGTGCCAGCGCCCTGAAGGATCCTCCTAACCTGACGTATTGACACAGCTCCAATGAGCAAGTTTCTCATGTGGAGATGAGATCTGTTCTGATTGTTTCCTTAGGAAACCCCCATATTGTGATATTGGAAACCAGGCCTCTGAGGAGAGATACCTAGAAACCAAAGCAATGGATCAGAAGTTGGCTCAGGTTGGAGTTTCTGTCCATGATGGCCCCTTTATAAAGGGGAGCATCTCATGAGGCCATGTATGTTTTCCCACGATAGGAGTTGTGAGATGCTCCAATCTGCAAGGATTCCTTCTGCAGGACAGTCAAGACCTGTTGGAAGGGTCCCAGGACATCCCATATGGAACGGCGCCAGAGCAGGATTCCAACGATGGATGCCTAGAGAGTCTGCTTTGAATTCAAGTTGTCTCCTAGCGACAAGGCAGGTTTGATATTCTGGCTCTGGGGGAGTAATCAACGGGGCTGAGTTGCAATGTACTCTCCTGCCGAATGGTCCTAATGCGGGTTTGTGTCCATGGAGACCTTGGAATAGGGCGGTGGCTCCGGTTACCTGAAGGTTTTTCCTAACTGGAGGTTTTTACAGAGCTCCAAAGGATAAGTTTCCCATGTAGAGACAAGATTTGTTCTGATTGGTATCTCTGGAATCCCCCATATGCTGGTAATGGAAAACAGGCCTCAGAGGAGAGATGCTTAGAAACAAAAGCAATGGAACCAATTACGTCCTAGGGGCCTGTCCAGTTTAATACCTTTCTTTTGGGATATCTGTCTACGGGTGAGTTGAGGTCGTTGCTCAGCTTGTGACAGATCACACCTCTTTGTACTGGGTGGCCTACACTATTGGAATGGCCTCTGGGACTTTGGAGGTTTCTCCTAATCTGTAGGGTTGTGGCCAATGGAATGGGAAGAATTTCCTTGGAGAGGGCAGGCACAGTCCTGAGGTGTGGGTCCAGGGGCCTCAGCCTGGAGGGTGTGTGGGACAGGGATGTCAGGATAGAAGTCTGAAAACACGGTTTGGGGACGTAGTTATGGCAGGTCCGATATACAGACTTTGAGGAGAATTTTTTGGGCTATGACCTAAGGGTGAGGCTTATGTCTCTGGATTTTGTGTCAATAGTGGCCGTGGAATGTCGGGCTGGCCTCATGGGCCATGGAGGAGTCTTTCTCTCTGGGGATGGCCTGATCCCAAGTGATTGGGGTCATTCTGTGGGTGGGAGGAATCCTTTCTGTGTTTACTTACCTCAAATGTCCCACCAAAGAGGGATTCCAGAGCAGAGCCCTGAGTAGGGGTGAATAGATGTCTCTACCTCTGGTTAATATTGGGTGACTTTGGGCATGCCAGGCCCCATATGTGGGCTCATTGTCCAGCCACTGTGAGGCTTTACTTGAGGACAGGGTTCAAACTGATGGTCCCAATGTGTGTTTGTGCCCACCGCAGCTCTTAAGCATGGGCAGGGCCTCAGGGACCCTACACTACCCTCAGGGGCCCTACTACTACTCCTGTAGGCCCTACAGGGGTCATACACTGAACTTTGGATAAGATGCCAACCACAAGATTCTGGCGAGAGGGAAGGAGGAGTTATGATTTCTACATCACGTTCACCCATGGGAAATGAGTAGAGATAAGGTCTAGGTTTCTGTCGCCTGAAAACCAGGTTGGAAAGAGATTGCAACCTAAGGCCATGGCGGTTCAGATGTTCTCAGTGTACGGCAAGCTGTCTGGGAGTCGGTTGGGAATTCAGGCCCCAGGTTGTGTCAGACAGGGCATTAGTGCACAGGCTAGACTATATAATTGGTGTACAGTTGAGTGGCATGCAGGTTTATCCTCATTTGAGGTTTCTGGGTAGACCCATAGGGCAAGGTTTTTCTTCTAGAGGGCAGGCAGAGTGCAGCACTGTGTCATCGGAAATCCCAAAATGGAGGGCGTGTGGTCCAGGAGAGTGAGGAGGGAAATCTGAGAACACTAGCTATGCTTAGGTTTTGGGGTGAGGGCACAGCAGGTGCACTCTGAAGAGCTTAATCAAGATCACATGCAACTGAAGTCAAGGCGAATATTAGCCGTTGGCTCAGGTTGGAGTTTCTTTCCATGATCCGACTCCATGAATATTGGGGGCATCATGTGACCTTGGAAGCTTTCCATGATATGAGTTGTGAGGTGGTCCAAGAAGAAGGACACCTGTGGGACAGTCGACACCTGTTGCATGGCTCAAGGATTTCCCATAAGGAACGACACAAGAGCAGGGTTCTAAGGGTTCTAAGGATCTCTAAGGAGAGATGCCTGGAAACCAAAGCAATGGATTCGATAGGTGCCTAGGGGTCTGTTCGTTCCTTTTTTACCTCTGGGGATATCAGTCTACGGGTCTGATGCCGGTAGGTGCTCAGATGGGCCCAGATTGACCCTGTTTGTCCTGGGAAGCCACAAATATTGCGATGGCCTCAGGGACTTTGGAGGTTTATCCTCGTAGTAGGGTTGTGGCCATTGGAATGGGGATATACAATTCCCTTGGAGAGGGCAAGCACATTCTTCAGGTTTGGCTCCAGGGATCTGAACCTGTAGGGTGTGTAGGCCAGGGCTGTTTGGACAGTTGTCTGAAAACACAAACTCGGCTTATGTTTCGGGTCATAGGTATGGCAAGACTGATCTACAGACCATGAGGAGAACTCTTCGGGATATGAAAAAAGGGCGAGTGTGAGGCTTTGCTCAGTTTTTGTCTCTGAATATCGTGTCACTCATGGTCGTGAAATTTCCGGGTGACTTCATTGGCAATGGACGAGTCTTACTCTCTGGGGGTTTGGCCCCTTCCAAAGAGTTTGGGGTCATTCTGTGGGATGGAAGAAGTCCGTTGTTTTGTTGTTGTTGATTTGTTTTGTTTTGTTTTTCAACCTCAGGTGCCCCACCAAATGAGGGATTCCAGAGTAGAGCCCTGGGGAGGGGCGACTGGACAACCAGAAATCTGGTAAAAAATTGGGGCCTAGGGACATGTCAAGCCCATTATGACATCTAATGGTCCAGCCACTGTGAGGAGGACATACTAGAGGACAAGACTCATGCTGAGGGTCACAATGCACGTTTATGCCCTCATCACACTCAAGAATGGGCGGGTCCTCAGGATGAATGCTGGTGTCTCCTACACTGAACGTTGGACAACATGCCAACCACAAGGTTTCTTGCCATGGGTAAGGAAGAGTTCTGATTTCTGCATCACAGTCACCCATGGGCAGTGATTGGAGATAAGGTCTAGGTTCTGAAGCCTGAAAACTGAGGTATGGAAGAGATGATGACCTAAGGCCATGGCGGGTCTGATGTGCTCAGTGTGCAGTCAGCTGTCTGGGTGTTGGTCACGAGGTCCGGGCTCAGGTTGTCAGACAGTGCATTAGTGCCTAGGTTAGACTATATATTTTGGGTGCATTCGAGTGTCGTGTACGTTCTTATCTGAAGAACACTTCAGGATATGAAGAATGATCGAGGCTGAGGCGCGTGCTCAGGCTTTTGTCTCTGGATTTTGTATCAGCTATGGCCGTGGAATGTTGGGGAGGCCTCATGGGCCATGGACGAATCTTGCTCTCTGTGGATTTGGCCCGATCCCAATTGTTTTTTTCGTCAATCTGTGGGATGGGAGGACTCCATTCAGGTTTGTTACCTCAGGTGTCCCACCAAAAGAGGAATTCCAAAGCAGAGCCCTGGGGAAGAGTGAAGGGACAACCCGAACTATGGTTAAAATTGGGGGCCTAAGGGCATGGCAAGCCCAATATGCTGTCTCTCCATCCAGCCACTGAGAGGCCTTACCTGAGGAATGGGCTCAGGCTGAGGGTCACAATGTGTGTTTGTGACCAATGTGGCCAGCAAGCATGGGCGGGGCACTGATTTCAACTACACTGAACTTTGGACAACATGCAAACCACAAGGTTTCTTGCAATGGGGAAAGAGTTCTGATTTCTGCATCCTTTACAAACCCGGGCCATGATTGGAGATAAGGCCTAGGTTCTGAAGCCTGAAAACTGAGGTTGAGAAGAGATAACGACCTAAGGCCATGGCGGGTACGATGTGATCAGTGTGCGGCCAGCTCTCTGGGCTGGGCTAGGAGGACCAGGCACAGGCTGTGTCAAAAAGGGCATTAGTGCCCAGGTCAGCCTCTATATATGGGGTATGGCCGAATGGCATGCAGGCTGATTCTTATTTGGGGTTTCTGGGTAACCCCCGAGGGCAATGTTTTTCTTCTGGAGGGCAGGCAGACTGCTGCATTGTAGTCTGGATTGCCAAAATGGAGGGCTTGTGGGCCAGTAGTCTGAGGACGGAAGTCTGAGAACCCAAGCTCGGCCTAGGATTCTTGGTGAATGTATTGCAGGCACAATCTACAGACCTGAATCGAGATTTCGTGCATCTGAAGTGAGGGCGAGGATCAGACGATCGCACCGGGTGGACACGCTGTTCCTGATGTCCCCTTCTTGAAATGGGGGTGGATCACAAGACCATGGGGGTTTTCCCACGATGGGAGTTGTGAGAAGCTCCCAACTGCAAAGATTCTTCTGCAGGACAATTGAGACCTGATGGTTGGCTCCAGGACAATGATTCCGAGCAGGGTTCTAAGGATAGATGGCTGGGTAGCCCAACTCGCATTCCAATTGTCTCCAAGCAACAAGACAGGTTAGAACTGCTGGACCTGGGGGAGCAACAGAGGAGGCTGAGTAAATGGACTCTCCCGTGGATAAGTCCTAATATGATTTTGTGTCTATGGAGACCTTGGAATGAAGCGGTGGCACTGTTGCCCTGAAGGGTTCTCCTAAAGGGAGGCTTGCACACAGGTCCATCGTGCAATTTTCCCATGTGTAGATGAGATTTGTTCTGATGGGTGAGTCAAGAAACAGCCATATGCTGTTATTGAAATCCAGGCCTCTGAGGAGAGATGCCAGGAAACCAATGCAATGGATCTTTTAGGTGCCTAGGGGCCTGTTCATTCCTTTTTTCCTCTGGGGACATCAGTCTACGGGTCTGAGTGCTGGTAGGTGCTCAGATGGTCCCAGATTGCCGCTGTTTGTCTTGGGAAGCCACAAATATTGGGATGGCCTCTGGGACTTTGGAGGTTTATCCTCTTCGTAAGGTTGTGGTCATTGGAATGGGCACATACAATTCCCTTGGAGAGGGCAAGCACAGTCGTCAAATTTGGCCCATGGGCCTGAGCCTGTAGGGTGTGTAGGCCAGGGCTGTTTGAACAGTTGTCTGAATACACAAACTCGGCTTATGTTTCGGGTCATAGGTATGGCAGGACTTATCTACAGACCATGAGGAGAACTCTTCGGGATATGAAAAAAGGGCGAGCGTGAGGCTGTTGCTCAAGTTTTTGTCTCTGGATATCGTGTCACTCATGGTCGTGAAATTTCCGGGTGACTTCATGGGAAATGGACGAGTCTTAATCTCTGGAGTTTTGGCCCCGTCCAAAGAGTTTGGGGTCAATCTGTGGGATGGAAGAGTCCGTTGTTCTGTTTTTGTTGATTTGTTTTGTGTTGTTTTTCAACCTCAGGTGTCACACCAAATGAGGGATTCCAGAGCAGAGCCCTGCGGATGGGCAACTGGACAACCACAAATCTGGTTAAAATTTGGGGCCTAGGGACATGTCAAGCCCATTATGACATCTAATGGTCCAGCCACTGAGATGACGTATTAGAGGACAGACTCACGCTGAGGGTCACAATACGTGTTTATGCCCTCGTCGCACTCAAGAATGGGCGGGGCCTCAGGCTGAATGCTGGTATCTCCTACACTGAAAGTTGGACAACATGCCAACCACAAGGTTTCTTGCAATGGGTAAGGAAACGTTCTGATTTCTGCATCACAGTAACCCCTGCGCAGTGATTGGAGATAAGGTCTAGGTTCTGAAGCCTGAAAACTGAGGTAGGGAAGAGATGATGACCTAAGGCCATGGCGGGTATGGTGCGCTAAGTGTTCGGTCAGCTGTCTGGGTGTTGGTCACGAGGTCCGGGCTCAGGTTGTCAGACAGTGCATTAGTACCCAGGTTAGACTATATATTTTGGGTGCCTTCGAGTGCCGTGTAGGTTCTTTTCTGAAGAACTCTTCAGGATATGAAGAATGAGCGAGTCTGAAGCGTGTGCTCATGCTTTTGTCTCTGGATTTTGTATCAGCGATGGCCGTGGAATGTTGGGGAGGCCTCATGGGCCATGGAAGAATCTTGCTCTCTGTGGATTTGGCCCGATCCCAATTGTTTTTTTTCGTCAATCTTTGGGATGGGAGGACTTCTTTCAGGTTTGTTACCTCAGGTGTCCCACCAAAAGAGGAATTCCAAAGCAGAGCCCTGGGGAAGAGTGAAGGGAAAACCCGAACTATGGTTAAAAATTGGAGCCTAGGGGCATGGCAAGACCAATATGCTGTCCCTCCATCCAGCCACTGAGAGGCCTTACTTGACGACTGGGCTCAGGCTGAGGGTCACAATGTGTGTTTGTGACCAATGTGGCCCGAAAGCATGGGCGGGGCCTCATTGGCCACACTGGTTTCAACTACAATGAACCTTCGACAACATGCCAACCACAAGGTTTCTTGCCATGGGGAAAGAGTTCTGATTTCTGCATCATTTTCAAACCCGGGCCGTGATTGGAGATAAGGTCTACGTTCTGAAGCCTGAAAACCGAGGTTGAGAAGAGATGACGACCTAAGGCCATGGTGGGTCCGATGTGTTCAGTGTGCGGCCAGCTGTCTGGGTGGGGCCCGGAGGTCCAGGCTCAGGCTGTGTCAGAAAGGGCATTAGTGCCCAGGTCAGCCTATATTGGGGTACAGCCGAAATGCTTTCCCAGTTGATCCTCATTTGGGGTTACTGGGTAGCCGCAGAGGGCAATGATTTTCTTTTGGAGGGCAGGCAGAGTGCTGCATTGTAGTTCTGGATTGCCGAACTAGAGGGCTTGTGGGTCAGTAGTCTGAGGACGGAAGTCTGAGAACCCAAGCTAGGCCTAGAATCTGGGTGAGGATATGGCAGGCAAAATTACAGACCTGAATCGAGATCTCATGCATCTGAAGTCAGGGCGAGGATCAGACGATCACTCAGGTTGGACATTCTGTGCCTGATGGCCCCTTCTTGAAGGGGGGGTGGATCACGAGGCCATGGGGGTTTTCCCACGATGGGAGTTGTGAGAAGCTCCCAGCTGCAAAGATTCTTCTGTAGGACAATTGTGACCTATTGGTTGGCTCCAGGACAATGATTCCGAGCAGGGTTCTAAGGATCGATGGCTGGGTAGCCCACCTCGCATTCCAATTGTCTCCAAGCAACAAGACAGGTTAGATCTGCTGGATCTGGGGGAGCAACCGAGGAGGCTGAGTTGAAATGGACTCTCCCGTGGATGTGTCCTAATATGATTTTGTGTCTATGGAGACCTTGGAATGAAGCGGTGGCACTGGGGCCCTGAAGGGTTCTCCTAAAGAGAGGCTTTCACACAGCTCCATCGTGCAAGTTCCCCATGTGTAGATGAGATTTGTTCTGATGGGTGAGTAAAGAAACAGCCATATGCTGGTACTGAAATCCAGGCCTCTGAGGAGAGATGCCTGGAAACCAAAGCAATGGATCCGATAGGTGCCTAGGGGCCTGTTCGTTCCTTTTTACCTCTGGGGACATCAGTCTACGGGTCTGAGTGCAGGTATGTGCTCAGATGGGCCCAGATTGCCCCTGTTTGTCCTGGGAAGCCACAAATATTGGGATGGCCTCAGGGACTTTGGAGGTTTATCCTCTTAGTAGGGTTGTGGCCATTGGAATGGGCACATACAATTCCTTGGAGAGGGCAAGTACAGTCGTCAGGTTTGGTTAAAGGGGCCTGAGCCTGTAGGATGTGTAGGCCACGGCTGTTTGGAATGTTGTCTGAAAACACAAACTCGGCTTATGTGTCGGGTCATAGGTATGGCAGGACTGATCTACAGACCATGAGGAGAACTCTTCGGGATATGAAAAAAGGGCGAGTGTGAGGCTCTTGCTCAAGTTTTTGTCTCTGGATATCGTGTCAGTCATGGTCGTGAAATTTCCGGGTCACTTCATGGGAACTGGACGAGTCTTACTCTCTGAGGGTTTGGCCCCGTCCAAAGAGTTTGGGGTCATTCTGTGGGATGGAAGAAGTCCGTTGCTCTGTTGTTGTTGATTTGTTATCTTTTGATTTTCAAACTCAGGTGTCAAACCAAATGAGGGATTCCAGAGTAGAGCCCTGGGGAGGGGCGACGGGATAACCAGAAATCTGCTTAAAAATTGGGGCCTTGGGACATGTCAAGCCCATTATGACATCTAATGATCCAGCCACTGAGAGGACGTAATAGAGGAGAGGACTCACGCTGAGGGTCACAATGCGTGTTTATGCCCTCGTCGCACACAAGAATGGCCGGGGCCTCAGGGTGAATGCTGCTTTCTCCTACACTGAACGTTGGACAACATGCCAACCACAAGGTTTCTTGCCATGGGTAAGGAAGAGTTCTGATTTCTGCATCACAGTCACCCCTGGGCAGTGACTGGAAATACGGTCTAGATTCTGAAGCCTGAAAACTGAGGTAGGGAAGAGATGATGACCTAAGGCCATGGCGGGTCTGATGTGCTCAGTGTGCGGTCAGCTGTCTGGGTGTTGGTCACGAGGTCCGGGCTCAGGTTGTCAGACAGTGCATTAGTGCCCAGGTTAGACTATATATTTTGGGTGAATTCGAGTGTCGTGTACGTTCTTATCTGAAGAACTCTTCAGGATATGAAGAATGATCGAGTCTGACGCGCGTGATCAGGCTTTTGTCTCTGGATTTTGTATCAGCTATGGCCGTGGAATGTTTGGGAGGCCTCATGGGCCATGTACGAATCTTGCTCTCTGTGGATTTGGCCCGATCCCAATTGTTTTTCGTCAATCTGTGGGATGGGAGGACTCCTTTCATGTTGTTACCTCAGGTGTCCCACCAAAAGAGGAATTCCTAAGCAGAGCCCTGGGGAAGAGTGAAGGGACAACCCGAACTATGGTTAAAAATCGGGGCCTAAGGGCATGGCAAGCCCAATATGCTGTCTCTCCATCCAGTCACTGAGAGGCCTTACGTGAGGACTGGGCTCAGGCTGAGGGTCACAATGTGTCTTTGTGACCAAGGTGGCCCGCAAGCATGGGCGTTGCCTCATGTGCCACACTGATTTCAACTACAGAGAAACTTGGACAACATGCCAACCACAAGGTTTCTTGCAATGGGGAAAGAGTTCGGATTTCTGCATCATTTTCAAACCCGGGCCATGATTGGAGATAAGGTCTAGGTTCTGAAGCCTGAAAACCGAGGTTGAGAAGAGATGACGACCTAAGGCCATGACGGGTCCGATGTGCTCAGTGTGCGACCAGCTGTCTGAGTGGGGCCAGGAGGTCCAGGCTCAGCTGTGTCAGAAAGGGCATTAGTGCCCAGGTCACCCTATATATTTGGGGTACAGCCGAATTCCGTGCAGGTTGATCCTCATTGGGGGTGTCTGGGTAAGCCCAGTGGGCAATGTTTTACTTCTGGAGGGCAGGCAGAGTGCTGCATTGTAGTCTGTATTGCCAAACTGGTGGGCTTGTGGGCCAGTAGTCTGAGGATGGAAGTCTGAGAACCGAAGCTAGGCCTAGGATTCTGGATTAGGATATGACAGGCACAATCTACAGACCTGAATCGATGTCTCCTGCATCTGAAGTCAGGGCGAGGATCAGACGATCGCTCAGGTTGGACATTCTGTCCCTGATGGCCCCTTCTTGAAGGGGGGGTGGATCATGAGGCCATGGGGGTTTTCCCACGATGGGAGTTGTGAGAAGCTCTCAACTGCAAAGATTCTTCTGCAGGACAATTGAGACCTGTTGGTTAACTCCAGGACAACGATTCCGAGCAGGGTTCTAAGGATGGATGGCTGGTTAGCCCACCTCGCATTCCAATTGTCTCCAATCAACAAAACAGTTAGATCCGCTGGATCTGGGGAGCAACCGAGGAGGCTGAGTTGAAATGGACTGTCCCGTGGATGTGTCCTAATATGATTTTGTGTCTATGGAGACCTTGGAATGAAGCGGTGGCACTGGGGCCCTGAAGGGTTCTCCTAAAGAGAGGCTTTCACACAGCTCCATCGTGCAAGTTTCCCATGTGTAGATGAGATTTGTTTCGATGGGTGAGTCAAGAAACAGCCATATGCTGTTATTGAAATCCAGGCCTCTGTGGAGAGATGCCTGGAAAACAAATCAATGGATCCGATAGGTGCAGAGGAGCCTCTTCCTTCCTTTTTACCTCTGGGGACATCAGTCTACGGGTCTGAGTGCAGGTAGGTGCTCAGATGGGCCCCGATTGCCCCTGTTTGTCCTGGGAAGCCACAAATATTGGGATTGCCTCAGGGACTTTGGAGGTTTATCCTCTTCGTAGGGTTGTGGCCATTGGAATGGGCACATACAATTCCCTTGGAGAGGGCAAGCACAGTCGTCAGGTTTGGCTCCATGGCCCTGAGCCTGTAGGGTGTTTAGGCCATGGCTGTTTGGACAGTTGTCTGGAAACCCAAACTAGGCTTATGTTTCCGGTCATAGGTATGGAAGGACGGATCTACAGACGATGAGAGGAACTCCTCGGGATATAAAAAAGGGCGAGTGTGAGGCTCTTGCTCATGTTTTTCTCTCTGGACATCGTGTCACTCATGGTCTTGAAATTTCCTGGTGACTTCATGGGAAAAGGACGAGTCTTACTCTCTGGGGGTTTTGCCACATCCAAAGAGTTTGGGGTCATTCTGTGAGATTGAAGAAATCCGTTGTTCTGTTTTGTTTTTTTTTTTCAACCTCAGATGTCCCACCGATGAGGGATTCCAGAGTAGAGCCCTGGGGAGGGGCGACTGGACAACCAGAAATCTGGTTAAAAATTGGGGCCTAGGGACATGTCAAGCCCATTATGACATCAAATGGTCCAGCCACTGAGAGGATGTACTAGACGTCAGGACTCACGCTGAGGGTCACAATGCGTGTTTATGCCCTCGTCGCACACAAGAATGGGCGGGGCCTCAGGGTGAATGCTGGTTTCTCCTACACTGAACGTTGGACAACATGCCAACCACAAGGTTTCTTGCCATGGGTAAGGAAGAGTTCTGATTTCTTCATCACAGTCACCCCTGGGCAGTGATTGGAGATAAGGTCTAGTTTCTGAAGCCTGAAAACCGAAGTTGAGAAGAGATGACGACCTAAGGCCATGGCGGATCCGATGTGCTCAGTGTGCGGCCAGCTGTCTGGGTGGGACCAGGAAGTCCAGGCTCAGCCTTATCAGAATGGGCATTAGTGCCCAAGTCAGCCTATATATTTGGGGTGCAGCAGGTTGATCCTCATTGGGGGTTTCTGGGTAGCCCCAGAGGGCAATGTTTTTCTTCTGGACGGTAGGCAGAGTGCTGCATTGCATTTCTATATTGCCAAACTGGAGGGCTTCTGGGCCAGTAGTCTGAGGACGGAAGTCTGAGAACCCTAGCTAGGCCTAGGTTTCTGGGTGAGGATATGGCAGGCAAAATCTACAGACCTGAATCGAGATCTCGTGCATCTGAAGTCAGGGCGAGGGTCAGACGATCACTCAGGTTGGACATTCTGTGCCTGATGGCCCCTTCTTAAAGGGGGGGTGGATCACGAGGCCATGGGGGTTTTCCCACGATGGGAGTTGTGAGAAGCTCCCAGCTGCAAAGATTCTTCTGTAGGACAATTGTGACCTTTTGGTTGGCTCAAGGACAATGATTCCGAGCAGGGTTCTAAGGATCGATGGCTGGGTAGACCACCTCGCATTCCAATTGTCTCCAAGCAACAAGACAGGTTAGATCTGCCGGATCTGGGGGAGCAACCGAGGAGGCTGAGTTGAAATGGACTCTCCCGTGGATGTGTCGTAATATGATTTTGTGTCTATGGAGACCTTGGAATGAAGCGGTGGCACTGGGGCCCTGAAGGGTTCTCCTAAAGAGAGGCTTTCACACAGCTCCATCGTGCAATTTCCCCATGTGTAGATGAGATTTGTTCTGATGGGTGAGTCAAGAAACAGCCATATGCTGGTACTGAAATCCAGGCCTCTGAGGAGAGATGCCTGGAAACCAAAGCAATGGATCCGATAGGTGCCTAGGGGCCTGTTCGTTCCTTTTTACCTCTGGGGACATCAGTCTACGGGTCTGAGTGCAGGTATGAGCTCAGATGGGCCCAGATTGCCCCTGTTTGTCCTGGGAAGCCACAAATATTGGGATGGCCTCAGGGACTTTGGAGGTTTATCCTCTTAGTAGGGTTGTGGCCATTGGAATGGGCACATACAATTCCCTTGGAGAGGGCAAGTACAAACGTCAGGTTTGGTTAAAGGGGCCTGAGCCTGTAGGATGTGTAGGCCACGGCTGTTTGGAATGTTGTCTGAAAACACAAACTCGGCTTATGTTTCGGGTCATAGGTATGGCAGGACTGATCTACAGACCATGAGGAGAACTCTTCGGGATATGAAAAAAGGGCGAGTGTGAGGCTCTTGCTCAAGATTTTGTCTCTGGATATCGTGTCAGTCATGGTCGTGAAATTTCCGGGTCACTTCATGGGAACTGGACGAGTCTTAATCTAAGAGGGTTTGGCCCCGTCCAAAGAGTTTGGGGTCATTCTGTGGGATGGAAGAAGTCCGTTGCTCTGTTGTTGTTGATTTGTTATCTTCTGATTTTCAAACTCAGGTGTCAAACCAAATGAGGGATTCCAGAGTAGAGCCCTGGGGAGGGGCGACGGGATAACCAGAAATCTGCTTAAAAATTGGGGCCTTGGGACATGTCAAGCCCATTATGACATCTAATGATCCAGCCACTGAGAGGACGTAATAGAGGAGAGGACTTACGCTGAGGGTCACAATGCGTGTTTATGCCCTCGTCGCACACAAGAATGGGCGGGGCCTCAGGGTGAATGCTGCTTTCTCCTACACTGAACGTTGGACAACATGCCAACCACAAGGTTTCTTGCCATGGGTAAGGAAGAGTTCTGATTTCTGCATCACAGTCACCCCTGGGCAGTGACTGGAAATACGGTCTAGATTCTGAAGCCTGAAAACTGAGGTAGGGAAGAGATGATGACCTAAGGCCATGGCGGGTCTGATGTGCTCAGTGTGCGGTCAGCTGTCTGGGTGTTGGTCACGAGGTCCGGGCTCAGGTTGTCAGACAGTGCATTAGTGCCCAGGTTAGACTATATATTTTGGGTGAATTCGAGTGTCGTGTACGTTCTTATCTGAAGAACTCTTCAGGATATGAAGAATGATCGAGTCTGACGCGCGTGATCAGGCTTTTGTCTCTGGATTTTGTATCAGATATGGCCGTGGAATGTTTGGGAGGCCTCATGGGCCATGTACGAATCTTGCTCTCTGTGGATTTGGCCCGATCCCAATTGTTTTTCGTCAATCTGTGGGATGGGAGGACTCCTTTCATGTTGTTACCTCAGGTGTCCCACCAAAAGAGGAATTCCTAAGCAGAGCTCTGGGGAAGAGTGAAGGGACAACCCGAACTATGGTTAAAAATCGGGGCCTAAGGGCATGGCAAGCCCAATATGCTGTCTCTCCATCCAGCCACTGAGAGGCCTTACGTGAGGACTGGGCTCAGGCTGAGGGTCACAATGTGTGTTTGTGACCAAGGTGGCCCGCAAGCATGGGCGTTGCCTCATGTGCCACACTGATTTCAACTACAGAAAAACTTGGACAACATGCCAACCACAAGGTTTCTTGCAATGGGGAAAGAGTTCGGATTTCTGCATCATTTTCAAACCCGGGCCATGATTGGAGATAAGGTCTAGGTTCTGAAGCCTGAAAACCGAGGTTGAGAAGAGATGACGACCTAAGGCCATGACGGGTCCGATGTGCTCAGTGTGTGACCAGCTGTCTGAGTGGGGCCAGGAGGACCAGGCTCAGCTGTGTCAGAAAGGGCATTAGTGCCCAGGTCAGCCTATATATTTGGGGGGTACAGCCGAATTCCGTGCAGGTTGATCCTCATTGGGGGTGTCTGGTTAAGCCCAGTGGGCAATGTTTTACTTCTGGAGGGCAGGCAGAGTGCTGCATTGTAGTCTGGATTGCCAAACTGGAGGGCTTGTGGGCCAGTAGTCTGAGGATGGAAGTCTGAGAACCCAAGCTAGGCCTAGGATTCTGGTTGAGGATATGGCAGGCACAATCTACAGACCTGAATCGATGTCTCCTGCATCTGAAGTCAGGGCGAGGATCAGACGATCGCTCAGGTTGGACATTCTGTCCCTGATGGCCCCTTCTTGAAGGGGGGGGGTGGATCATGAGGCCATGGGTGTTTTCCCACAATGGGAGTTGTGAGAAGCTCCCAACTGCAAAGATTCTTCTGCAGGACAATTGAGACCTGTTGGTTGGCTCCAGGACAACGATTCCGAGCAGGGTTCTAAGGATGGATGGCTGGGTAGCCCACCTCGCATTCCAATTGTCTCCAATCAACAAAACAGTTAGATCCGCTGGATCTGGGGGAGCAACCGAGGAGGCTGAGTTGAAATGGACTCTCCCGTGGATGTGTCCTAATATGATTTTGTGTCTATGGAGACCTTGGAATGAAGCGGTGGCACTGGGTCCCTGAAGGGTTCTCCTAAAGAGAGGCTTTCACACAGCTCCATCGTGCAAGTTTCCCATGTGTAGATGAGATTTGTTTCGATGGGTGAGTCAAGAAACAGCCATATGCTGTTATTGAAATCCAGGCCTCTGTGGAGAGATGCCTGGAAAACAAATCAAGGGATCCGATAGGTGCAGAGGAGCCTGTTCCTTCCTTTTTACCTCTGGGGACATCAGTCTACGGGTCTGAGTGAGTGCAGGTAGGTGCTCAGATGGGCCCAGATTGCCCCTGTTTGTCCTGGGAAGCCACAAATATTGGGATGGCCTCAGGGACTTTGGAGGTTTATCCTCTTCGTAGGGTTGTGGCCATTGGAATGGGCACATACAATTCCCTTGGAGAGGGCAAGCACAGTCGTCAGGTTTGGCTCCAGGGCCCTGAGCCTGTAGGGTGTGTTAGGCCACGGCTGTTTGGACAGTTGTCTGGAAAACACAAACTAGGCTTATGTTTCCGGTCATAGGTATGGCAGGACGGATCTACAGACGATGAGAGGAACTCCTCGGGATATAAAAAAGGGCGAGTGTGAGGCTCTTGCTCATGTTTTTCTCTGTGGACATCGTGTCACTCATGGTCTTGAAATTTCCGGGTGACTTCATGGGAAAAGGACGAGTCTTACTCTCTGGGATTTGGCCTCGTCCAAAGAGTTTGGGGTCATTCTGTGGGATTGAAGAAATCCGTTGTTCTGTTGTTGTTTTTTTTTTTTTTTTTCAACCTCAGGTGTCCCACCGATGAGGGATTCCAGAGTAGAGCCCTGGGGAGGGGCGACTGGACAACCAGAAATCTGGTTAAAAATTGGGGCCTAGGGACATGTCAAGCCCATTATGACATCAAATGGTCCAGCCACTGAGAGGACGTACTAGACGTCAGGACTCACGCTGAGGGTCACAATGCGTGTTTATGCCCTCGTCGCACACAAGAATGGGCGGGGCCTCAGGGTGAATGCTGCTTTCTCCTACACTGAACGTTGGACAACATGCCAACCACAAGGTTTCTTGCCATGGGTAAGGAAGAGTTCTGATTTCTGCATCACAGTCACCCCTGGGCAGTGACTGGAAATACGGTCTAGATTCTGAAGCCTGAAAACTGAGGTAGGGAAGAGATGATGACCTAAGTCCATGGCGGGTCTGATGTGCTCAGTGTGCGGTCAGCTGTCTGGGTGTTGGTCACGAGGTCCGGGCTCAGGTTGTCAGACAGTGCATTAGTGCCCAGGTTAGACTATATATTTTGGGTGAATTCGAGTGTCGTGTACGTTCTTATCTGAAGAACTCTTCAGGATATGAAGAATGATCGAGTCTGACGCGCGTGATCAGGCTTTTTGTCTCTGGATTTTGTATCAGCTATGGCCGTGGAATGTTTGGGAGGCCTCATGGGCCATGTACGAATCTTGCTCTCTGTGGATTTGGCCCGATCCCAATTGTTTTTCGTCAATCTGTGGGATGGGAGGGACTCCTTTCATGTTGTTACCTCAGGTGTCCCACCAAAAGAGGAATTCCTAAGCAGAGCCCTGGGGAAGAGTGAAGGGACAACCCGAACTATGGTTAAAAATCGGGGCCTAAGGGCATGGCAAGCCCAATATGCTGTCTCTCCATCCAGCCACTGAGAGGCCTTACGTGAGGACTGGGCTCAGGCTGAGGGTCACAATGTGTGTTTGTGACCAAGGTGGCCCGCAAGCATGGGCGTTGCCTCATGTGCCACACTGATTTCAACTACAGAGAAACTTGGACAACATGCCAACCACAAGGTTTCTTGCAATGGGGAAAGAGTTCGGATTTCTGCATCATTTTCAAACCCGGGCCATGATTGGAGATAAGGTCTAGGTTCTGAAGCCTGAAAAAACCGAGGTTGAGAAGAGATGACGACCTAAGGCCATGAAGGGTCCGATGTGCTCAGTGTGCGACCAGCTGTCTGAGTGGGGCCAGTAGGACCAGGCTCAGCTGTGTCAGAAAGGGCATTAGTGCCCAGGTCAGCCTATATATTTGGGGTACAGCCGAATTCCGTACAGGTTGATCGTCATTGGTTGTGTCTGGGTAAGCCCAGTGGTCAATGTTTTATTCTGGAGGGCAGGCAGAGTGCTGCATTGTAGTCTGGATTGCCAAACTGGAGGGCTTGTGGGCCAGTAGTCTGAGGATTGAAGTCTGAGAACACAAGCTAGGCCTAGGATTCTGGTTGAGGATATGGCAGGCACAATCTACTACAGACCTGAATCGATGTCTCGTGCATCTGAAGTCAGGGCGAGGATCAGACGATCGCTCAGGTTGGACATTCTGTCCCTGATGGCCCCTTCTTGAAGGGGGGGGGTGGATCATGAGGCCATGGGGGTTTTCCCAAGATGTGAGTTGTGAGAAGCTCCCAACTGCAAAGATTCTTCTGCAGGACTATTGAGACCTGTTGGTTGGCTCCAGTACAACGATTCCGAGCAGGGTTCTAAGGATGGATGGCTGGGTAGCCCACCTCTCATTAAAATTGTCTCCAATCAACAAGACAGTTAGATCCGCTGGATCTGGGGGAGCAACCGAGGAGGCTGAGTTGAAATGGACTCTCCCGTGGATGTGTCCTAATATGATTTTGTGTCTATGGAGACCTTGGAATGAAGCGGTGGCACTGGGGCCCTGAAGGGTTCTCCTAAAGAGAGGCTTTCACACAGCTCCATCGTGCAAGTTTCCCATGTGTAGATGAGATTTGTTTCGATGGGTGAGTCAAGAAACAGCCATATGCTGTTATTGAAATCCAGGCCTCTGTGGAGAGATGCCTGGAAAACAAATCAATGGATCCGATAGGTGCAGAGGAGCCTGTTCCTTCCTTTTTTACCTCTGGGGACATCAGTATACGGGTCTGAGTGCAGGTAGGTGCTCAGATGGGCCCAGATTGCCCCTGTTTGTCCTGGGAAGCCACAAATATTGGGATGGCCTCAGGGACTTTGGAGGTTTATCCTCTTCGTAGGGTTGTGGCCATTGGAATGGGCACATACAATTCCCTTGGAGAGGGCAAGCACAGTCGTCAGGTTTGGCTCCAGGGCCCTGAGCCTGTAGGGTGTTTAGGCCACGGCTGTTTGGACAGTTGTCTGGAAACACAAACTAGGCTTATGTTTCCGGTCATAGGTATGGCAGGACGGATCTACAGACGATGAGAGGAACTCCTCGGGATATAAAAAAGGGCGAGTGTGAGGCTCTTGCTCATGTTTTTTCTCTCTGTGGATATCGTGTCACTCATGGTCTTGAAATTTCCGGGTGACTTCATGGGAAAAGGACGAGTCTTACTCTCTGGGGGTTTGGCCTCGTCCAAAGAGTTTGGGGTCATTCTGTGGGATTGAAGAAATCCGTTTTCTGTTTTTTTTTTTTTTTTTTTCAACCTCAGGTGTCCCACCGATGAGGGATTCCAGAGTAGAGCCCTGGGGAGGGGCGACTGGACAACCAGAAATCTGGTTAAAAATTGGGGCCTAGGGACATGTCAAGCCCATTATTATGACATCAAATGGTCCAGCCACTGAGAGGACGTACTAGACGTCAGGACTCACGCTGAGGGTCACAATGCGTGTTTATGCCCTCGTCGCACACAAGAATGGGCGGGGCCTCAGGGTGAATGCTGCTTTCTCCTTCACTGAACGTTGGACAACATGCCAACCACAAGGTTTCTTGCCATGGGTAAGGAAGAGTTCTGATTTCTGCATCACAGTCACCCCTGGGCAGTGACTGGAAATACGGTCTAGATTCTGAAGCCTGAAAACTGAGGTAGGGAAGAGATGATGACCTAAGTCCATGGCGGGTCTGATGTGCTCAGTGTGCGGTCAACTGCCTGGGTGTTGGTCACGAGGTCCGGGCTCAGGTTGTCAGACAGTGCATTAGTGCCCAGGTTAGACTATATATTTTGGGTGAATTCGAGTGTCGTGTACGTTCTTATCTGAAGAACTCTTCAGGATATGAAGAATGATCGAGTCTGACGCGCGTGATCAGGCTTTTGTCTCTGGATTTTGTATCAGCTATGGCCGTGGAATGTTTGGGAGGCCTCATGGGCCATGTACGAATCTTGCTCTCTGTGGATTTGGCCCGATCCCAATTGTTTTTCGTCAATCTGTGGGATGGGAGGACTCCTTTCATGTTGTTACCTCAGGTGTCCCACCAAAAGAGGAATTCCTAAGCAGAGCCCTGGGGAAGAGTGAAGGGACAACCCGAACTATGGTTAAAAATCGGGGCCTAAGGGCATGGCAAGCCCAATATGCTGTCTCTCCATCCAGCCACTGAGAGGCCTTACGTGAGGACTGGGCTCAGGCTGAGGGTCACAATGTGTGTGTTTGTGACCAAGGTGGCCCGCAAGCATGGGCGTTGCCTCATGTGCCACACTGATTTCAACTACAGAGAAACTTGGACAACATGCCAACCACAAGGTTTCTTGCAATGGGGAAAGAGTTCGGATTTCTGCATCATTTTCAAACCCGGGCCATGATTGGAGATAAGGTCTAGGTTCTGAAGCCTGAAAACCGAGGTTGAGAAGAGAGATGACGACCTAAGGCCATGACGGGTCCGATGTGCTCAGTGTGTGACCAGCTGTCTGAGTGGGGCCAGGAGGACCAGGCTCAGCTGTGTCAGAAAGGGCATTAGTGCCCAGGTCAGCCTATATATTTGGGGTACAGCCGAATTCCGTGCAAGTTGATCCTCATTGGGGGTGTCTGGTTAAGCCCAGTGGGCAATGTTTTACTTCTGGAGGGCAGGCAGAGTGCTGCATTGTAGTCTGGATTGCCAAACTGGAGGGCTTGTGGGCCAGTAGTCTGAGGATGGAAGTCTGAGAACCCAAGCTAGGCCTAGGATTCTGGTTGAGGATATGGCAGGCACAATCTACAGACCTGAATCGATGTCTCCTGCATCTGAAGTCAGGGCGAGGATCAGACGATCGCTCAGGTTGGACATTCTGTCCCTGATGGCCCCTTCTTGAAGGGGGGGGTGGATCATGAGGCCATGGGGGTTTTCCCACAATGGGAGTTGTGAGAAGCTCCCAACTGCAAAGATTCTTCTGCAGGACAATTGAGACCTGTTGGTTGGCTCCAGGACAACGATTCCGAGCAGGGTTCTAAGGATGGATGGCTGGGTAGCCCACCTCGCATTCCAATTGTCTCCAATCAACAAAACAGTTAGATCCGCTGGATCTGGGGGAGCAACCGAGGAGGCTGAGTTGAAATGGACTCTCCCGTGGATGTGTCCTAATATGATTTTGTGTCTATGGAGACCTTGGAATGAAGCGGTGGCACTGGGGCCCTGAAGGGTTCTCCTAAAGAGAGGCTTTCACACAGCTCCATTGTGCAAGTTTCCCATGTGTAGATGAGATTTGTTTCGATGGGTGAGTCAAGAAACAGCCATATGCTGTTATTGAAATCCAGGCCTCTGTGGAGAGATGCCTGGAAAACAAATCAATGGATCCGATAGGTGCAGAGGAGCCTGTTCCTTCCTTTTTACCTCTTGGGACATCACTCTACGGGTCTGAGTGCAGGTAGGTGCTCAGATGGGCCCAGATTGCCCCTGTTTGTCCTGGGAAGCCACAAATATTGGGATGGCCTCAGGGACTTTGGAGGTTTATCCTCTTCGTAGGGTTGTGGCCATTGGAATGGGCACATACAATTCCCTTGGAGAGGGCAAGCACAGTCGTCAGGTTTGGCTCCAGGGCCCTGAGCCTGTAGGGTGTTTAGGCCACGGCTGTTTGGACAGTTGTCTGGAAACACAAACTAGGCTTATGTTTCCGGTCATAGGTATGGCAGGACGGATCTACAGACGATGAGAGGAACTCCTCGGGATATAAAAAAGGGCGAGTGTGAGGCTCTTGCTCATGCTCATTTTTTTCTCTGTGGACATCGTGTCACTCATGGTCTTGAAATTTCCGGGTGACTTCATGGGAAAAGGACGAGTCTTACTCTCTGGGGGTTTGGCCTCGTCCAAAGAGTTTGGGGTCATTCTGTGGGATTGAAGAAATCCGTTGTTTGTTGTTTTTTTTTTTTTTTTTTTCAACCTCAGGTGTCCCACCGATGAGGGATTCCAGAGTAGAGCCCTGGGGAGGGGCGACTGGACAACCAGAAATCTGGTTAAAAATTGGGGCCTAGGGACATGTCAAGCCCATTATGACATCAAATGGTCCAGCCACTGAGAGGACGTACTAGACGTCAGGACTCACGCTGAGGGTCACAATGCGTGTTTATGCCCTCGTCGCACACAAGAATGGGCGGGGGCCTCAGGGTGAATGCTGCTTTCTCCTACACTGAACGTTGGACAACATGCCAACCACAAGGTTTCTTGCCATGGGTAAGGAAGAGTTCTGATTTCTTCATCACAGGCACCCCTGGGCAGTGATTGGAGATAAGGTCTAGTTTCTGAAGCCTGAAAACCGAAGTTGATAAGAGATGACGACCTAAGGCCATGGCGGATCCGATGTGCTCAGTGTGCGGCCAGCTGTTTGGGTGGGACCAGGAAGTCCAGGCTCAGCCTTGTCAGAATGGGCATTAGTGCCCAAGTCAGCCTATATATTTTTGGGGTGCAGCAGGTTGATCCTCATTGGGGGTTTCTGGGTAGCCCCAGAGGGCAATGTTTGTCTTCTGGACGGTAGGCAGAGTGCTGCATTGCATTTCTATATTGCCAAACTGGAGGGCTTCTGGGCCAGTAGTCTGAGGACGGAAGTCTGAGAACCCAAGCTAGGCCTAGGTTTCTGGGTGAGGATATGGCAGGCAAAATCTACAGACCTGAATCGAGATCTCGTGCATCTGAAGTCAGGGCGAGGATCAGACGATCACTCAGGTTGGACATTCTGTGCCTGATGGCCCCTTCTTGAAGGGGGGGTGGATCACGAGGCCATGGGGGTTTTCCCACGATGGGAGTTGTGAGAAGCTCCCAGCTGCAAAGATTCTTCTGTAGGACTATTGTGACCTGTTGGTTGGCTCCAGGACAATGATTCCGAGCAGAGTTCTAAGGATCGATGGCTGGGTAGCCCACCTCGCATTCCAATTGTCTCCAAGCAACAAGACAGGTTAGATCTGCTGGATCTGGGGGAGCAACCGAGGAGGCTGAGTTGAAATGGACTCTCCTGTGGATGTGTCCTAATATGATTTTGTGTCTATGGAGACCTTGGAATGAAGCGGTGGCACTGGGGCCCTGAAGGGTTCTCCTAAAGAGAGGCTTTCACACAGCTCCATCATGCAAGTTCCCCATGTGTAGATGAGATTTGTTCTGATGGGTGAGTCAAGAAACAGCCATATGCTGGTACTGAAATCCAGGCCTCTGAGGAGAGATGCCTGGAAACCAAAGCAATGGATCCGATAGGTGCCTAGGGGCCTGTTCGTTCCTTTTTACCTCTGGGGACATCAGTCTACGGGTCTGAGTGCAGGTATTTGCTCAGATGGGCCCAGATTGCCCCTGTTTGTCCTGGGAAGCAACAAATATTGGGATGGCCTCAGGGACTTTGGAGGTTTATCCTCTTAGTAGGGTTGTGGCCATTGGAATGGGCACATACAATTCCCTTGGAGAGGGCAAGTACAGTCGTCAGGTTTGGTTAAAGGGGCCTGAGCCTGTAGGATGTGTAGGCCACGGCTGTTTGGAATGTTGTCTGAAAACACAAACTCGGCTTATGTTTCGGGTCATAGGTATGGCAGGACTGATCTACAGACCATGAGGAGAACTCTTCGGGATATGAAAAAAGGGCGAGTGTGAGGCTCTTGCTCAAGTTTTTGTCTCTGGATATCGTGTCAGTCATGGTCGTGAAATTTCCGGGTGACTTCATGGGAACTGGACGAGTCTTACTCTCTGAGGGTTTGGCCCCGTCCAAAGAGTTTGGGGTCATTCTGTGGGATGGAAGAAGTCCGTTGCTCTGTTTTTGTTGATTTGTTATCTTTTGATTTTCAAACTCAGGTGTCAAACCAAATGAGGGATTCCAGAGTAGAGCCCTGGGGAGGGGCGACGGGATAACCAGAAATCTGCTTAAAAATTGGGGCCTTGGGACATGTCAAGCCCATATGACATCTAATGATCCAGCCACTGAGAGGACGTAATAGAGGAGAGGACTCACGCTGAGGGTCACAATGCGTGTTTATGCCCTCGTCGCACACAAGAATGGGCGGGGCCTCAGGGTGAATGCTGCTTTCTCCTACACTGAACGTTGGACAACATGCCAACCACAAGGTTTCTTGCCATGGGTAAGGAAGAGTTCTGATTTCTGCATCACAGTCACCCCTGGGCAGTGACTGGAAATACGGTCTAGATTCTGAAGCCTGAAAACTGAGGTAGGGAAGTGATGATGACCTAAGTCCATGGCGGGTCTGATGTGCTCAGTGTGCGGTCAGCTGTCTGGGTGTTGGTCACGAGGTCCGGGCTCAGGTTGTCAGACAGTGCATTAGTGCCCAGGTTAGACTATATATTTTGGGTGAATTCGAGTGTCGTGTACGTTCTTATCTGAAGAACTCTTCAGGATATGAAGAATGATCGAGTCTGACGCGCGTGATCAGGCTTTTGTCTCTGGATTTTGTATCAGCTATGGCCGTGGAATGTTTGGGAGGCCTCATGGGCCATGTACGAATCTTGCTCTCTGTGGATTTGGCCCGATCCCAATTGTTTTTCGTCAATCTGTGGGATGGGAGGACTCCTTTCATGTTGTTACCTCAGGTGTCCCACCAAAAGAGGAATTCCTAAGCAGAGCCCTGGGGAAGAGTGAAGGGACAACCCGAACTATGGTTAAAAATCGGGGCCTAAGGGCATGGCAAGCCCAATATGCTGTCTCTCCATCCAGCCACTGAGAGGCCTTACGTGAGGACTGGGCTCAGGCTGAGGGTCACAATGTGTGTTTGTGACCAAGGTGGCCCGCAAGCATGGGCGTTGCCTCATGTGCCACACTGATTTCAACTACAGAGAAACTTGGACAACATGCCAACCACAAGGTTTCTTGCAATGGGGAAAGAGTTCGGATTTCTGCATCATTTTCAAACCCGGGCCATGTTGGAGATAAGGTCTAGGTTCTGAAGCCTGAAAACCGAGGTTGAGAAGAGATGACGACCTAAGGCCATGAAGGGTCCGATGTGCTCAGTGTGCGACCAGCTGTCTGAGTGGGGCCAGTAGGACCAGGCTCAGCTGTGTCAGAAAGGGCATTAGTGCCCAGGTCAGCCTATATATTTGGGGTACAGCCGAATTCCGTACAGGCTGATCGTCATTGGTTGTGTCTGGGTAAGCCCAGTGGTCAATGTTTTATTCTGGAGGGTAGGCAGAGTGCTGCATTGTAGTCTGGATTGCCAAACTGGAGGGCTTGTGGGCCAGTAGTCTGAGGATTGAAGTCTGAGAACACAAGCTAGGCCTAGGATTCTGGTTGAGGATATGGCAGGCACAATCTACAGACCTGAATCGATGTCTCGTGCATCTGAAGTCAGGGCGAGGATCAGACGATCGCTCAGGTTGGACATTCTGTCCCTGATGGCCCCTTCTTGAAGGGGGGGGTGGATCATGAGGCCATGGGGGTTTTCCCAAGATGTGAGTTGTGAGAAGCTCCCAACTGCAAAGATTCTTCTGCAGGACTATTGAGACCTGTTGGTTGGCTCCAGTACAACGATTCCGAGCAGGGTTCTAAGGATGGATGGCTGGGTAGCCCACCTCGCATTAAAATTGTCTCCAATCAACAAGACAGTTAGATCCGCTGGATCTGGGGGAGCAACCGAGGAGGCTGAGTTGAAATGGACTCTCCCGTGGATGTGTCCTAATATGATTTTGTGTCTATGGAGACCTTGGAATGAAGCGGTGGCACTGGGGCCCTGAAGGGTTCTCCTAAAGAGAGGCTTTCACACAGCTCCATCGTGCAAGTTTCCCATGTGTAGATGAGATTTGTTTCGATGGGTGAGTCAAGAAACAGCCATATGCTGTTATTGAAATCCAGGCCTCTGTGGAGAGATGCCTGGAAAACAAATCAATGGATCCGATAGGTGCAGAGGAGCCTGTTCCTTCCTTTTTACCTCTGGGGACATCAGTATACGGGTCTGAGTGCAGGTAGGTGCTCAGATGGTCCCAGATTGCCCCTGTTTGTCCTGGGAAGCCACAAATATTGGGATGGCCTCAGGGACTTTGGAGGTTTATCCTCTTCGTAGTGTTATGGCCATTGGAATGGGCACATACAATTCCCTTGGAGAGGGCAAGCACAGTCGTCAGGTTTGGCTCCAGGGCCCTGAGCCTGTAGGGTGTTTAGGCCACGGCTGTTTGGACAGTTGTCTGGAAACACAAACTAGGCTTATGTTTCCGGTCATAGGTATGGCAGGACGGATCTACAGACGATGAGAGGAACTCCTCGGGATATAAAAAAGGGCGAGTGTGAGGCTCTTGCTCATGTTTTTCTCTGTGGACATCGTGTCACTCATGGTCTTGAAATTTCCGGGTGACTTCATGGGAAAAGGACGAGTCTTACTCTCTGGGGGTTTGGCCTCGTCCAAAGAGTTTGGGGTCATTCTGTGGGATTGAAGAAATCCGTTGTTCTGTTTTTTTTTTTTTTTTTTTCAACCTCAGGTGTCCCACCGATGAGGGATTCCAGAGTAGAGCCCTGGGGAGGGGCGACTGGACAACCAGAAATCTGGTTAAAAATTGGGGCCTAGGGACATGTCAAGCCCATTATGACATCAAATGGTCCAGCCACTGAGAGGACGTACTAGACGTCAGGACTCACGCTGAGGGTCACAATGCGTGTTTATGCCCTCGTCGCACACAAGAATGGGCGGGGCCTCAGGGTGAATGCTGCTTTCTCCTTCACTGAACGTTGGACAACATGCCAACCACAAGGTTTCTTGCCATGGGTAAGGAAGAGTTCTGATTTCTGCATCACAGTCACCCCTGGGCAGTGACTGGAAATACGGTCTAGATTCTGAAGCCTGAAAACTGAGGTAGGGAAGAGATGATGACCTAAGTCCATGGCGGGTCTGATGTGCTCAGTGTGCGGTCAACTGCCTGGGTGTTGGTCACGAGGTCCGGGCTCAGGTTGTCAGACAGTGCATTAGTGCCCAGGTTAGACTATATATTTTGGGTGAATTCGAGTGTCGTGTACGTTCTTATCTGAAGAACTCTTCAGGATATGAAGAATGATCGAGTCTGACGCGCGTGATCAGGCTTTTGTCTCTGGATTTTGTATCAGCTATGGCCGTGGAATGTTTGGGAGGCCTCATGGGCCATGTACGAATCTTGCTCTCTGTGGATTTGGCCCGATCCCAATTGTTTTTTTTCGTCAATCTGTGGGATGGGAGGACTCCTTTCATGTTGTTACCTCAGGTGTCCCACCAAAAGAGGAATTCCTAAGCAGAGCCCTGGGGAAGAGTGAAGGGACAACCCGAACTATGGTTAAAAATCGGGGCCTAAGGGCATGGCAAGCCCAATATGCTGTCTCTCCATCCAGCCACTGAGAGGCCTTACGTGAGGACTGGGCTCAGGCTGAGGGTCACAATGTGTGTGTGTGACCAAGGTGGCCCGCAAGCATGGGCGTTGCCTCATGTGCCACACTGATTTCAACTACAGAGAAACTTGGACAACATGCCAACCACAAGGTTTCTTGCAATGGGGAAAGAGTTCGGATTTCTGCATCATTTTCAAACCCGGGCCATGATTGGAGATAAGGTCTAGGTTCTGAAGCCTGAAAACCGAGGTTGAGAAGAGATGACGACCTAAGGCCATGACGGGTCCGATGTGCTCAGTGTGTGACCAGCTGTCTGAGTGGGGCCAGGAGGACCAGGCTCAGCTGTGTCAGAAAGGGCATTAGTGCCCAGGTCAGCCTATATATTTGGGGTACAGCCGAATTCCGTGCAAGTTGATCCTCATTGGGGGTGTCTGGTTAAGCCCTGTGGGCAATGTTTTACTTCTGGAGGGCAGGCAGAGTGCTGCATTGTAGTCTGGATTGCCAAACTGGAGGGCTTGTGGGCCAGTAGTCTGAGGATGGAAGTCTGAGAACCCAAGCTAGGCTTAGGATTCTGGTTGAGGATATGGCAGGCACAATCTACAGACCTGAATCGATGTCTCCTGCATCTGAAGTCAGGGCGAGGATCAGACGATCGCTCAGGTTGGACATTCTGTCCCTGATGGCCCCTTCTTGAAGGGGGGGTGGATCATGAGGCCATGGGTGTTTTCCCACAATGGGAGTTGTGAGAAGCTCCCAACTGCAAAGATTCTTCTGCAGGACAATTGAGACCTGTTGGTTGGCTCCAGGACAACGATTCCGAGCAGGGTTCTAAGGATGGATGGCTGGGTAGCCCACCTCGCATTCCAATTGTCTCCAATCAACAAAACAGTTAGATCCGCTGGATCTGGGGGAGCAACCGAGGAGGCTGAGTTGAAATGGACTCTCCCGTGGATGTGTCCTAATATGATTTTGTGTCTATGGAGACCTTGGAATGAAGCGGTGGCACTGGGGCCCTGAAGGGTTCTCCTAAAGAGAGGCTTTCACACAGCTCCATTGTGCAAGTTTCCCATGTGTAGATGAGATTTGTTTCGATGGGTGAGTCAAGAAACAGCCATATGCTGTTATTGAAATCCAGGCCTCTGTGGAGAGATGCCTGGAAAACAAATCAATGGATCCGATAGGTGCAGAGGAGCCTGTTCCTTTCCTTTTTACCTCTTGGGACATCACTCTACGGGTCTGAGTGCAGGTAGGTGCTCAGATGGGCCCAGATTGCCCCTGTTTGTCCTGGGAAGCCACAAATATTGGGATGGCCTCAGGGACTTTGGAGGTTTATCCTCTTCGTAGGGTTGTGGCCATTGGAATGGGCACATACAATTCCCTTGGAGAGGGCAAGCACAGTCGTCAGGTTTGGCTCCAGGGCCCTGAGCCTGTAGGGTGTTTAGGCCACGGCTGTTTGGACAGTTGTCTGGAAACACAAACTAGGCTTATGTTTCCGGTCATAGGTATGGCAGGACGGATCTACAGACGATGAGAGGAACTCCTCGGGATATAAAAAAGGGCGAGTGTGAGGCTCTTGCTCATGTTTTTTTTCTCTGTGGACATCGTGTCACTCATGGTCTTGAAATTTCCGGGTGACTTCATGGGAAAAGGACGAGTCTTACTCTCTGGGGGTTTGGCCTCGTCCAAAGAGTTTGGGGTCATTCTGTGGGATTGAAGAAATCCGTTGTTCCGTTGTTCTGTTTTTTTTTTTTTTTTTCAACCTCAGGTGTCCCACCGATGAGGGATTCCAGAGTAGAGCCCTGGGGAGGGGGGCGACTGGACAACCAGAAATCTGGTTAAAAATTGGGGCCTAGGGACATGTCAAGCCCATTATGACATCAAATGGTCCAGCCACTGAGAGGACGTACTAGACGTCAGGACTCACGCTGAGGGTCACAATGCGTGTTTATGCCCTCGTCGCACACAAGAATGGGCGGGGCCTCAGGGTGAATGCTGCTTTCTCCTACACTGAACGTTGGACAACATGCCAACCACAAGGTTTCTTGCCATGGGTAAGGAAGAGTTCTGATTTCTTCATCACAGTCACCCCTGGGCAGTGATTGGAGATAAGGTCTAGTTTCTGAAGCCTGAAAACCGAAGTTGATAAGAGATGACGACCTAAGGCCATGGCGGATCCGATGTGCTCAGTGTGCGGCCAGCTGTTTGGGTGGGACCAGGAAGTCCAGGCTCAGCCTTGTCAGAATGGGCATTAGTGCCCAAGTCAGCCTATATATTTGGGGTGCAGCAGGTTGATCCTCATTGGGGGTTTCTGGGTAGCCCCAGAGGGCAATGTTTGTCTTCTGGACGGTAGGCAGAGTGCTGCATTGCATTTCTATATTGCCAAACTGGAGGGCTTCTGGGCCAGTAGTCTGAGGACGGAAGTCTGAGAACCCAAGCTAGGCCTAGGTTTCTGGGTGAGGATATGGCAGGCAAAATCTACAGACCTGAATCGAGATCTCGTGCATCTGAAGTCAGGGCGAGGATCAGACGATCACTCAGGTTGGACATTCTGTGCCTGATGGCCCCTTCTTGAAGGGGGGGTGGATCACGAGGCCATGGGGGTTTTCCCACGATGGGAGTTGTGAGAAGCTCCCAGCTGCAAAGATTCTTCTGTAGGACTATTGTGACCTGTTGGTTGGCTCCAGGACAATGATTCCGAGCAGAGTTCTAAGGATCGATGGCTGGGTAGCCCACCTCGCATTCCAATTGTCTCCAAGCAACAAGACAGGTTAGATCTGCTGGATCTGGGGGAGCAACCGAGGAGGCTGAGTTGAAATGGACTCTCCTGTGGATGTGTCCTAATATGATTTTGTGTCTATGGAGACCTTGGAATGAAGCGGTGGCACTGGGGCCCTGAAGGGTTCTCCTAAAGAGAGGCTTTCACACAGCTCCATCATGCAAGTTCCCCATGTGTAGATGAGATTTGTTCTGATGGGTGAGTCAAGAAACAGCCATATGCTGGTACTGAAATCCAGGCCTCTGAGGAGAGATGCCTGGAAACCAAAGCAATGGATCCGATAGGTGCCTAGGGGCCTGTTCGTTCCTTTTTACCTCTGGGGACATCTGTCTACGGGTCTGAGTGCAGGTATTTGCTCAGATGGGCCCAGATTGCCCCTGTTTGTCCTGGGAAGCAACAAATATTGGGATGGCCTCAGGGACTTTGGAGGTTTATCCTCTTAGTAGGGTTGTGGCCATTGGAATGGGCACATACAATTCCCTTGGAGAGGGCAAGTACAGTCGTCAGGTTTGGTTAAAGGGGCCTGAGCCTGTAGGATGTGTAGGCCACGGCTGTTTGGAATGTTGTCTGAAAACACAAACTCGGCTTATGTTTCGGGTCATAGGTATGGCAGGACTGATCTACAGACCATGAGGAGAACTCTTCGGGATATGAAAAAAGGGCGAGTGTGAGGCTCTTGCTCAAGTTTTTGTCTCTGGATATCGTGTCAGTCATGGTCGTGAAATTTCCGGGTGACTTCATGGGAACTGGACGAGTCTTACTCTCTGAGGGTTTGGCCCCGTCCAAAGAGTTTGGGGTCATTCTGTGGGATGGAAGAAGTCCGTTGCTCTGTTGTTGTTGATTTGTTATCTTTTGATTTTCAAACTCAGGTGTCAAACCAAATGAGGGATTCCAGAGTAGAGCCCTGGGGAGGGGCGACGGGATAACCAGAAATCTGCTTAAAAATTGGGGCCTTGGGACATGTCAAGCCCATATGACATCTAATGATCCAGCCACTGAGAGGACGTAATAGAGGAGAGGACTCAACGCTGAGGGTCACAATGCGTGTTTTATGCCCTCGTCGCACACAAGAATGGGCGGGGCCTCAGGGTGAATGCTGCTTTCTCCTACACTGAACGTTGGACAACATGCCAACCACAAGGTTTCTTGCCATGGGTAAGGAAGAGTTCTGATTTCTGCATCACAGTCACCCCTGGGCAGTGACTGGAAATACGGTCTAGATTCTGAAGCCTGAAAACTGAGGTAGGGAAGTGATGATGACCTAAGTCCATGGCGGGTCTGATGTGCTCAGTGTGCGGTCAGCTGTCTGGGTGTTGGTCACGAGGTCCGGGCTCAGGTTGTCAGACAGTGCATTAGTGCCCAGGTTAGACTATATATTTTGGGTGAATTCGAGTGTCGTGTACGTTCTTATCTGAAGAACTCTTCAGGATATGAAGAATGATCGAGTCTGACGCGCGTGATCAGGCTTTTGTCTCTGGATTTTGTATCAGCTATGGCCGTGGAATGTTTGGGAGGCCTCATGGGCCATGTACGAATCTTGCTCTCTGTGGATTTGGCCCGATCCCAATTGTTTTTCGTCAATCTGTGGGATGGGAGGACTCCTTTCATGTTGTTACCTCAGGTGTCCCACCAAAAGAGGAATTCCTAAGCAGAGCCCTGGGGAAGAGTGAAGGGACAACCCGAACTATGGTTAAAAATCGGGGCCTAAGGGCATGGCAAGCCCAATATGCTGTCTCTCCATCCAGCCACTGAGAGGCCTTACGTGAGGACTGGGCTCAGGCTGAGGGTCACAATGTGTGTTTGTGACCAAGGTGGCCCGCAAGCATGGGCGTTGCCTCATGTGCCACACTGATTTCAACTACAGAGAAACTTGGACAACATGCCAACCACAAGGTTTCTTGCAATGGGGAAAGAGTTCGGATTTCTGCATCATTTTCAAACCCGGGCCATGATTGGAGATAAGGTCTAGGTTCTGAAGCCTGAAAACCGAGGTTGAGAAGAGATGACGACCTAAGGCCGTGAAGGGTCCGATGTGTGCTCAGTGTGCGACCAGCTGTCTGAGTGGGGCCAGGAGGACCAGGCTCAGCTGTGTCAGAAAGGGCATTAGTGCCCAGGTCAGCCTATATATTTGGGGTACAGCTGAATTCCGTACAGGTTGATCGTCATTGGGTGTGTCTGGGTAAGCCAAGTGGTCAATGTTTTATTCTGGAGGGTAGGCAGAGTGCTGCATTGTAGTCTGGATTGCCAAACTGGAGGGCTTGTGGGCCAGTAGTCTGAGGATGGAAGTCTGAGAACACAAGCTAGGCCTAGGATTCTGGTTGAGGATATGGCAGGCACAATCTACAGACCTGAATCGATGTCTCGTGCATCTGAAGTCAGGGCGAGGATCAGACGATCGCTCAGGTTGGACATTCTGTCCCTGATGGCCCCTTCTTGAAGGGGGGGGGGTGGATCATGAGGCCATGGGGGTTTTCCCACGATGGGAGTTGTGAGAAGCTCCCAACTGCAAAGATTCTTCTGCAGGACAATTGAGACCTGTTGGTTGGCTCCAGTACAACGATTCCGAGCAGGGTTCTAAGGATGGATGGCTGGGTAGCCCACCTCGCATTAAAATTGTCTCCAATCAACAAGACAGTTAGATCCGCTGGATCTGGGGGAGCAACCGAGGAGGCTGAGTTGAAATGGACTCTCCCGTGGATGTGTCCTAATATGATTTTGTGTCTATGGAGACCTTGGAATGAAGCGGTGGCACTGGGGCCCTGAAGGGTTCTCCTAAAGAGAGGCTTTCACACAGCTCCATCGTGCAAGTTTCCCATGTGTAGATGAGATTTGTTTCGATGGGTGAGTCAAGAAACAGCCATATGCTGTTATTGAAATCCAGGCCTCTGTGGAGAGATGCCTGGAAAACAAATCAATGGATCCGATAGGTGCAGAGGAGCCTGTTCCTTCCTTTTTACCTCTGGGGACATCAGTATACGGGTCTGAGTGCAGGTAGGTGCTCAGATGGGCCCAGATTGCCCCTGTTTGTCCTGGGAAGCCACAAATATTGGGATGGCCTCAGGGACTTTGGAGGTTTATCCTCTTCGTAGGGTTATGGCCATTGGAATGGGCACATACAATTCCCTTGGAGAGGGCAAGCACAGTCGTCAGGTTTGGCTCCAGGGCCCTGAGCCTGTAGGGTGTTTAGGCCACGGCTGTTTGGACAGTTGTCTGGAAACACAAACTAGGCTTATGTTTCCGGTCATAGGTATGGCAGGACGGATCTACAGACGATGAGAGGAACTCCTCGGGATATAAAAAAGGGCGATTGTGAGGCTCTTGCTCATGTTTTTCTCTGTGGACATCATGTCACTCATGGTCTTGAAATTTCCGGGTGACTTCATGGGAAAAGGACGAGTCTTACTCTCTGGGGGTTTGGCCTCGTCCAAAGAGTTTGGGGTCATTCTGTGGGATTGAAGAAATCCGTTGTTCTGTTTTTTTTTTTTTTTTTTTTCAACCTCAGGTGTCCCACCGATGAGGGATTCCAGAGTAGAGACCTGGGGAGGGGCGACTGGACAACCAGAAATCTGGTTAAAAATTGGGGCCTAGGGACATGTCAAGCCCATTATGACATCAAATGGTCCAGCCACTGAGAGGACGTACTAGACGTCAGGACTCACGCTGAGGGTCACAATGCGTGTTTATGCCCTCGTCGCACACAAGAATGGGCGGGGCCTCAGGGTGAATGCTGGTTTCTCCTACACTGAACGTTGGACAACATGCCAACCACAAGGTTTCTTGCCATGGGTAAGGAAGAGTTCTGATTTCTTCATCACAGTCACCCCTGGGCAGTGATTGGAGATAAGGTCTAGTTTCTGAAGCCTGAAAACCGAAGTTGAGAAGAGATGACGACCTAAGGCCATGGCGGATCCGATGTGCTCAGTGTGCGGCCAGCTGTCTGGGTGGGACCAGGAAGTCCAGGCTCAGCCTTGTCAGAATGGGCATTAGTGCCCAAGTCAGCCTATATATTTGGGGTGCAGCAGGTTGATCCTCATTGGGGGTTTCTGGGTAGCCCCAGAGGGCAATGTTTTTCTTCTGGACGGTAGGCAGAGTGCTGCATTGCATTTCTATATTGCCAAACTGGAGGGCTTCTGGGCCAGTAGTCTGAGGACGGAAGTCTGAGAACCCAAGCTAGGCCTAGGTTTCTGGGTGAGGAAAATGATGCAGAAATCCGAACTCTTTCCCCATGGCAAGTAACCTTGTGGTTGGCATGTTGTCCAAGTTTCAGTGTAGATGAAACCAGTGTGGCAGATGAGGCCCCGCCCATTCTTGCGGGCCACATTGGTCACAAACACACATTGTGACCCCCAGCCTGAGCCCAGTCCTCAGGTAAGGCCTCTCAGTGGCTGGATGGAGAGACAGCATATTGGGCTCGCCATGCACCTAGGCCCCAATTTTTAACCATAGTTCGGGTTGTCCCTTCACTCTTCCCCAGGTCTCTGCTTTGGAATTCCTCTTTTGGTGGGACACCTGGGGTAACAAACATGAAAAGGCGTCCTCCCATCCCACAGATTGCTGGAAAACAATTGGGATCGGGCCAAATCCACAGAGAGCAAGATTCGTCCATGGCCCATGAGGCCTCCCCAACATTCCACGGCCATCGCTGAATCAAAATCCAGAGATAAAAGCCTAAGCACGCGCCTCAGACTCGATTATTCTTCATATCCTGAAGAGTTCTTCAGATGAGAACCTACACGGCACTCGAAAGCACCCAAAATATATAGTCTAACCTGGGCACTAATGCTCTGTCTGACAACCTGAGGCCGGACCTCGTGACCAACACCCAGACAGCTGACCGCACACTGAACACTTCAGAACTGCCATAGCCTTAGGTCATCATCTCTTCCCTACCTCAGTTTTCAGGCTTCAGAACCTAGACCTTATCTCCAATCACTGCCCAGGGGTGAATGTGATGCAGAAATCAGAACTCTTCCTTATCCATGTCAAGAAACCTTGTGGTTGGCATGATGTCAAACGTTCATTGTAAGAGAAACCAGCCTTCACCCTGAGGCCCCGCCCATTTTTGAGTGCGACGAGGGCATAAACACGCATTGTGACCCTCAGCGTGAGTCCTGTCCACTAGTATGTCCACTCAGGGGCTGGCCCATTAGATGTCATAATGGGCTGGAGATGTTCCTAGGCCCCAATTTTTAACCAGATTTCTGGTTGTCCAGTCGCCCCTCCCCAGGGCTCTACTCTGGATTCCCTCATTTTGTGGGACACCTGAGGTTCAAAAAAAAAAACAAAACAAATCAACAACAACAGAACAAGGGATTTCTTCCTTCCCACAGAATGACCCCAAACTCTTTGGACGGGGTCAAAACCCCCAGAGAGTAGACTCGTCCATTTCCCATGAAGTCACCCGGAAATTTCACGACCATGAGTGACACGATATCCAGAGACAAAAACTTGAGCAAGAGCCTCACACTCGCCCTTTTTTCATATCCCGAAGAGTTCTCCTCATGGTCTGTAGATCAGTCCTGCCATACCTATGACGCGAAACATAAGCCGAGTTTGTGTTTTTAGACAACTGTCCAAACTGCCCTGGCCTACCCACCCTACAGGCTCAGGCCCCAGGAGCCAAACCTGATGACTGTGCTTGCCCTCTCCAAGGGAATTGTATGTGCCCATTACAATGGCCACAACCGTACTAGGGGATAAACCTCCAAAGTCCCTGAGGCCATCCCAATACTTGTGGCTTCCCTGGACAAACAGGGGCAATCTGGCCACATCTGAGCACCTACGGGCACTCAGACCCGTAGACTGATGACCCCAGAGGTAAAAAGGTAGGTACAGGCCCCTAGGCACCTATCAGATCCATTGCTTTGGTTTCCAGGCATCTCTCCTCAGAGGCCTGGCTTTCAATAACAGCATATGGCTGTTTCTTGACTCACCCATCAGAACAAATCTCATCTACACATGGGAAACTTGTACGATGGAGCTGTGTGAAAGCCTCTCTTTAGGAGAAACCTTCAGGGCCCCAGTGCCACCGCTTCATTCCAAGGTCTCCATAGACACAAAATCATATCAGGCACATCCACAGTATAGTCCATTTCAACTCAGCCTCCACGGTTGCTCCCCCAGATCCAGCAGATCTAACATATCTTGTTGCTTGGAGACAATTGGAATGTGAGGTGGACTACCCAGCCATCCATCCTTAGAACCCTGCTCAGAATCGTTGTCCTGGAGCCAACCAACAGGTCTCAATTGTCCTGCAGAAGAATCTTTGCAGTTGGGAGCTTCTCACAACTCCCATCGTGGGAAAACCCCCAAGGCCTCGAGATCCACCCCCCCTTCAAGAAGGGGCCATCAGGGACCGAATGTCCAACCTGAGCGATCGAATGTTCCTCGCCCTGACTTCACATGCACGAGATCTCGATTCAGGTCTGTAGATTGTGCCTGCCATATCCTCACCCAGAAAACTCAGCCTAGCTTGGGTTCTCAGACTTCCGTCCTCAGACTACTGGCCCACAAGCCCTCCAGTTTGGCAATGCAGAACTACAATGCAGCATTCTTTTTTTTTTTTAATTTTTTATTTTGATAAACATATATTTTTATCCCCAGGGGTACAGGTCTGTGAATCACCAGGTTTACACACTTCACAGCACTCACCAAATCACATACCCTCCCCAATGTCCATAATCCCACCCCCTTCTCCCAAATCCCCTCCCCCCCCAGCAACCCTCAGTTTGTTTTGTGAGATTAAGAGTCACTTATGGTTTTTTTTCTCCCTCCCAATCCCATCTTGTTTCATTTATTCATCTTCTACCCACTTAAGCCTCCATGTTGTATCACCACTTCCTCATATCAGGGAGATCATATGATAGTTGACTTTCTCTGCTTGTCTTATTTCGCTAAGCATGATACGCTCTAGTTCCATCCACGTTGTTGCAAATGGCAAGATTTCATTTCTTTTGATGGCTGCATAGTATTCCATTGTGTATATATACCACATCTTCTTGATCCATTCATCTGTTGATGGACATCTAGGTTCTTTCCATAGTTTGGCTATTGTGGACATTGCTGCTATAAACATTCGGGTGCATGTGCCCCTTTGGATCACTACATTTGTATCTTTAGGGTAAATACCCAATAGTGCAATTGCTGGGTCATAGGGCAGTTCTATTTTCAACATTTTGAGGAACCTCCATGCTGTTTTCCAGAGTGGCTGCACCAGCTTGCATTCCCACCAACAGTGTAGGAGGGTTCCCCTTTCTCCGCATCCTCGCCAGCATCTGTCATTTCCTGACTTGTTGATTTTAGCCATTCTGACTGGTGTGAGGTGATATCTCATTGTGGTTTTGATTTGTATTTCCCTGATGCCGAGTGATATGGAGCACTTTTTCATGTGTCTGTTCGCCATCTGGATGTCTTCTTTGCAGAAATGTCTGTTCATGTCCTCTGCCCATTTCTTGATTGGATTACTTGTTCTTTGGGTGTTGAGTTTGCTAAGTTCTTTATAGATTCTGGACACTAGTACTTTATCTGATATGTCGTTTGCAAATATCTTCTCCCATTCTGTCAGTTGTCTTTTGATTTTTTTTAACTCTTTCCTTTGCTGTGCAAAAGCTTTTGATCTTGATGAAATCCCAGTAGTTTTTTTTTTTTTTTCCCTTGCTTCCCTTGCCTTTTGCGTTGTTCCTAGGAAGATGTTGCTGCGGCAGAGGTCGAAGAGGTTGCTGCCCGTGTTCTGCTCAAGGATTTTGATGGATTCCTTTCGTACATTGAGGTCCTTCATCCATTTTGAGTCTATTTTTTTTGTGTGTGGTGTAAGGGAATGGTCCAATTTCATTTTTTTTCTGCATGTGGCTGTCCAATTTTCCCAGCACCATTTATTGAAAAGGCTGTCTTTTTTCCATTGGACATTCTTTCCTGCTTTGTCGAAGATTAGTTGACCATAGATTTGAGGGTCTATTTCTGGGCTCTCTATTCTGTTCCATTGATCTATGTGTCTGTTTTTTTTGTGCCAGTACCATGCTGTCTTGATGATGACAGCTTTGTAATAGAGCCTGAAGTCCGGAATTGTGATGCCACCAACGTTGGCTTTCTTTTTCAATATCCCTTTGGCTATTCGAGGTCTTTTCTGGTTCCATATAAATTTTAGCATTATTTGTTCCATTTCTTTGAAAAAGATGGATGGTACTTTGATAGGAATTGCATTAAATATGTAGATTGCTTTAGGTAGCATAGACATTTTCACAATATTTATTCTTCCAATCCAGGAACATGGAACATTTTTCCATTTCTTTGTGTCTTCCTCAATTTCTTTCATGAGTACTTTATAGTTTTCTGAGTATAGATTCTGTGTCTCTTTGGTTAGGTTTATTCCTAGGTATCTTATGGTTTTGGATGCAATTGTAAATGGGATTGACTCCTTAATATCTCTTTCTTCTGTCTTGCTGTTGGTGTAGAGAAATGCAACTGATTTCTGTGCATTGATTTTATATCCTGACACTTTACTGAATTCCTGTATAAGTTCTAGCAGTTTTGGAGTGGAGTCTTTTGGGTTTTCCACATATAGTATCATATCATCTGCGAAGAGTGATAATTCGACTTCTTCTTTGCCGATTTGGATGCCTTTAATTTCCTTTTGTTGTCTGATTGCTGAGGCTAGGACCTCTAGTACGATGTTGAATAGCAGTGGTGATAATGGACATCCCTGCCGTGTTCCTGACCTTAGCGGAAAAGCTTTCAGTTTTTCTCCATTGAGAATGATATTTTGTGGTGGGTTTTTCATAGATGGCTTTGATGATATTGAGGTATGTGCCCTCTATCCCTACACTTTGAAGAGTTTTGATCAGGAAGGGATGTTGTACTTTGTCAAATGCTTTTTCAGCATCTATTGAGAGTATCATACGGTTCTTGTTCTTTCTTTTATTGATGTGTTGTATCACATTGACTGATTTGCGGATGTTGAACCAACCTTGCAGCCCTGGAATAAATCCCACTTGGTCGTGGTGAATAATCCTTTTAATGTACTGTTGAATCCTATTGGCTAGTATTTTGTTGAGTATTTTCGCATCTGTGTTCATCAAGGATATCGGTCTATAGCTCTCTTTTTTGGTGGGATCCTTGTCTGGTTTTGGGATCAAGGTGATGCTGGCCTCATAAAATGAGTTTGGTAGTTTTCCTTCCATTTCTATTATTTGGAACAGTTTCAGGAGAATAGGAATTAGTTCTTCTTTAAATGTTTGGTAGAATTCCCCAGGGAAGCCGTCTGGCCCTGGGCTTTTGTTTGTTTGGAGATTTTTAATGACTGTTTCAATCTCCTTACTGGTTATGGGTCTGTTCAGGCTTTCTATTTCTTCCTGGCTCAGTTGTGGTAGTTTATATGTTTCTAGGAATGCATCCATTTCTTCCAGATTGTCAAATTTATTGCCGTAGAGTTGCTCATAGTATGTTCTTATAATAGTTTGTATTTCTTTGGTGTTAGTTGTGATCTCTCCTCTTTCATTCATGATTTTATTTATTTGGGTCCTTTCTCTTTTTTTTGATGATAAGTCGGGCCAGGGGTTTATCAATTTTATTAATTCTTTCAAAGAACCAGCTCCTAGTTTCGTTGATTTGTTCTATTGTTTTTTTTGGTTTCTATTTCATTGATTTCTGCTCTGATCTTTATGATTTCTCTTCTCCTGCTGGGCTTAGGGTTTCTTTCTTGTTCTTTCTCCAGCTCCTTTAGGTGTAGGGTTAGGTTGTGTACCTGAGACCTTTCTTGTTTCTTGAGAAAGGCTTGTAGCGCTATATATTTTCCTCTCAGGACTGCCTTTGTTGTGTCCCACAGATTTTGAACCGTTGTATTTTCATTATCATTTGTTTCCATGATTTTTTTCAATTCTTCTTTAATTTCCCGGTTGACCCATTCATTCTTTAGAAGGATACTGTTTAGGCTCCATGTATTTGGGTTCTTTCCAAACTTCCTTTTGTGGTTGAGTTCTAGCTTTAGAGCATTGTGGTCTGAAAATATGCAGGGAATGATCCCAATCTTTTGATACCGGTTGAGTCCTGATTTAGGACCGAGGATGTGATCTATTCTGGAGAATGTTCCATGTGCACTCGAGAAGAATGTGTATTCTGTTGCTTTGGGGTGAAATATTCTGAATATATCAGTGATGTCCATCTGGTCCAGTGTGTCGTTTAAGGCCTTTATTTCCTTGCTGATCTTTTGCTTGGATGACCTGTCCATTTCAGTGAGGGGAGTGTTAAAGTCCCCTACTATTATTGTATTATTGTTGATGTGTTTCTTTGATTTTGTTATTAAATTGGTTTATATAGTTGGCTGCTCCCACATTGGGGGCATAGATATTTAAAATTGTTAAATCTTCTTGTTGGACAGACCCTTTGAGTATGATATAGTGTCCTTCCTCATCTCTTATTATAGTCTTTGGCTTAAAATCTAATTGATCTGATATAAGGATTGCCACTCCTGCTTTCTTCTGATGTCCATTAGCATGGTAAATTCTTTTCCACCCCCTCACTTTAAATCTGGAGGTGTCTTCGGGCTTAAAATGTGTTTCTTGGAGGCAACATATAGATGGGTTTTGTTTTTTTTTATCCATTCTGATACCCTGTGTCTTTTGACAGGGGCATTTAGCCCATTCACATTCAGGGTAACTATTGAGAGATATGAATTTAGTGCCATTGTATTGCCTGTAAGGTGACTGTTACTGTATATGGTCTCTGTTCCTTTCTGATCTACCACTTGTAGGCTCTCTCTTTGCTTAGAGGACCCCTTTCAATATTTCCTGTAGAGCTGGTTTGGTATTTGCAAATTCTTTCAGTTGTTGTTTGTCCTGGAAGCTTTTAATCTCTCCTTCTATTTTCAATGATAGCCTAGCTGGATATAGTATTCTTGGCTGCATGTTTTTCTCGTTTAGTGCTCTAAAAATATCATGCCAGCTCTTTCTGGCCTGCCAGGTCTCTGTGGATAAGTCAGCTGCCAATCTAATATTTTTACCATTGTATGTTACAGACTTCTTTTCCCGGGCTGCTTTCAGGATTTTCTCTTTGTCATTGAGACTTGTAAATTTTACTATTAGGTGACGGGGTGTGGGCCTATTCTTATTGATTTTGAGGGGCATTCTCTGAACCTCCTGAATTTTGATGCTCGTTCCCTTTGCCATATTGGGGAAATTCTCCCCAATAATTCTCTCCAGGATACCTTCTGCTCCCCTCTCACTTTCTTCTTCTTCTGGAATCCCAATTATTCTAATGTTGTTTCGTCTTATGCTGTCACTTATCTCTCGAATTCTCCCCTCGTGGTCCAGTAGCTGTTTGTCCCTCTTTTGCTCAGCTTCTTTATTCTCTGTCATTTCGTCTTCTATATCACTAATTCTTTCTTCTGCCTCATTTATCCTAGCAGTTAGAGCCTCCATTTTTGATTGCACCTCATTAATAGCTTTTTTGATTTCACCTTGGTTAGATTTTAGTTCTTTTATTTCTCCAGAAAGGGCTTTTATATCTCTCGAGAGGGTTTCTCTAATATCTTCCATGCCTTTTTCGAGCCCGGCTAGAACCTTGAGAATTGTCATTCTGAACTCTAGATCTGACATATTACCGATGTCTGTATTGATTAGGTCCCTAGCCTTCGGTACTGCCTCTTGTTCTTTTTTTGTGTTGAATTTTTACGTCTTGTCATTTTGTCCAGATAAGAGTAAGTGAAGGGGCAAGTAAAATACTAAAAGGGTGGCAACAACCCCAGGAAAATATGCTTTAACCAAATTAGAAGAGATCCAAAATCGTGAGTGGGGAGAAAGGGGATAAAAAGAGGTTCATAAAGGAAGAAAAAAAAAAAAAAAAAAACAAAAAGAAAAGAAAAAAAAAGAAAAGAAAAGAAAAGAATTTTTTAAAAAAAGAATACACCTAAGAAAAATGTAAAAAAGAAAAAATATATATATTAGATAAACTAGTATAAAATCGTTAAAAAAGAAAAAGGTAACAGTTAAAAAAAAATTTTACCCAAGGCGAGAAAGAAAAAAAAAAATGAAAAAGAAAAAATTAAATTAACTGCAAGACTAAAAAAAATCACAGGAAAAAAGCCATGAGTTCCGTGCTTGGCTTTCTCCTCCTCTGGAATTCTGCTGCTCTCCTTGGTATTGAAACCGCACTCCTTGGTAGGTGAACTTGGTCTTGGCTGGATTTCTTGTTGATCTTCTGGGGGAGGGGCCTGTTGTAGTGATTCTCAAGTGTCTTTGCCCCAGGCAGAATTACACCGCCCTTACCCGGGGCCGGGGTGAGTAATCCGCTCGGGTTTGCTTTCAGGAGCTTTGTTCCCTAAGCGCTTTCCATAGAGTTCCAGAGGACGGGAATACAAATGGCGGCCTCCTGGTCTCCGGCCCCGGAGGAGCCGAGAGCCCAGGGCCGCACTCCTCAGTGCGCGCTCAGAGAACCGCGCCCAGTTACTCCCGTCTGCCTGACCTCCGGCCGCGCTCTGAGCTCACCGAGCCTACGACCGGTTCAAGGTAACACGGACCTGTGAGCTTACTGTCGGCTCTGTCTCTGTAGCCGGCTTTCCCGTTCCAATACCCGCAAGCTCTGCGACACTCAGACACCCCCGATCCTTCTGTGACCCTGCGGGACCTGAGGCCACGCTGACCCCGCGTGGGCTTTGCCCCGGTTTAGCCTCTGGAGCGATGTCCCTCAGCGGAACAGACTTTTAAAAGTCCTGATTTTGTGCACGGTTGCTCCGCCGCTTGCCGGGAGCCGGCCCCTCCCCCCGGGGTCTATCTTCCCGTCGCTTTGGATTCACTTCTCCACCAGTCCTACCTTTCAGAAAGTGGTTGTTTTTCTGTTTCCAGAATTGCTGTTTTCTTCTCTTCGAACTGCCGATGGATTTTCAGGTGTTTGCAATCTTTAGATAAGGTATCTATCTGATCTCCGGCTGGCTGAAGCAGTCTCAGCTTGCTACTTCTCCACCATCTTGACTCCTCCCCTACACTCGCCCTTTTTTCATATCCCGAAGTGTTCTCCTCATGGTCTGTAGATCAGTCCTGCCATACCAATGACCCGAAACATGAGCCGAGTTTTTTTTTCAGACAACTGTCCAAACAGCCCTGGCCTACACACCCTACAGGCACATGCCCCTGGAGCCAAACCTGACGACTGTGATTGCCCTCTCCAAGGGATTATATGTGCCCAATCCAATGGCCACAACCCTCCTAAGAGTATAAACCTCCAAAGTCCCTGAGGCCATCCCCATATTGCGGCTTTCCAGGAAAAATGGGGCAATCTGGGCCCATCTGAGCACCTACTTGCACTCAGACCCTTAGACTGATGTGCCCAGAGGTAAAAAGGAACGAACAGGCCCTTAGGCATCTATCGCATCTATTGCTTTGGTTTCCAGGCATCTCTCCTCAGAGGCCTGTCTTTCAATAACAGCATATGGCTGTTTCTTGACTCACCCATCAGAACAAATCTCATCTACACATGGGAAACTTGCACGATGGAGCTATGTGAAAGCCTCTCTTTAGGAGAACCCTTCAGGGACCCAGTGACACCGCTTCATTCCAAGGTCTCCAGACACAAAATCATATTAGGACACATACACGGGAGAGTCCATTTCAACTCAGCCTCCTCGGTTGCTCCCCCAGAACCAGCAGATCTAACATGTTTTCTTGCTTGGAGACAATTGGAATGCGAGGTGGGCTACCCAGCCATCCATCCTTAGAACCCTGCTCGGAATCGTTGTCCTGGAGCCAACCAACAGGTCTCAATTGTCCTGTAGAAGAATCTAGCAGTTGGGAGCTTCTCACAACTCCCATCGTGGGAAAACCCCCTTGGCCTCGTGATCCACCCCCCCTTCAAGAAGGGGCCATCAGGGACAGAATGTCCAACCTGAGTGAACTCTGATCCTCGCTGTGACTTCAGATGCACGAGATCTCGATTCAGGTCTGTAGATTGTGCCTGCCATATCCTCAACCATAAACCTAGGCCTAGAATGGGTTCTCAGACTTTCGTCCTCAGACTACTGGCCCACAAGCCCTCCAGTTTAGCAATCCAGAACTACATTGCAGCACTCTGCCTGACCTGCAGAAGAAAAACATTGCCCTCTGCGGCTACCCAGAAACCCCCAATGAGGATCAACCTGCACGCCATTCGGCTGTACCCCAAATATATAGACTGACCTGGGCACTAATGCCCTTTCTGACACAGCCTGATCCTGGACCTCCGGGCCCCACCCAGACAGCTGGCCGCACACTGAGCACATCGAACCCGCCATGGCCTTACGTCGTCATCTCTTCTCAACCTCGGTTCTCAGGCTTCAGAACCTAGACATTATCTCCAATCAAAGCCCGGGTTTGAAAATGATGCAGAAATCAGAACTCTTTCCCCATGGCAAGAAACCTTGTGGTTGACATGTTGTCCAAGGTTCAGTGTCGTTGAAACCAGTGTGGCCCATGAGGCCCCACCCATGCTTGCGGGCCACATTCGTCACAAACACACATTGTGACCCTCACCCTAGCCCAGTCCTCAGGTAAGGCCTCTGAGTGGCTGGATTGAGAGACAGCATATTGGGCTTGCCATGCCCCTAGGCCCCAATTTTTAACCATAGTTCGTGTTGTCCCTTCACTCTTCCCCAGGGCTCTGCTTTGGAATTCCTCTTTTGGTGGGACACCTGAGGTAACAAACCTGAAAGGAGTCCTCGAATCCCACAGATTGACGAAAAACAATTGGGATCGGGCCAAATCCACAGAGAGCAAGAATCGTCCATGGCCCATGAGGCCTCCCCAACATTCCACGGCCATCGCTGATACAAAATCCAGAGACAAAATTCTGAGCAAGTGCCTCAGACTCGCACTTTCTTCATATCCTGAAGATGTCTTCTCATGGTTTGTAGATCGGGCCTGCCATACCTACGTCCCCAAACAAGCTGAGTTTGTGTTTTCAGAATTCTGTCCTCAAAGTCCTGGGCCACATACCCTCCAGGCTGGGGACCCTGGAGCCACACATTAGGACTGTGCCTAACTAATCCATGGGAATTCTGCCCATTCCATTGTCCAAATTCGTACAAATTAGGAGAACCCTCCAAAGTCCCTGAGGCCATCCAAATAGTATAGGTCGCCCGGGACAAAAAAGGGCCGTCTGACACCAGCTGAGCATCTACCTCCACTCATACCCTAGATGGATGTCCCCAGAGAAGAAGATTGAACCAGACAGGACCCTAGGCCAAAATCGAATCCATTGCTTTGGTTTACAGGCATGTCTCCTCAAAACCCTGGATTCCAATACCAGCATTGGGGTTTTCCTGAGGCACCCATCAGAACCAAACACGTCTCCACAAGGAAACTTGTGCATGGGAGCTATGTCAAAAGCTGAGGAGAATACTTCAGGGTCCCGGTGCCACCGCAACATTCCAAGGCCCTCATGGACACAAACACACATTAGACCCATCCTCAGGAAAGTCCATTTCAACTCAGCCACCCTGGTTGCTCCCGCAGAGCCAGCAGATCTAAACTGTCTTGTCACTGGGAGACAATTGGAATGCGAGGCGGGCTTTCCAGGCATCCATCCTCGAACGTTGGTCTGGACTCATCCATATGGATTGTCCTGGCAACGTCCAACAGAACTCAATTGTCCCACAGAAGGAATCCTTGGAGGGGGCATCCCACCACTCCCAACGTGGGAAAACCTCCACGCTCTCGAGAATCCGCTCCCTTCATGAAGGGGCCGTCATGAACAGAAAATCCAAGCTGAGCCAACGTCTGATCCTCGCTCTGACTTCAGATGCATGAGATATTGCTTCAGATCTTCAGGAGGTACATGCTGTGCGCTTGCCCTGAAACCCAAGTGTAGCTTGTGTTCTCAGACTTCCATCCTCACACTCCTGGCCCCAAAGCCTACAAGAGTGGCAATTCCAAACCATCATTGCAGCACTCTGCCTGCCCTCTAGAAAAAAAAATATATTGCCTAATGAGCTGCCCAGGCACATTAAATGAGAATAAACCTACACGGCACTCGAATGTACCCAAATTATATAGTCTAACCTGGGCACTAATGCACTGTCTGACACAAACTGTGCCGGGACCTCCTGAGCAACACCCAGACAGCTGACCGCACTCTGAGCACACCAGACCCGCCATGGCCTTAGGTCATCATCTCTGCCCTACGTCAGTTTTCAGGCTTCAGAACCTAGACCTTATGTCCAATCACTGCCAAGGGGTGACTGTGATGCAGAAATCAAAACTCCTGCTTACCCAAGGCAAGAAACCTTGTGGTTGCCATGTTGTCCTACGTTCAGTGTAGGAGAAACCAGCATTCACCCTGAGGTCACGCGCATTCTTGAGTGCGACAAGGGCATAAACACGCATTGTGACCCTCAGCGTGATTCCTGACCTCTAGTAAATCCTCTCAGTGGCTGGACCATTAGATGTCATAATGGGATTGACATGTCCCTAGGCCCCAATTTTTAAACAGGTTTCTGGTTGTCCAGTCACAGCTCCCCAGGGCTCTACTCTGGAAACCCTCATTTGGTGGGACACACCTGAGGTTGAAAAACAAAACAAAACAAATCAACAACAACAAAAAAAAAACGGACTTCTTCCATCCCACAGTGTGACCCCAAAATCCTTGGACGAGGCCACACCCCCAGAGAGTAAGACTCGTCCATTTCCCATGAAGTTATCCGGAAATTTCACGACCATGAGTGACACAATATCTAGAGACAAAAACGTGAGCAAGAGCCTCACACTCGCCCATTTTTCATATCCCAAAGTGTTCTCCTCATGGTCTTTAGATCAGTCCTGCCATACCTATGACCTGAAACATAAGCCGAGTTTGTGTTTTCAGACAACAGTCCCAACAGCTCTGGCCTACACATCCTACAGGCTCAGTCCCCTGAGGCCAAACCTGAAGACTGTGTTTGCCCTCTCCAAGGGAATTGTATGTGCCCATTCCAATGGCCACAAACCTACTAAGAGGATAAACCTCCAAATTCCTGAGGCCATCGCAATATTTGAGCCTATCTGAGCACCTACCTGCACTCAAACCCTTGGACTGATATCCCCAGAGGTAATAAGGAACGAACAGGGCCCTAGGCACCTATCGATTCCATTGCTTTGGTTGCAAAGCATCTCTCCTCAGATGCCTGGATTTCAATTACAGCATATGGCTGCTTCTTGACTCACACATCAGAACAAATCTCATCTACACATGGGAAACTTGCACGACTGAGCTGTGTGAAAGCCTCTATTTAGGAGAACCATTCAGGGCCCCAGTGCCACTGCTTCATTCCAAGGTCTCCATAGACACAAAATCATATTAGGTCACATGCAAGGGAGAGTCCATTTCAACTCAGCCTCTTTGGTTGCTCCCCCAGATCCAGCAGATCTGAACTGTCTTGTTGCTTGGAGACAATTGGAATGCGAGGTGCGCTACCCAGCCCTCCATCCTTAGAACCCTGCCGGAATCGTTGTCCTGGAGCCAACCAACAGGTCTCAATTGTCCTGCAGAAGAATCTTTGCAATTGGGACCTTCTCACAACTCCCATCGTTGGAAAATCCCCATGGCCTCATGATCCCCCCCCTCAAGAAGGGGCCCTCAGGGACAGAATGTCCAACCTGAGCGATCGTCTGATCCTCGCCCTGACTTCAGATGCACGAGATCTAGATTCAGGACTGTAGATTGTGCCTGCCAAATCCTCACCCACATAACTAGGCCTAGCTTGGGTCTCAGACTTCCGTACTCAGACTACTGGCCAACACGCCCTCCAATTTGGCAATTTAGAACTACAATGCAGCACTCAACCTGCCCTCCAGAAGAAAAACATTGCCCTCTGGGGCTACCCAGAAACCCCAAATGAGGATCAACCTGCACGCCATTCGGCTGTACCCCAAATATATAGGCTGACCTGGGCACTAATGCCCTTTCTGACGCAGCCTGAGCTTGGACCTCCTGGCCCCACCCAGACAGCTGGCCGCACACTGAGCACATCGGACCCGCCATGGCCTTAGGTCGTCATCTCTTCACAACCTCGGTTTTCAGGCTTCAGAACCTAGACCTTATCTCCAATCACGGCCCGGGTTTGAAAATAATACAGAATTCAGAACTCTTTCCCCATGGCAAGAAACTTTGTGGTTGGGATGTTGTCCAAGAATCAGTGCAGTTGAAAACAGTGTGGCCCAAGAGGCCCCGCCCATGCTTGCGGGACACATTGGTCACAAACACACATTGTGACCCTCAGCCAGTACCCAGTCCTCAGCTAAGGCTTCCAATGCTTTGGTTTCCAGGCATCTCTCCTCAGAGGAATGGATTTCAATAACAGCATATGGCTGTTTCTTGACTCACCCATCAGAACAAATCTCATCTACACATGGGAAACTTGCACGATGGAGCTGTGTGAAAGCCTCTCTTTAGGAGAACCCTTCAGGGCCCCAGTGCCACCGCTTCATTCCAAGGTCTCCATAGACATATTATCATATTAGGACACATCCACGGGAGAGTCCATTTCAACTCAGCCTCCTCGGTTGCTCCCCCAGATCCAGCAGATCTAACCTGTCTTGTTGCTTAGAGACAATTGGAATGCGAGATGGGCTACCCAGCCATCCATCCTTAACACCCTGCTCGGAATCCTTGTCCTGGAGCCAACCAACAGGTCTCAATTGTCCTGCAGAAGAATCTTTGCAGTTGGGAGCTTCTCACAACTCCCATCGTGGGAAAAACCGCCATGGCCACGTGATCCACGCCCCCCTTCAAGAAGGGGCCATCAGGGACAGAATGTCCAACCTGAGCGATCGTCTGATCCTCGCCCTGACTTCAGATGCACGAGATCTAGATTCAGGTCTCACCCAGAAACCTAGGCCTAGCTTGGGTTCTCAGACTTCCGTCCTCAGACTACTGGCCCACAAGCCCTCCAGTTTGGCAATCCAGAACTACAGTGCAGCACTCTGCCTGCCCTCCAGAAGAAAAACATTGCCGTCTAGGGCTACCCAGAAACCCCAAATGAGATTCAACCTGCACGCCATTCCACTGTACCCCAAATATATAGGCTGACCTGGGCACTAATGCCCTTTCTGAGACAGCCTGAGTCTGGACCTCCTGGCACCACCCAGACAGCTGGCCGCACACTGAGCTCATATGACCTGCCATGGCCTTAGGACTTAATCTCTTCTCATTCTCGTGTTTCAGGCTTCAGAACCTAGACATTATCTCCAATCACGGCCGGGTTTGAAAATGATGCAGAAATCAGAACGCTTTCCCCATGGCAAGAAACCTTGTGGTTGGCATGTTGTCCATGGTTCAGTGTCCTGAAACCAGTGTGGCCCTTGAGGCACCGCCCATGCTTAGGGGCCACATTGGTCACAAACACACATTGTGACCCTCAGCCTGAGCCCAGTCCTCAGGTAAGGCCTCTCAGTGGCTGGATGGAGAGACAGCATATTGGGCTTGCCATGCCCCTAGGCCCCAATTTTTAACCATAGTTCGGGTTGTCCCTTCACTCTTCCCCAGGGTTCTGATTTGGAATTCCTCTTTTGGTCGGACACCTGAGGTAACAAACCTAAAAGGAGTCCTCCCATCCCACAGATTGACGAAAAACGATTGGGATCGGGCCAAGTCCACAGAGAGCAAGATTCGTCCATGGCCCATGAGGCCTCCCCAACATTCCACGGCCATCGCTGATACAAAATCCAGAGACAAAAGCCTGAGCACGCGCCTCAGACTCGCTCATTCTTCATATCCTGAAGAGTTCTTCAGATAAGAACCTACACGTCACTCGAAGGCACCCAAAATATATAGTCTAACCTGGGCACTAATGCACTGTCTGACAACCTGAGCCCGGACCTCGTGACCAACACCCAGACAGCTGACCGCACACTGAGCACATCAGACCCGCCATGGCTTAGGTCATCATCTCTTACCTACCTCAGTTTTCAGTCTTTAAAACCTAGACCTTATCTCCAATCACTGCCCAGGGGTGACTATGATGTAGAAATCAGAACTCTTCCTTACCCAAGGCAAGAAACCATGTGGTTGGCATGTTGTCCAACGTTCAGTGTAGGAAAGAAACCAGCTTTCACCCTGACGCCCCGCCCATTCTTGATTGCGAAGAGGGCATAAACACGCATTGTGTCCCTCAGTGTGAGTCCTGTCCTCTAGTACGTCCTCTCAGTGGCTGGACCATTAGTTGTCATAATGGGCTTGACATGTCCCTAGGCCCCAATTTTTAACCAGATTTCTGGTTGTCCAGTCGTCCCTCCCAGGGCTCTACTCTGGAATCCCTCATTAACTGGGACACCTGAGATTGAAAAACAAAACAAAACGAATCAATAACAACAGAACAACGGACTTTTTCCATCCCACAGAATGACCCCAAACTCTTTGGACGGGGCCAAACCCCCAGAGAGTAAGACTCGTCCATTTCGCATGAAGTCACCCGGAAATTTCACGACCATGAGTGACACGATAACCAGAGATAAAAACTTGAGCAAGAGCCTCACACTCGCCCTATTTTCATATCCCGAAGAGTTCTCCTCATGGTCTGTAGATCAGTCCTGCCATACCTATGACCCGAAACATAAGACGAGTTTGTGTTTTCAAACAACTGTCTAAACAGCCCTGGCCAACACACCCTACAGTCTCATGCGCCTGGAGCCATACCTGACGACTGTGCTTGCCCTCGCCAAAGGAATTGTGTGTGCCCATTCCAATGGCCACAACCCAACTAAGAGGATAAACCTCCAAAGTCCCTGAGGCCATCCCAATATTTGTGGCTTCCCAGGACAAACAGGGGCAATCTGGGCCCATCTGAGCACCTACCGGCACTCAGACCCGTAGACTGATGTCCCCATAGGTAAAAAGGAACGAACAGGCCCCTAGGCACATATCCGATCCATTGCTTTGGTTTCCAGGCATCTCTCCTCAGAGGAATGGATTGCAATAACAGCATATGGCTGTTTCTTGACTCACCCATCAGAACAAATCTCATTTAACATGGGAAACTTGCACAATGGAGCTGTGTGAAAGCCTCTCTTTAGGAGAACCCTTCAGGGCCCCAGTGCCACCGCTTCATTCCAAGGTCTCCATAGACACAAAATCATATTAGGACACATCCACGGGAGAGTCCATTTCAACTCAGCCTCCTCGGTTGCTCCCCCAGAGCCAGCAGATTTAACCTGTCTTGTTGCTTGCAGACAATTAGAATGTGAGATGGGCTACCCAGCCATCCATCCTTAGAAGCCTGCTCGGAATCGTTGTCCTGGAGCCAACCAACAGGTCTCAATTGTCCTGCAGAAGAATCTTTGCAGTTGGGAGCTTCTCACAACTCCCATCGTGGGAAAACCCGCATGGCCTCGTGATCCACGCCCCCCTTCAAGAAGGGGCCATCAGGGACAGAATGTCCAACCTGAGCGATCGTCTGATCCTCGCCCTGACTTCAGATGCACGGTATCTAGATTCAGGTCTCACCCAGAAACCTAGGCCTAGCTTGGGTTCTCAGACTTCGGTCCTCAGACTACTGGCCCACAAGCCCTCCAGTTTGGCAATCCAGAACTACAGTGCTGCACACTGCCTGCCCTCCAGAAGTAAAACATTGCTGTCTGGGGCTACCCAGAAACCCCAAATCAGATTCAACCTGCACGCCATTCGGCTGTACCCCAAATATATAGGCTGACCTGGGCACTAATGCCCTTTCTGAGACAGCCTGAGTCTGGACCTCCTGGCACCACCAAGACAGCTGGCCAAACACTGAGCTCATATGACCTGCCATGGCATTAGGACTTCATCTCTTCTCAATCTCGGGTTTCAGGCTTCAGAACCTAGACATTATCTCCAATCACGGCCCGGGTTTGAAAATGATGCAGAAATCAGAATGCTTTCCCCATGGCAAGAAACCTTGTGGTTGGCATGTTGTCCAAGGTTCAGTGTACTTGAAACCAGTGTGGCCCATGAGGCCCCGCCCATGCTTGCGGGCCACTTTGGTCACAAACACACATTGTGACCCTCAGCCTGAGCCCAGTCCTCAGGTAAGGCCTCTCAGTGGCTGGATGGAGAGACAACATATTGGGCTTGCCATGCCCCTAGGCCCCAATTTTTAACCATAGTTCGGGTTGTCCCTTCACTCTTCCCCAGGGCTCTCATTTGGAATTCCTCTTTTGGTCGGACACCTGAGGTAACAAACCTAAAAGGAGTCCTCCCATCCCACAGATTGACGAAAACAATTTGGATAGGGCCAAGTCCACAGAGAGCAAGATTTGTCCATGGCCCATGAGGCCTCCCCAACATTCCACGGCCATCGCTGATACAAAATCCAGAGACAAAAGCCTGAGCACGCGCCTCAGACTCGCTCATTCTTCATATCCTGAAGAGTTCTTCAGATAAGAACCTACACGTCACTCACAGGCAACCAAAATATATAGTCTAACCTCGGCACTAATGCACTGTCTGACAACCTGAGACCGGACCTCGTGAAGTCTGTGCTTGCCCTCTCCAAGGGAATTGTATGTGCCCATTCCAATGGCCACAACCCTACTAATAGGATAAATCTCCAAAGTCCCTGAGGCCATCCGTATATTTGGGGCTTCCCAGGACAAACAGGGGCAATCTGGGCCCATCTGAGCACCTACCGGCACTCAGACCCGTAGACTGATGTCCACAGAGGTAAAAAGGTACGAACAGGCCCATAGGCACCTTTCGGATCCATTGCTTTGGTTTCCAGGCATCTCTCCTTAGAGATCCTTAGAACTCTTAGAATCCTGCTCTTGCGTCGTTCCTTATGGGACATCCTTGAGCCATCCAACAGGTCTCGACTGTCTCACAGGAGTCCTTTGCATGGACCACCTCACAACTCATATCATGGAAAGCTTCCAAGGTCACATGATGCCCCCAATCTTCATGAAGGCGGATCATGGAAAGAAACTGCAACCTGACCCAACGGCTGTTCTTCACCTTGACTTCAGATGCACAAATCTTGATTAAGCTCTTCAGAGTGTACCTGCTGTGCCCTCACCCCAAAACCTAAGCATAGCTAGTGTTCTCAGACTTCCGTCCTCACTCTCCTGGACCACATGCCCTCCATTTTGGGATTTCCGATGTCACAGTGCTGCACTCTGCCTGCCCTCTAGAAGAAAAACGTTGCCCTATGGGTCTCCCCAGAAACCTCAAATGAGGATAAACCTGCATGCCACTCAACTGTACACCAATTATATAGTCTAGCCTGTGCACTAATGCCCTGTCTGACACAACCTGAGGCCTGAATTCCCAACCGACACCCAGACAGCTTGCCGTACACTGAGAACATCTGAACCGCCATGGCCTTAGGTTGCCATCTCTTTCCAACCTGGTTTTCAGGCTACAGAAACCTAGACCTTATCTCTACTCATTTCCCATGGGTGAACGTGATGCAGAAACCATAACTCCTCCTTCCCTCTCGCCAGAATCTTGTGGTTGGCATCTTATCCAAAGTTCGGTGTAGGACCCCTGTAGGGCCTACAGGAGTAGTAGTAGGGCCCCTGAGGGTAGTGTAGGGTCCCTGAGGCCCTGCCCATGATTAGGAGCTGCGGTGGGCACAAACACACATTGGGACCCTCAGTTTGAGCTCTGTCCTCATGTAAAGCCTCTCAGTGGCTGGACCATGATCCCGCATATGGGGCCTGCCATGCCCCAAGTCACCCAATCTTAACCAGAGGTAGAGACATCTAGTCACCCCTACTCAGGGCTCTGCTCTGGAATCCCTCTTTGGTGGGACATTTGAGGAAAGTAAACACAGAAAGGATTCCTCCCACCCACAGAATGACCCCAATCACTTGGGATCAGGCCATCCCTATCCCACACACCCTCCAGGCTGAGGCCCCTGGAGCCACACCTCAGGACTGTGCCTGCCCTCTCCAAGGAAATTCTTCCCATTCCATTGGCCACAACCCTACAGATTAGGAGAAACCTCCAAAGTCCCAGAGGCCATTCCAATAGTGTCGGCCGCCCAGTACAAAGAGGGGTGATCTGTCACAAGCTGAGCAACGACCTCAACTCACCCGTAGACAGATATCCCAAGAGAACGTTATTAAACTGGACAGGCCCCTAGAACGTAATTGGTTCCATTGCTTTTGTTTCTAAGCATCTCTCCTCAGAGGCCTGTTTTCCAATACCAGCATATGGGGGATTCCAGAGATACCAATCAGAACAAATCTTATCTCCACATGGGAAACTTATCCTTTGGAGCTCTGTAAAAGCCTCCAGTTAGGAGAAACCTTCAGGTAACCAGAGCCACCGCCCTATTCCAAGGTCTCCGTGGACACAAACCCGCATTATGATCATTCGGCAGGAGAGTACATTTCAACTCAGCCCCGTTGATTACTCCCCCAGAGCCAGAATATCAAACCTGCCTTGTCGCTAGGAGACAACTGGAATGCAAAGCAGACTCTCTAGGCATCCATCGTTGGAATCCTGCTCTGGCGCCGTTCCATATGGGATGTCCTGGGACCCTCCAACAGGTCTTGACTGTCCTGCAGAAGGAATCCTTGCAGATTGGAGCATCTCACAACTCCTATAGTGGGAAAACCTACATGGCCTCATGAGATGCTCCCCTTTATAAAGGGGACATCATGGACAGAAACTCCAACCTGAGCCAACTTCTGATCCATTGCTTTGGTTTCTATGTATCTCTCCTCAGAGGCCTGGTTTCCAATATCAGAATATGGGGGTTTCCTAAGGAAACAATCAGAACAGATCTCATCTCCACATGAGAAACTTGCTCTTTGGAGCTGTGTCAATACCTCAGGTTAGGAGGATCCTTCAGGGCGCTGGCACCATGGCCCAATTCCAAGGTCTCCAAGGACACAAACTTACATTATGATCCATCCTCAGGAGAGTCCATTTCAAATCAGCCCCCTCGGCTGCTCACCCAGAGCCAGCAGATCAAACCTGCCTTGTCACTAGGAGACAGTTGGAATGCGAGGTGGGCTGCCCAGGCATCCATCCTTAGAACCCTGCTCTGGAGAATTTCTTTATGGGACGTCTTCAATCCAACCAACCTGTCTTGACTGTCTCGCAGAATGAATCCTTGTGCTTTGAAGCATCACACAATCCCACTGTGAGAAAACCTCCATTTCCTCATGATGCCCCACACCTTCGTAAATGGGCCATCATGGACAGAAACTCCATCCTAAGCCAAAGTCTGATCCGCGCCCTGAATTCAGAAGCACGAGATCTCGATTCAGCACTTGAGAGTGTGCCTGCTGTGCCCTCGCCCCGAAACCTAAGCCTAACTTGTGTTCTCAGACTACCGTCTTCACAATCCTGGCCTCACCCCACCAGTTTGGCAATTCTGGAGACACAATGCAGCACTCTGCCTGCCCTCCAGAAGAAAAATGTTGCCCTATAAGGCTAACCAGAAACGCCAAATGAGTAACAAAAAGCATGCCACTCGACCATACCCCAATTATACAATCTAGCCTGTGCACTAAAGCCCTGTCTGACACAGCCTGAAGGCAGACCTCCAGTCCAACACCCAGACAGCTGGCCGTACACTGAGCATATCAAACCCACAATGGCTTTCGGCCATCATCTCTACCCAACCTCAGTTTACACCTTCAGAACCTAGACGTTATCTCCACTCACTGCTCAGGAGTGAACGTGATACAAGAATCAGAACTTCTCCTTCGCCATGGCAAGAAACCTTGTGGTTGGCATGTGGTCCAACGTTCATTGTAGGAGAAAGCAGCATGGACTATGAGGCCCCACCTATCCCTGAGGTCTACAATTTGCACAAACACACATTGTTACCCTCAGCGTGAGCCCTATCCTCATGTAAAGCCTCTTAGTGACTGGAACAACAGCCCACATATGGGGCTTGCCAAGACCCTAGTCCCCCAATCTCAACCAGAGTTAGAGATATCTAGTCACTCCTACTCAGGGCACTGCTCTGGAATCCCTCTTTGGTTGGACACCTGAGGTAAAAAAAAAAAAATACAGAAAGGACTCTTCCCATCCACAGAATGAACCCAACCACTTGGGATCAGGCCAAATCACCAGGGAAAGACTTGTCCATGGCCCTTGAGGACACCCCGACATTCCACGGCCACTGTAGGCACAAAATCCAGAGACAAAAGCCTGAGCAAATGCCACATACTCGCTCTTTGTTCATAGCCCGGAAAATTCTCACGGTCTGTAGATTGAGCCTTCATACATACATCCGAAACCTAAGCTGAGTTTGTGTTTTCAGACTTCTGTCCCCACAGTCCTGGCCCACACACCATCCAAGCTGGGGCACCTGGAGCCACACCTGAGGTCTGTGGCTTCCCTCTCCAGGGGAATTCTGCCATTTCCATTGGCCACAACCCTATAGATTAGGAGAAAACTCCAAACTCCCCGAGGCCATCCCAATAGTGTTGGCTGCCCAGGACAAACATGGATGATCTTTCACAAGTTAGGAAACTACCTCCACTCAGACCCAGAGACAGATATCCCCATAGAATAAGATTGAACTGGACAGGCACTTAGGCCCTAATCAGATCCATTGCTTTTGTTTCCAGGCATCTCTCCTCAGAGACCTGGTTACCAATACCAGCATATGGGGGATTACTGAGGCACTCATAGAAAAATCTCGTCTCCACATAGGAAATGTACTCTTTGGAGCTCTATAAAAACCTCTGTTTAGGAGAATCTTTCAGGGCCCCGGATCAAGCGCCCCATTCTAAGGTCTCCATGGACTATACCCACATTATGATCTATCCTCGGTAGAGTCCATGTCAACTCATCCCCCTTGGTTTCTCCCCCAGGGCCAGCAGATCAAACCTGCCTTGTTGCTAGGAGACAACTAGAATGGGAGGCGGGCTGCCCAGGCATCCATCCTTAGAACCCTACTCTGGAGTCGTTCCATATGGGACATCCTAGAGCCATCCAACAGGTCTCAAGTGTCCCACAGAAGGAATCTTTGCAGTCTGGTGCATCTCACAACTCCCATTGTGGGAAAATCTTCATGGCCTCTTGAGACGCTCCACTTTATAAAGGGGCCATCATGGACCGAAACTCCAACCTGAGCAAACGTCTGATATTCGCCCTGGCTTCAGGTGCATGAGATCTTGATGCAGCTCTACAGAGTGTGCCTTCTGTGCCCTCACCCCAAAAACTAAGCCTAGCTTGTGTTCTCAGACTACCGTCCTCACACCCCTGGCCCAAAAGCCCTAAAATTTGGCAATACTGGGGCCACAATGCAGCACTCTGCCTGCCCTCCAGAAGAAAAACGTTGCCTTATGGAGCTACCTAGAAACCCGAATGAGGATCAACTGAACGCCACTCGACTGCACCCCAAATATACAGTCTACCCTGTCTAATGCCCTGTCTGACACAGCATGAGCCCACACCTCCAGACCTACACTCAACAGCTAGCCACACACTGAGCTCATTGTACCCATCAGGTCCTTAGGTCTTCATCTCTTCCCAACCTCGTTTTTCGGGTTTCAGAACCTAGACCTAAACTCCAATCACTGTCCAGGGGTGAACGTGATGCAGAAATCACAACTCTTCCTTCGCCATGGCCGGAAACCTTGTGGTTGGCATATTCTCCAACATTCAGTGTAGGAGAATCCAGCGTGGCCCATGAGGCCCTTCCCGTGCTTGAGGGCCTTGTTGGGCACAAATAGGCATTGTGACCCTCAGCATGAGCCCTGTCCTCAAGGAAGACCTCTCAGTGTCTGAATCAAGAGCCCACATATTGGACTTGCCATGCCCCTAGGCCCCCAAACTTAAACAGAGGTGTGGTTATCCAGTTGTCCCTACCAAGGACTCTGCTCAGGAATCCCTCTTTTATTGGCACACATGAGGTACATAAAATAAAATAAAAAAACAGAAAGGACACCTCCCATCCCACAGAATGTACCCAAACTCTTGGGATTGGGTCAAATCCTCAGAGAAGGAAAGCCGTCCACAACCCATGAGGCCACGCCAGCATTCGACCCACATTGTTGACACAAATCCAGAGTCAAAACCTGAGCAAACACCTCAAACTCACCCTTTTTCATATCCCGAAGTGTTATCACGGTCTGTAGATTGGGCGTGCCATAACTATGTCCCCAATCCTAATCGGAGTTTGTGTTTTCAGACTTCTGTCCCCTCAGGCCTGGCCCACACACCCTCAAGGCTGGTTCCCTAGAGCCAAACTCAGAACTGTGCCTGCCCTCTCCAGGGGATTTCTGCCCATTCCATTGGCCACAACCCTATAGATTAGGAGAAACTCCAAAATCCCGAGGCCATTTCCAATGTTATAGACTGCCCAGGACAAACAGGGGCGATCTGACACAAGCCGAGCAACTACCTCCCCTCAGATCCATAGACACGTATCCCCAGGAAAGAGATTGAACCAGACAGTCACCTAGGCCCTAATCATATCCATTGCTTTTGTGTCCAGGCATCTCTCCTCAGAGGCCTGGTTTCCAATACCAGCATATGGGAGATTCCTTAGGCACTCATCAAAACAATTCTCATTTCTACATAGGAAACGTACTCTTTAGAGTTCCATCAAAACCTCCGGTTATGAACATCCCTCAAGGCCCCGGATCAAGCACCCCATTCCAAGGTCTCCATGGACACAAATGCACATTATGACCCATCCTCAACTCACCCATTTCAACACACCCGCCTCGGTTACTCCCCTAGATCCAGCAGATCGAACTTGCCTTGGCGCTATGAGACCCCTGGAATGGGAGGCAGGCTGCCCAGGCATCCATCCTTAGAACCCTGCTCTGGATAACTTCCTTATGGGATGTCCTGTAGCCATCCAGCAGGTCTCGAGTGTCCCACGAAAGGAATCATTGCGGTTTGGTGCATCTCACAATTCCCATCGAGGGAAAACCTCCATGGTCTCGTGACACCCTCCCCTTCATGAAGGGGCCGTCATGGACAGAAACTCCAACCTGAGCCAACGTCTGATCCTAGCTCTGTCTTCAGGTACACGGGATCTCGAATCATCTCTGCAGAGGGTTCATGCCGTCCCCTCACCCCGAAATCTAAGTCTGGCTTGTGTTCTCAGAATTTTTTCCTCACACTCCTGGCCCACAAGCCTTCCAGTTTGGGAATTCTGGAGCCACTATGTGGCACTGTGTCTTCCTTCCAGAAGAAAAACGTTGCCGTCTGGGGCTACCCAGTAACCACAAATGAGTACCAACCTGCACGAAACTCGACTGCACGCCAATGATACAGTCTAGCCTGGGAAATAATTCCCTGTGTGCCACAGCCTGAGCCGGCACCTCCCAACCCACACTCAACAGCTGGCCGAACACTGAGCACATCAGTCACACCATGGCCTTAGGTCTTCTTCTCTTCCCAACATCAGTTTTCAGGCTTCAGAACCTAGACCTTAAATCCAGTCACAGTCCAGGAGTGAAAGTGTTGCAGAAATTAGAACTCCTTCTTCCCCATGGCCAGAAAACTTGTGGTTGCCATATTGTGCAACGTTCAGTGTAGGAGAAACCAGCATGGTACATTAGGCCACGCCCTGACTTGAGGGGCTCCTTGGGCACAAAAACACATTGTGAAACTCAATGTGAGCCCTATGCTCAAGGAAGGCCTCTCAGTGTCTGGACCAAGAGCCCACATATGGGGCTTGCCATGTTCTTAGGTCCCAATGTTAACCAGAGTTCTGGTTGTCCAGTCGCCCCTCCCCAGGACTCTGCTGTGGAACCCCTCTTTTGGTGGTCCACCTGAGGTAAAAAAAAAAAAAAAAAAAAAAAAAAAAAAAAAACAGAAAGGCCTCCTCCCTTCCCACAGAATGACCCCAAACTCTTGGGATTGGGTCAAATCCCCTGAAAGGGAGCCTCATCGATGGCACATGAGGACACCCGGACATTCCATGGCAATCGGTGACACATATCCAGAAAAAAATAAGCAAGAGCAAGCACCTCACTTTCGCCCTTTGTTCATATCCCGAAGAGTTCTCCTCACGGTCTATATATCGGGCCGGCCATACCTACAGACCCAAACCTAAGTGGAGTTTGTGTTTTCAGACTTTTGTCCAAATAGCCCTGGACCACACACGCTCCACACTTGGGTCCCTGGAGCCACACCTCAGGACTGTGCTTCCCTTTCAAGAGAATTCTTCCCATTCCATTGGCCACAACCTTGCAAATTAGGAAAAACGTCCAAAGTTACCGAGGCCAGCCCAATAGTGTAGGCCGCCCAGGACAAACAGGTGTGATCTCAAACCAGCTGAGCAACTACCTCCACTCAGACAAAAGATGTCCCCAGAGAAGAATATTGAACCGGACAGGCCCCTAGGCCCTAATCAGATCCATTGCTTTGGTTTCCAGGCATCTCTCCTCAGAGGCCTCATTTCTAATACCAGCAAATGGTGGTTTCCTGAGGCACCAATAAGAACAAATCTCGTCTCCCCATGGAAAACTTGCTCATTGGAGCTTTATTATAATCTCTGGTTAGGAGAATCCTTCAGGGCCCTGGTGCCACTGCCCCATACCAAGGTCTCAATGGACTCAAACCAACATTAAGACCATCCTCAGGAAAGTCCATTTCAACTCATTTAAGACCATCCTCAGGAAAGTCCATTCCAACTCAGCCCCCTCTGATGCTACCCCAAGCCAGCAGATCAAACGTTTCTTGTTGCTAGGAGACAATTGGAATTGAGGCTGTCTGCCCAGGCATCCATACTTAGAACCCTGTTCTGGAAAAATACCTTAGGAGACGTCCTGGAGCCATCCAACAAATCTTAATTGTCCCACAGAAGGAATCCTTGCGGTTTGGAGCATCTCACAACTCTAATAGTGGGAAAACCCCCATGGCCTCATAATGCCCCCCCCCTTCATGAAGGGGCCAACATGGACAGAAACTCCAACCTGAGCCAAAGTCTGATCCTCGACCTGACTTCAGACTCATGAGATCTCAATTCAGCTCTGCAGAGTGTGCCTGCCATGTCCATTCCCCGAAACCTAAGCCTAGCTTGTGTTCTCAGACTTCCGTCCTCACTCTCATGGCCCACAAGCCCTCCAGTTTGGGAATTCCGAAGCCACAATGCAGCACTCTGCCTGCCCTCCAGAAGAAAAACTTTGCCCTATGCTGCTAATAAGAAACCCCAAATGATTATCTAATGCATGCCACTCGACTGTAAAGCAATATACAGCCTACCCTGAATACGAATGCCCTGTCTGGCACAGCCTGAGACAAGACATCCCAAACGACACCTAGACAGCTGGCTCCAACCTGGACACAAGGGACCCGCTATGGCTGTAGTTCGTCATCTATTCCCAACCTCGGTTTTCAGGCTTCAGAACCTAAACCTTATCTCCAATCACTGCCCAGGGATGAACGTGATGCAGAAATTGGAATTCCTCCTTCCCCATGGCCAGAAACCTTGTGGTTGGCATGTTGTCCAACGTTCAATGTGGGAAAACCTGCATTGTCGGAAAGGCCCTGCCAGTGCTTGAGGTCCGCCTAGGGCACAGACATGCATTGTGACCTGTAGCGTGAGTCCCGTATTAAAGTAACGCCTCTCAGTGGCTGGACCAAGATCCTGCATATGGGGCTTGTCATATCCATAGCCCCCCAGGCTTAACCAGAGAGCGAGTATTCCAGTTGTCAGTACCCACTGCTATGCTCCAGAATCCCTCTACTGGGGGGACACATGAAGCAGAAAACAGGACTCTTCCCTTCCCACAGAATGACCCCAAACTCTTGGGGGCTGGACAAACTACCAGAGAGGGAGACTTCTACGACCCATGAGGCAACTCCTACATTAAACGGCCATTGTGGACAAAATATCCAGAGACAAAAGACTGAGCGACTGCCTCCCTCTCACCCTTCTTTCATATCCAGAGGAGCTCCCCTCACGGACTGTAGATCAGGCCTGCCATAACCTCGGCCCCAAACCTGAGCTGAGTTTGGGTTTTTGGATGTCTGTCTGCACAGCCGTGGCCCACACCGCCTCCAGGCTGGGGTCTCTGGAGCCACACCACAGAACTGTGCCTGCTCTCTCCTAAGAAACTGCCCATTCCATTGGCCACAACTCTACAAAATAGTAGAAACCTCAAGGTCCCCAAGGACATCCCACTACCGCAAGCCGCACTGGACAAACAGGGGCATTATGACACCAGCTGAGCAACTACTACCTCCATGCAGACACACAGACTGATATCCGCAGAGACAGAAGATTGAACCATACAGGCCCCTAGGCCCTATTATGAACTCTTGCTTTGGTGTCCAGGTATCACTCCTCAGAAGCCTGGGTTCGAAGACCAGCATATGGGGCAATCCGGAGGCACCAGACAGAACACCTCTCATCTCCGCATGGAAAGCTTCCTTGTTGGAGTTGTGTCAAACCCTTCGGGTTGGAGAATCCTGCAGTGTCACTTAGCTACTGCCACATTCCAAGGTCTCCATGGCCACCAACCCACATTATGACTCATCCTCAGGAAAGTCCATTTAAACTCAGCCTTCTGGGTAGCTCACCCAAGAGCCCGCAGATTGAGCGTGCCTTGTCTCGACCAGGCAATGGGAAGGTGAGTTGGCGTTTCTCGGCATCCATGCTTAGGCCCCTGCTCCCGAGTCTTTCTGTATGGGGCATCCTGGAACCATCCAATAGTACTCGACTGTCCTGAAGAAGGAAACTTTGAAGTTTGGAGCAGCTCACAGCTCCCAGCGTAGGGAAACCTCCCGGGCCTCATGACGCCCCCACCCCCTTCAGGACGGGGCCGTCATGGACACAAACTCCAGCTTGAGGCAACATCTGATACTCGCCCTGACCTCAGATGCAGGAGATCTCGATTCAGCCTCTGCACAGTGGTCCCAAACCTCGTGCCACCTTGTGTTTTCAGACTTCCTTCCTCACACTCCTGGCAAACATGTCCTCAAGACTTGGAATTCTGGAACCAAAATGCAGCCCTATGCTGGCCCTCCAGAAGAAAAACGTTGCTCTATGGGGATCTCCATAAACCCCAAATGAGGATCAACCTGCTCGGTTCTCGACCTCACCCCAATTGGATTGTTCGGGTTGTCCATTCATCCCTCCCCAGAGCTCTGCTTTGGAATCCCTCTTTTGGTGGGACACCTGAGGTAACAAAACTAAAAGGACTCCTCCCATCCTTCAGATTGACCCAAAACAATTGGGATTCGACCAAATTCACAGAGAGGAAGTCTCGTCCATGGCCCATGAGGCCTCCCTGAGATTCCACAGCCATCATTGACAACAAATCCAGAGACAAAAGTCTGAGCAAGCGCCTCACACTCGCTCTTTTGTCGTATCCCGAAGAGTTCCCCTCAGGGTCTGTAAATCGGGCCTGCCATACCTACTTCCCAAACCTAAGCCGAGTTTGTGTTTTCAGACTTCTGTCCCCACATTCCTTGCCCACAGACCCTTCAGGCTGGGGCGCCTGGAGCCACACATCAAGACTGTGCCTGTCCATACCACGGGAATTCTGCCCATTCCATTGTCCACAATCGTACAAATTAGGAAAAACCTCCAGAGTCCCCAAGGACATCCCAATAATGTAGGCTGCCCAGGACAAACAAGGGTCATCTGAAACCAGCTGAGCATCTACCTCTACTCAACGTAGATGGATGTGCCCAGAGAAGAAGATTGAATCAGACAGGCCCCTAGGCCTGAATCAGACTCATTGCTTTCGGTTACAGGTATCTCTCTTCAGAGGCCTGGTTTCCAGTATTAGCATATGGGGATTTCATGAGGCAGCAATCAGAACAAATCTCTTCGCCACATGGGAAAATTGTCCTTTGAAGATGTCTCAAAACCTCCAGTGAGGAGAATCCTTCAGGGCCTGTGTGCCACTGCCCCATTACAAGGTCTCCATAGACACAAAAACACATTAGGACCCATCCCCAGGAGAGTCCATTTCAACTGAGCGTATTCGGTTGCTCCGCGAGATCCAGCAGATCTAACTTGTTTTGTTGCTAGGAGACAATTGGAATGTGATGTGGCCTACCCCGCCATCCATCCTTAAAACCCTGCTCAGAATCGTGGGCCTGGAGCCAACCAACAGGTCTCAATGGTCCTGCAGAAGAATCTTTGCAGTTGGGAGCTTCTCAGAACTCCAATCGTGAGAAAACCCCCATGGCCACATGATCCCACCCCTTCATAAAGGGGCCATCAGTGACATAAGGTCCAACCTGAGCGATCGTCTGATCCTCACCCTGACTTCAGATGCACGAGATCTCGGTTCAGGTCTGTAGATTGTGCCTGCCATGTCCTCACCTAGAAACCTAAGCCTTGCTTGTGTCCTCAGACTTCTGTCCACAGACTACTGGCTCACAAGCCCTTCAGTTTGGCAATCCAGAACTACAATGCAGCACTCTACCTGCCCTGCAGAAGAAATACATTGCATTCTGGGGCTACCTAGAAACCCCAAATGAAGATCAACCTGCACGACACTTGGCTATACCCAAAATATATAGGATGACATGGGCAATAATGCCCTTTCTGACACAGCCTGAGCTTGGACCTCCTAGGCCCACCCAGACAGCTGGCTACAAACTGAGAACTTCAGACCCCCCATGGCCTTAGGTCGTTATCCCTTCCCAACCTCAGTTTTCAGGCTTCAGAACCTAGACCTTATCTCGAATCACTGCCCAGGTTTGAAAATGATGCAGAAATTAGTACTCCTTCCCAATGGCAGGAAAACTTGTGGTTGGCTTGTTGTCCAACGTTCAGTTTAGTGGAAACCAGTGTGTCCTTTGAGGCCCGCCATTGCTCGCGGTCCAGATAGGTAGCAAACACACATTGTTACCCTCAGCCTTACCCCAGTCCTCAGGTAAGGCCTCTCAGTGGCTGGATGAAAGACAGCATATTGGGCTTGCCATGCCCCTAGGCCCCAATTTTAAACCATAGTTCGTGTTGTCCCTTCACTCTTCCCCAGGGCTCTGCTTTGGAATTCCTCTTTTGGATGGACACCTGATGTAACAACCCTGAAAGGAGTCCTCCATCCAACAGATTGACGAAAAAGTTTTGGGATCGGGCCAAATCCACAGAGAGCAAAATTAGTCCATGGCCCATGAGGCCTCCCCAACATTCCATGGCCATCGCTGATACAAAATCCAGAGACAAAAGCCTAAGCAAGCCCCTCAGACTCACACTATCTTCACATCCTGAAGTTGCCTTCGCATGGTTTGTAGATCGGGTCTGCCATACCTACGTCCCCAAACATAAGCTGAGTTTGTGTTTTCAGACTTCTGTCCTCAAAGTTCCAAAATCGTACAAATTAGGAGAAACCTCCAAAGACCCTGAAGCCATCCTACTAGTATAGGCCGCCCGGGACAAAAAAGGGCAGTCTGACACAAGCTGAGCATCTAACTCCACTCATACCCTAGAAGGATGTCCCCAGAGAAGAAGATTGAACCAGACAGGACCCTCGGCCAAAATCGGATCCATTGCTTTGGTTTACAGGCATGTCTTCTCAAAACCCTGGGTTCCAATACCAGCATTGGGGTTTTCCTGAGGCACCCATCAGAACAAACCTCGTCTCCACAAGGAAACTTGTGCATGGGAGCTATGTCAAAAGCTTAGGGGAATACTTCAGGGTCCCGGTGCCACCGCCCCATTCCAAGGCCCTCATGGACACAAACACTCATTAGACCCATCCTCAGGAAAGTCCATTCAACTCAGCCACCCCGGTTCATCCGGCAGAGCCATCAGATCTAAACTGTCTTGTCGCTAGGAGACAATTGGAATGCGAGGCGGGCTTCCCAGGCATCCATCCTCGAACGTTGGTCTGGACTCATCCATATGGGATGTCCTGGAGCTGTCCAACAGGTCTCAATTGTCCCGTAGAAGGAATCCTTGGAGGGGGCATCCCACCACTCCCGACGTGGGAAAACCTCCACGGCCTCGAGATTCAGCTCCCTTTATGAAGGGGCCGTCATGAACAGAAAATCCAAGCTGAGCCAACGTCTGATCCTCGCTCTGACTTCAGATGCATGAGATATTGCTTCAGATCTTCAAGGGGTACATGCCGTGCCCTCGCCCTGAAACCCAAGTCTAGCTGTCCCTAGGACCCTCAGCGTCAGTCCTGTCCTCTTGTACGTCCTCTCAGTGGCTGGACCATTAGATGTCGTAATGGGCTTGACATGTCCCTAGGACCCAATATTTAACCAGATTTCTGGTTGTCCAGTCGCCCCTCCCCAGGGCCCGACTCTGGAATCCCTCATTTGTTGGGACACCTGAGGTTGAAAAACAAAACAAAACAAATCAACAACAAGAGAACCACGGACTTCTTCCATCCCACAAAATGAACCCAAACTCTTTGGACAGGGCCAAACCCCCAGAGAGTAAGACTCCTCCATTTCCCATGAAGTCACGACGATGAGTGACACGATATACAGAGACAAAAACTTGAGCAAGAGCCTCACACTCGCCCTTTTTTCATATCCCGAAGAGTTCTCCTCATGGTCTGTAGATCAGTCCTGCCATACCTCTGACCCGAAACATAAGCCGAGTTTGTGTTTTCAGACAACTGTCCAAACAGCCCTGACATAACACCCTACAGGCTCAGGCCCCTGGAGCCAAACCTGACGACTGTGCTTGCCCTCTCCAAGGGAATTGTGTGTGCCCATTCCAATGGCCACAACCCTACTAATAGAATAAACGTCCAAAGTCCCTGAGGCCATCCCAATACTTGTGGCTTCCCAGGACAAACAGGGGCAATCTGGGACGATCTGAGCACCTACCTGCACTCAGACCGTAGACTGATGTACCCAGAAGTAAAAAGGAACGAACAGGCCCCTAGGCACCTATCGGATCCATAGCTTTGGTTTCCAGGCATCTCTCCTCAGAGGCCTGGGTTTCAATAACAGCACATGGCTGTTTCTTGACTCACCCATCAGAACAAAGCTCATGTACACATGGGAAACTTGCATGATGGAGCTGTGTGAAAGCCTCTCTTTAGGAGAACTCTTCAGGGCCCCAGTGCCACCTCTTCATTCCAAGATCTCCATAGACACAAAATCATATTAGGACACATTCACGGGAGAGTCCATTTCAACTCAGCCTCCTCGGTTGCTCCCCCAGATTCAGCAGATGTAACCTGTCTTGTTGCATGGAGACAATTGGAATGCGAGGTGGGCTACCCAGCCATCCATCCTTAGAACCCTGCTCGGAATCGTTGTCCTGGAGCCAACCAACAAGTCTCAATTGTCCTGCAGAAGAACCTTTGCAGTTGGGAGCTTCTCAGAACTCCGATCGTGGGAAAACCCCCGTGGCCTCGTGATCGACCCCCCCCCCCTTTAAGAAGGGGCCATCAGGGACAGAATGTCCAACCTGAGCGATCGTCTGATCCTCGCCCTGACTTCAGATGCACGAGATCTCGATACAGGTCTCACCCAGAAACGTAGGCCTAGCTTGGGTTCTCAGACTTCAGTGCTCAGACTACTGGCCCACAAGCCCTACAGTTTGGCAATCCAGAACTTCAATGCAGCACTCTGCCTGTTCTCCATAATAAAACATTGCCCTCTGGGGCTACCCAGAAACCCCAAATGAGGATCAACCTGCACGCCATTCGGCTGTACCCCAAATATATAGGCTGACTTGGGCACTAATTCCCTTTCTGAGACAGCCTGAGTGTGGACCTCCTGGCCCCACCCAGACAGCTGGCCGCACACTGAGCACATCGGATCCGCCATGGACTTAGGTCGTCATCTCTTCTCAATTTCGGTTTTCAGGCTTCAGAACCTAGACCTTATCTCCAAGCATGGCCCGGGTTTGAAAATGATGCAGAAATCAGAAGTCTTTCCCAGAAGGCTTTCCCCATGGCAAGAGACCTTATGGTTGGCATGTTGTCCAAGGTTCAGTGTAGTTGAAACCAGTGTGGCCCATGAGTCCCCGCCCATGCTTGCGGGCCACATTGGTCACAAACAAACATTGTGACCCTCAGCATGAGCCCAGTCCACAGGTAAGGCCTCTCAGTGGCTGGATGGAGAGACAGCATATTGGGCTTGCCATGCCCCTAGGCCCCATTTTTAATCATAGTTCGGGTTTTCCCTTCACTCTTCCCCAGGGCTCTGCTTTGGAATTCCTCTTTTGGTGGGACCCCAGAGGTAACAAACCTGAAAGGAGTCCTCCCATCCCACAGATTGACGAAAAACAATTGGCATCGTGCCAAGTCCACAGAGAGCAAGATTCGTCCATGGCCCCTGAGGCCTCCCCAACATTCCACGGCAATTTCTGATGCAAAATCCAGAGACAAAAGCCTGAGCATGCGCCTCAGACTCGCTCATTCTTCATATCCTGAAGAGTTCTTCAGATAAGAACCTACACAGCACTCGAATGCACCCAAAATATATAGTCTAACCTGGGCACTAAAGCACTGTCTGACAACCTGAGCCCGGACCTCGTGACCAACACCCAGACAGCTGACCGCACACTGAGCGCATCAGACCCGCCATGGCCTTAGGTCATCATCTCTTCCCTACCTCAGTTTTCAGGCTTCAGAACCTAGACCTTATCTCCAATAACTGCCCAGGGGTGACTGTGATGCAGAAATCAGAACTCTTCCTTACCCATGGCAAGAAACTTTGTGGTTGGCATGTTGTCCAACGTTCAGTGTAGGAGAAACCAGCATTCACACTAAGGCCCCGCCCATTCTTGAGTGCGACGAGGGCATAAACACGCATTGGGACCCTCAGCGTGAGTCCTGTCCTCTAGTACGTCCTCTCAGTGGCTGGACCATTAGATGTCATAATGGGCTTGACATGTCCCTAGGCCCCAATTTTTAACCAGATTTCTCGTTGTCCAATCGCCCCTCCCCAGGGCTCTACTCTGGAATCCCTCATTTGGTGGGGTTGAAAAAAACAAAACAAAACAACAACAACAACAACACACACACAAAAAAAACGGACTTCTTCGATCCCACAGAATGACCCCAAACTCTTTGGACGGGGCCAAACCCCCAGAGAGTAAGACTCCTCCATTTCCCATGAAGTCTCCCGGATATTTCATGACCATGAATGGCAAGATATCCAGAGATAAAAACTTGAGCAAGAGCCTCACACTCGCCCTTTTTTCATATCCTGAAGAGTTCTCCTCATGGTCTGTAGATCAGTCCTGCCATACCTATGACCCGAAACATAATCCGATTTTGTGTTTTCAGACAACTGTCCAAATAGCCCAGGCCTACACACCCTAAGGCTCAGGCCCCTGGAGCAATCCTGAGGACTGTACTTGCCCTCTCCAAGGGAATTCTGTGTGCCCATTCCAATGGCCACAACCCTACTAATAGAATAAACCTCCAAAGTCCCTGAGGCCATCCCAATAGTGGTGGCTTCCCAGGACAAACAGGAGCAATCTGAGCCCATCTGAGAACCTACCTGCACTCACACTCGTAGACTGATATCCCAGAGTTAAAAAGGAATGAACAGGCCCCTAGGCCCTAATCGGATCCATTGCTTTGGTTTCCAGGCATCTTCCTCAGAGGCCTGGATTTCAGTACCAGCATATGGCTGTTTCTTAACTCACCCATCAGAACAAAACTCATCTAAACATGGGAAACTTGCACGTGGGAGGTGTGTCAAAGCCTCTTTTTAGGAGATCCCTTCAGGGCCCCAGTGCCACCGCTTCATTCCAGGTCTCCTTAGACACAAATTCATATTAGGACACATGCACGGGAGAGTCCAATTCAACTCAGCATATTCGGTTGCTCCGCGAGATCCAGCAGATCTAACTTGTCTTGTTGCTAGGAGACAAGTGGAATGTGAGGTGGCCTACCCCGCCATCCATCCTTAAAGCCCTGCTCGAAATCGTTGGCCTGGAGCCAACCAACAGGTCTCAATTGTCCTGCAGAAGAATCTTTGCAGTTGGGAGCTTCTCAGAAATACCATCGTGAGAGAACCCTATGGTCACATGATCCCCCCCCCAACTTCATAAAGGGGCCATCAGTGTCATAAGGTCCAAACTGAGCGATCGTCTGATCCTCACCCTGACTTCACATGCAGGAGATCTCGGTTCAGGTCTGTAGATTGTGCCTGCCATGTCCTCACCCAGAAACCTAAGCCTTGCTTGTGTCTCAGGCTTCTGTCCACAGACTACTGGCTCACAAGCCCTCCAGTTTGGCAATCCAGAACTACAATGCAGCACTCTACCTGCCCTGCAGAAGAAATACATTGCCCTCTGGGGCTCGCTAGAAACCCCAAATGAAGATCAACCTGCACGACACTTGGCTATACCCAAAATATATAGGATGACCTGGGCAATAATGCCCTTTCTGACAGAGCCTGAGCCTGGACCTCCTAGGCCCACCCAGACAGCTAGCTACAAACTGAGAACTTCACACCCCCCATGGCCTTAGGTCATTATCCCTTCCCAACCTCAGTTTTCAGGCTTCAGAACCTAGACCTTATCTCGAATCACTGCCCAGGTTTGAAAATGTTGCAGATTAGAACTCCTTCCCGATGGCAAGAAAACTTGTGATTGGCTTGTTGTCCAACGTTCAGTGTAGTGGAAACCAGTGTGTCCCTTGAGGCCCCGCCAATGATCGCAGTCCAGATAGGTAGCAAACACACATTGTGACCCTCAGCCTGAGCTCAGTCCTCAGGTAAGGCCTCTCAGTGGCTGGATGAAGAGACAGCATATTGGGCCTGCCATGCCACTAGGCCCCAATTTTTAACCATAGTTCGTGTTGTCCCTTCACTCTCCCCCAGGACTCTGCTTTGGAATTCCTCTTTTGGGGGGACACCTGATGTAACAACACTGAAAGGAGTCCTCCATCCAACAGATTGACGAAAAACAATTGGGATCGGGCCAAATCCACAGAGAGCAAGATTCCTCCATGGCCCATGAGGCCTCCTCGACATTCCACGGCCATCGCTGATACAAAATCCAGAGACAAAAGCCTTAGCAAGCGCCTCAGACTCGCACTATCTTCATATCCTTAAGATACCTTGTCACAGTTTGTAGATCGGGCCTGCCATACCTCGTCCCCAAACATAAGCTGAGTTTGTGTTTTCAGACTTCTGTCCTCAAAGTTCTGGGCCACATACCCTCCAGGCTGGGGACCCTGGACCCACACATTAGGACTGTGCCTACCCAATCCATGGGAATTCTGCCCATTCCATTGTCCAAAATCGTACAAATTAGGAGAACCCTCCAAAGTCCCTGAGGCCATCCTAATACTATAAGTCGCCCGGGACAAAAAAGGGCAGTCTGACACCAGCTGAGCATCTAACTCCACTCATACCCTAGAAGGATGTCCCCAGAGAAGAAGATTGAACCAGACAGGACCCTAGGCCAAAATCGGATCCATTGCTTTGGTTTACAGGCATATCTCCTCAAAACCCTGGATTCCAATACCAGCATTGGGATTTTCCTGAGCCACCCATCAGAGCAAACCTCGTCTCCACAAGGAAACTTGTGTATGGGAGCTATGTCAAATGCTTAGGAGAATACTTCAGGGTCCTTGTGCCACCGCCCCATTCCAAGGCCCTCATGGACACAAACACACATTAGACCCATCCTCAGGAAAGTCCATTTCAACTCAGCCACCCCGGTTGCTCCCGCAGAGCCATCAGATCTAAACTGTCTTGTCGCTAGGAGACAATTGGAATGCGAGGCGTGCTTCCCAGGCATCCATCCTCGAACGTTGGTCTGGACTCATCCATATGGGATGTCCTGGAGCTGTCCAACAGGTCTCAATTGTTCCGCAGAAGGAATCCTTGGAGGGGGCATCCCACCACTCGCAACGTGGGAAAACCTCCACGGCCTCGAGATTCAGCTCCCTTTATGAAGGGGCCGTCATGAACAGAAAATCCAAGCTGAGCCAACGTCTGATCCTCGCTCTGACTTCAGATGCATGAGATATTGCTTCAGATCTTCAGGGGGTACATGCCGTGCCCTCGCCCTGAATCCCAAGTCTAGCTGTCCCTAGGACCCAATTTTAACCAGATTTCTGGTTGTCCAATCGCCCCTCCCAAGGGCTCTTCTCTGGAATCCCTCATTGGTGGGTCCCCTGAGTTTGAAAAACAAAACAAAACAAAACAACAACAACAAAAATCGGACTTCTTCCGTCCCACAGAATGACACCAAACTCTTTGGATTCGGCCAAACCCCCAGAGAGTAAGACTCGTCCATTTCCCATGAAGTCACCCGGAAATTTCATGACCATGAATGGCATGATATCAAGAGATAAATACTTGAGCAAGAGCCTCACACTAGCCCTTTTTTCATATCCAGAAGAGTTCTCCTCATGGACTGTAGATCAGTCCTGCCATACCTATGACCCGAAACATAAGCCGAGTTTGTGTTTTCAGACAACTGTCCAAACAGCCCTGGCCTACACACCCTACAGGCTCCAGCCCCTGGAGCCAACCTGATGACGGTCATTGCCCTCTCCAAGGGAATTGTATGTGCCCATTCCAACGGCCACAACCCTACTAAGAGTATAAACCTCAAAAGTCCCTGAGGCCATCCCAATATTTGTGGCTTCCCAGGACAAATGGGGCAATCTCGGCCCATGTGAGTACCTACCGGCATTCAGACCCGTAGTCTGATATGCCCAGAGGTAAAAAGGAACGAAGAGGCCCCTAGGCACCTATCGGATCCATTGCTTTGGTTTCCAGGCATCTCTCTTCAGAGGCCTGGATTTCAATAACAGCATATGGCTTTCTTGATTCACCCATCAGAACAAATCTCATCTACACATGGGATACTTGCTCGACGGAGCTATGTGAAATCCTCTCTTTAGGAGAACCCTTCAGGGCCCCAGTGCCACCGCTTCATTCCAAGGTCTCCATAGACACAAAATCATATTAGGACACATCCACGGGAGAATCCATTTCAACTCAGCCTCCTCGGTTGCTCCCCCAGGTACAGCAGATCTATCTTGTCCTGTTGCTTGGAGACTATTGGAATGCGAGGTGGGCTACCCAGCCATCCATCCTTAGAACCCTGCTCGGAATCATTGTGGTGGAGCCAACCAACAGGTCTCAATGGTCCTGCAGAAGAATCTTTGCAGTTGGGAGCTTCTCACAACTCCCAACGTGGGAAAACACCCATGGCATCGTGATCCACCCCCCTCTCAAGAAGGGGCCATCAGGGACAGAATGTCCAACCTGAGCGATCGTCTGATCTTCGCCCTGACTTCATATGCACGAGATCTCGATTCAGGTCTGTAGATTGTGCCTGCCATATCCTCACCCAGAAACCGAGGCCTGCTTGGGTCCTCAGTTCTCCGTCCTCAGACTACTGGCCCACAAGCCCTCCGGTTTGGCAATCCAGAACTACAATGCACCACTCTGCCTGCCCTCCAGAAGAAAAACATTGCTCTCTGGGGCTACCCAGAAACCCCAAATGAGGATCATCCTGCACGCCATTCGGCTGTACCCCAAATACATGGGCTGACCTGGGCACTAATGCCCTTTCTTAAATAGCCTGAGCCTAGATCTCCTGGCCCCACCCAGACATCTGGCCGCACCCTGAGCTCCTCGTACCCGCCATGGCCTTAGGTCGTTATCTCCCCTCAATCTCGGTTTTCAGGCTTCAGAACCTAGACCTTATCTCCAATCACGGCCCGGGTTTGAAAATGATGCAGACATCAGTACTCTTTCCCCATGGCAAGAAACCTTGTGGTTGGCATGTTGTCCAAGGTACAGTGTACATGAAACCAGTGTGGCCCATGAGGCCCCGCCCATGCATGCGGGCCACATTGGTCACAAACACACATTGTGACCTTCAGCCTGAGCCCAGTCCTCCGGTAAGGCCTCTCAGTGGCTGGATGGAGTGACAGCATATTGGGCTTGCTATGCCCCTAGGCCCCAATTTTTAACGATAGTTCGAGTTGTCCCTTCACTCTTCCCCAGGGCTCTGCTTTGGAATTCCTCTTTTGGTGGGACCCCTGAGGTAACAAACCTGAAAGGAGTCCTCCCATCACACAGATTGACGAAAAACAATTGGGATCGGGTCAAATCCACAGAGAGCAAGATTCGCCCATAGCCCATGAGGCCTCCCCAACATTCCACGGATATCGTTGATACAATATCCAGAGACAAAAGCCTGAGCATGCGCCTCAGACTCGCTCATTCTTCATATCCTGAAGAGTTCTTCAGATAAGAACCTACAGGGCAGTCGAATGCACCCAAAATATATAGTCTAACCTGGGCACTAAAGCACTGTCTGACAACCTGAGCCCGGACCTTGTGACCAACACGCAGACAGCTGACCGCACACTGAGCACATCAGACCCGCCATGGCCTTAGGTCATCATCTCTTCCCTATCACAGTTTTCAGGCTTCTGAACCTAGACCGTATCTCCTATCACTGCCCAGGGGTGACTTTGATGCAGAAATCAGATCTCATCCTTACCCATGGCAAGAAACCTTGCGGTTGGCATATTGTCCAACGTTCAGTGTAGGAGAAACCAGCATTCACCCTGAGGCCCCGCCCATTCTTGAGTGCGACGAGGGCATAAACACGCATTGTGACCCTCAGCGTGAGTCCTGTCCTCTAGTTCGTCCTCTCAGTGGCTGGACCATTAGATGTCATAATGGGTTTGACATGTCCCTAGGCCCCAATTTTTAACCAGATTTCTGGTTGTCCAGTCGCGCCTCCCCAGGGCTCTACTCTTGAATCCCTCATTTGCTGGGACACCTGAGGTTGAAAAACAAAACAAAACAAATCAACAACAACAGAGCAACGGCCTTCTTCCATCCCACAGAATGACCCCAAACTCTTTGGACGGGGACAAACCTCCAGATAGTAAGACTCGTCCATTTCCCATGAAGTCACCCGGAGATTTCACAACCATGAGTCACACGATATCCAGAGACAAAAACTTAAGCAGAGCCTCACACTCGCTCATTTTTCATATCCTGAAGAGTTCTCCTCATGGTCTGTAGATCAGTCCTGCCATACCTTTGACCCGAAACATAAACCGAGTTTGTGTTTTCAGACAACTGTCCAAACAGCCCTGGCCTACACACCCTACAGGCTCATGCCCCTGAAGCCAATCCTGACGACTGTGATTGCCCTCTCCAAAGGTATTGTATCTGCCCATTCCAATGGCCACAACCCTACTAAGAGTATAAACCTCCAAAGTCCCTGAGGCCATCCCAATATTTGTGGCTTCCCAGGACAAATGGGGCAATCTGGCCCCATCTGAGCACCTACCGGCACTCAGACCCGTAGACTGATGTGCCCAGAGGTAAAAAGGAACGAACAGGCCCCTAGTCACCTATCGGATCCATTGCTTTGGTTTCCAGGCATCTCTCCTCAGAGGCCTGGATTTTAATAACAGCATATGGCTGTTTCGTGACTCACCCATCAGAACAAATCTCATCTACACTTGGGAAACTTGGACAATGGAGCTATGTGAAAGCCTCTCTTTAGGAGAACCCTTCAGGGCCCCAGTGCCACTGCTTCATTCCAAGGTCTTTATAGACACAAAATCATATTATGACACATCAACAGGAGAGTCCATTTCTTCTCAGTCTCCTCGGTTGCTCCCTCAGATCCAGCAGTTCTAACCTGTCTTGTTGCTTGGAGACAATTGGAATACGAGGTGGGCTACCCAGCCATCCATCCTTAGAACCGTGCTCCGAATCGTTGTCCTGGAGCCAAACAACAGGTCTCAATTGTCCTGCAGAAGAATCTTTGCAGTTGGGAGCTTCTAACAACTCCCATCATGGGAAAACCCCCATGCCCTCGTGATCCACCCCCACTTCAAGAAGGTCCATCAGGGACAGAATGTCCAACCTGAGCGATCGTCTGATCCTCGCCCTGACTTCATATGCACGAGATCTCGATTCAGGTCACCCAGAAACCTAGGCCTAGCTTGGGTGCTCAGACTTCCGTCCTCAGACTACTGGCCCACAAGCCCTCCAGTGTGGCAATCCAGAACTACAATGCAGCACTCTGCCTGCCCTCCAGAAGAAAAACATTGCCCTCTCGGGCTACCCGGAAACCGCAAAAGAGGATCAACCTGCACGCCATTCGGCTCTACCCCAAATATATAGTCTGACCTGGGCACTAATGACCTTTCTGACAAAGCCTGAGCCTGGACCTCCTGGCCCCACCCAGACACCTGGCCGCACACTGAGCACATCGGACCCGCCATGGCCTTAGGTCGTCATCTCTTCTCAACCTCGGTTTTCAGGCTTCAGAACCTAGACCTTATCCCCCATCATGGCCCGGGTTTCAAATGATGCAGAAATCAGAACTCTTTCCACATGGCAAGAAACCTTCTGGTTGGCATGTTGTCCAAGGTTCAGTGTAGTGGAAACCAGTGTGGCCCATGTGGCCCTGACCATGCTTGCGGGCCACAATGGTCACAAATACGCATTGTGAGCCCTCAGCCTGAGCCCAGTCCTCAGGCAAGGCCTCTCAGTGGCTGGATGGAGAGACAGCATTTTGGGCTTGCCATGCCCCTAGGCCCCAATTTTTAACAGTAGTTCGGGTTGTCCCTTCACTCTTCCCCAGGGCTCTGCTTTGGAATTCCTCTTTTGGTGGGACACCTGAGGTAACAAACCTGAACGGAGTCCTCCAATCCCACAGATTGACGAAAAACGGGATCGGGATCGGGCCAAATCCACAGAGAGCAAGATTCGTCCATGGCCCATGAGGCCTCCCCAACATTCCACGGCCATCGCTGATACAAACTACAGAGACAAAAGCCTGAGCACGCGCCTCAGACTCGCTCATTCTTCATATCCTGAAGAGTTCTTCAGATCAGAACCTAAACGGCACCCGAATGCACTCAAAAATATAGTCTAACCTGGGCACTAATGCACTGTCTGACAACCTGAGCCCGGACCTCGTGCCGAAAACCCAGATAGCTGACCGCACACTGAGAACATCAGACCCGCCATGGCCTTAGGTCATCATCTCTTCCCTACCTCAGTTTTCAGGCTTCAGAACCTAGACCTTATCTCCAATCACTGCCCAGGGGTGACTATGATGCAGAAATCAGAACTCTTCCTTACCCATGGCAAGAAACCTTGTGGTTGGCATGTTGTCCAACGTTCAGTGTAGTAGAAACCAGCATTCACCCTGAGGCCCCGCCCATTCTTGATGCGACGAGGACATAAACACGCTCTGTGACCCTCAGCGTGAGTCCTGTCCTCTAGAACGTCCTCTCAGTGGCTGGGCCATTAGATGTCATAATGGGCTTGACATGTCCCTAGGCCCCAATTTTTAACCAGATTTCTGGTTGTCCAGTCGCCCCTCCCCAGGGCTCTACTCTGGAATCCCTCATTTGCTGGGGGACACCTGAGGTGAAAAAAACAAAACAAAACAAATCAACAACAACAGAACAACGGACTTCTTCCATCCCACAGAATGACGCCAAACATTTTGGACGGGGCCAAAGCCCTAGAGTAATACTCGTCCATTTCCCATGAAGTCACCCGGAAATTTCAAAACCATGAGTGACACGATATCCAGAGACAAAAACTTGAGCAAGAGCCTCACACTCGCCCTTTTTTCATATCCCGAAGAGTTCTCCTCATGGTCTGGAGGTCAGTCCTGCCATACGTATGACCCGAAATATAAGCTGAGTTTGTGTCTTCAGACAACTGTCCAAAGAGCCCTGACCTACACACCCTACAGGCTCAGGCCCCTGGAGCCACACCTGACGACTGTGCTTGCCCTCTCCAAGGTAATTGTATGTGCCCATTCCAATGGCCACAACCCTACTAAGAGTATAAATCTCCAAAGTCCCTGAGGCCATCCCAATATTAGTGGCTTCCCAGGACAAACAGGGGCAATCTGGGCCCATCTGAGCACCTACCGGAATTCAGACCCGTAGACTGATGTCCCCAGAGGTAAAAAGGAATGGACAGGCCCCTAGGCACCAATCGGATCCATTGCTTTGGTTTCCAGGCATCTCTCCTCAGAGGCTTGGATTTCAGTAACAGCATATGGCTGTTTCGTGACTCACCCATCAGAACAAATCTCATCTACACATGGGAAACTTGCACGATGGAGCTGTGTGATAGCCTCTCTTTAGGAGAACCCTTCAGGGCCCCTGTGCCACCGCTTCATTCCAAGGTCTCCATAGACACAAAATCATATTAGGACACATCCACGGGAGAGTCCATTTCAACTCAGCCTCCTCGGTTGCTCCCCCAGATCCAGCAGATCTAACCTGTCTTGTTGCTTGGAGAAAATTGGAATGCGAGGTGGGCTACCCAGGCATCCATCCTTAGAACCCTGCTCGGAATTGTTGTCCTGGAGCCAACCAACAGGTCTCAATTGCCCTGCAGAAGAATCTTTGCAGTTGGGAGCTTAACACATCTCCCATCTTGGGAAAACCCCCATGGCCTCGTTATCAACCCCCCCCCCCTCAAGAAGGGGCCATCAGGGACAGAATGTCCAACCCGAGGGATAATCTGATCCTCGCCCTGACTTCAGATAGACGAGATCTCGATTCAGGTCTGGAGATTGTGCCTGCTATATCCTCACCCAGAAACCGAGCCCTGCTAGGGTTCTCAGACTTCCGTCCTCAGACTATTGGCCCACAAGCCCTCCAGTTTGGTTGTCAGACAATGCATTAGTGCCCAGGTTAGACTATGTATTTTGGGTGCCTTAGAGTGCCGTGTAGGTTCTTATCTGAAGAACTCTTCAGGATATGAAGAATGAGCGAGTCTGAAGCATGAACTAAGGCTTTTGTCTCTGGATTTTGTATCAGCGATGGCCGTGGAATGTTGGGGAGGCCTCATGGGCCATGGACGAATCTTGCTCTCTGTGGATTTGGCCCGATCCCATTTGTTTTTCGTCAAACTGTGGTTTGGGAGGACTCCTTTCAGGTTTGTTGCCTCAGGAGTCCCACCAAAAGAGGAATTTCAAAGGAGATCCCTGGGGAAGAGTGAAGGGATAACCTGAACTACGGTTAAAAACTGGGGGCCTAGGGGGATGGCAAGCCCAATATGCTGTCTCTCCATCCAGCCACTGAGAGGCCTTACCTGAGGACTAGGCTCTGGCTGTGGGTCACAATGTGTGTTTGTGACCAATGTGGTCCGAAGGCATAGGCGAGGCCTCATGGGCCACACTAGTTTCAAGTACAATGAACCTTGGACAACATGCCAACCACAAGGTTTCTTGCCATGGGGAAAGAGTTCTAATTTCTGCATCATTTTCAAACCCGGGCCGTGATTGGGGATTAGGTCTAGGTTGTGTAGCCTGAAAACCGAGATTGAGAAGAGATGACGAACTAAGGCCATGGCGTGTCCGATGTGCTCAGTGTGCGGCCAGCTGTCTGGGTGGGGGCCAGGAGGTCCAGGCTTTGGCTGTGTCAGAAAGGGCATTAGTGCCCAGGTCAGCCTATATATTTGGGGTACAGCCGAATGGCGTGCAGGTTGATCCTCATTTGGGGTTTCTGGGTAGCCCCAGAGGGCAATGTTTTTCTTCTGGAGGGCTGGCAGAGTGCTGCATTGAAGTTCTGGATTGCCAAACTGGCGGGCTTGTGGGCCAGTTGTCTGAGGACGGAAGTCTGAGAACCCAAGCTAGGCCTAGGTTTCTGGGTGAGGATATGGCATGCACAATCTACAAACCTGAATCGAGATCTCGTGCATCTGAAGTCATGGCGAGGATCAGACGATCGCTCAGGATGGCCCCTTCTTGAAGGGGGGGTGGATCACGAGATCATGGGGGTTTTCCCACAATGGGAGTTCTGAGAAGATCCCAACTGCAAAGATTCTTCTGCAGGATAATTGAGACCTGTTTTTTGGATCCAGGCCAACGATCCGAGCAGGGTTCTAAAGATGGATGGCAGGGTAGCCCACCTCGAATTCCAATTGTCTCCAGCAACAAGACGGGTTAGATCTGCTGGATCTGGGAGAGCAACCAAGGAGGCTGAGTTGAAATGGACTCTCCCGTGGATGTGTCCTAATATGATTTTGTGTCTATGGAGACCATGGAATGAAGCGGTGGCACTGGGGCCCTGAAGGGTTCTTCTAAAGAGAGGCTTTCACACAGCTCCATCGTGCAAGTTTCCCATGTGTAGATGAGATTTGTTCTGATGGGTGAGTCAAGAAACAGCCATATGCTGTTATTGAAATCCAGGCCTCTGAGGAGAGATGCCTGGAAACCAAAGCAATGGATCCGATAGGTGCCTAGGGGCCTGTACGTTCCTTTTTCCCTCTGGGGACATCAGTCTACGGGTCTGAGTGCAGGTAGGTGCTCAGATGGGCCCAGTATGCCCCTGTTTGTTCTGGGAAGCCACAAATATTGGGATGGCCTCTGGGACTTTGGAGGTTTATCCTCTTAGTAGGGTTGTGGCCATTGGAATGGGCACATACAATTCCCTTGGAGAGGGCAAGCACAGTCGTCAGCATTGGCTCCAGGGGCCTGAGACTGTAGGGTGTGTAGGCCAGGGCTGTTTGGACAGTTGTCTGAACACACAAACTCGGGTATGTTTCGGGTCATAGTTATGGCAAGACTGAACTACAGACCATGAGGAGAACTCTTCGGGATATGAAAAAAGGGCGAGTGTGAGGCCCTTGCTCACGTTTTTTTTTGTCTCTGGATATCGTGTCACTCATGGTCGTGAAATTTCCGGGTGACTTCATGGGAAATTGACGTGTCTTACACTCTGGGCGTTGGCCCCGTCCAAAAGTTTGGGGTCATCCTGTGGAATGGAAGAAGTCCGTTGTTCTGTTGTTATTGATTTGTTTTGTTTTGTTTTTCAACCTCAGGTGTCCCACCAAATGAGGGATTCCAGAGTAGAGCCTTGGGGATGGGCGACTGGACATCCAGAAATCTGGCGATAAATTGGGTCCTAGGGACATGTCAAGCTTATTATGACATCTAATGGTCCAGCCACTGAGAGGACGTACTAGAGGACAGGACTCATGCTGAGGGTCGCAATGCGTGTTTATTCCCTCGTCGCACTGAAGAATGGACGGGGCCTCAGGATGAATGCTGGTTCCTCCTACACTGAACGTTGGACAACATGCCAACCACAAGGTTTCTTGCCATGGGTAAGGAAGAGTTCTGATTTCTGCATCACAGTCACCCCTGGGCAGTGATTGGAGATAAGGTCTAGGTTCTGAAGCCTGAAAACAGAGGTAAGGAAGAGATGATGACCTAAGGCCATGGCGGGTCTGATGTGCTCAGTGTGCGGTCAGCTGTCTGGGTGTTGGTCACGAGGTCCGGGCTCAGGTTGTGAGACAGTGCATTAGTGCCCAGGTTGGACTATATATTTTGGGTGCATTCGAGTGCCGTGTAGGTTCTTATCTGAAGAACTCTTCAGGATATGAAGAATGAGCGAGTCTGAGGCTCATTCTCAGGCTTTTGTCTCTGGATTCTGTAGCAGCAATGGCCGTGGAATGTTGGGAAGGCCTCATGGGCCATGGACGAATCTTGCTCTCTGTGGATTTGGCCCGATCCCAATTGTTTTTCGTCAATCTGTGGTATGGGAGGACTCCTTTCAGGTTTGTTACATCAGGTGTCCCACTAAAAGAGGAATTCCAAAGCAGAGCCCTGGGGAAGAGTGAAGGGACAACCCGAACTATGGTTAAAAAATTGGGGCCTAGGGGCATGGCAAGCCCAAAATGCTGTCTCTCCATCCAGCCACTGAGAGGCCGTACCTGAGGACTGGGCTCAGGCTGAAGGTCACAATGTGTGTTTGTGACCAATGTGGCCCGAAAGCTTTGGCGGGTCCTCATGGGCCACACTGATTTCAACTACACTGAACCTTGGACAACATGCCAACCACAAGGTTTCTTGCCATCGGGAAAGAGTTCTGATTTCAGCATCCTTTTCAAACCCGGGCCATGATTGGAGATAAGGTCTAGGTTCTGAATCCTGAAAACTGAGGTTGAGAAGAGATAACGACCTAAGGACATGGCGGGTCTGATTTGTTTAGTGTGCGGCCAACTGTCTGTGTGGGGCCAGGAGGCCCAGGCTCAGGCTGTGTCAGAAATGGTATTAGTGGCCAGGTAAGCCTATATATTTGGGGTACAGCCGAATGGCGTACAGGTTGATCCTCATTTGGGAATTCTGGGTAGCCCCAGAGGGCAATGTTTTTCTTCTGGAGGGCTGGCAGAGTGCTGCATTGTAGTTCTGGATTGCCAAACTGGAGCGCTTGTGGGCCAATAGTCTGAGGACGGAAGTCTGAGAACCCAAGCTAGGCCTAGGTTTCTGGGTGAGGTTATGGCAGGCACAATCTACAGACCTGAATCGAGATCTCGTGCATCTAAAGTCAGGGCGAGGATCAGACGATCGCTCAGGTTAGACATTCTGTCCCTGAAGGCCCCTTCTTGAAGGAGGGGTGGATCACGAGGCCATGGGGGTTTTCCCACGATGGGAGTTGTGAGAAGCTCCCAACTGCAAAGATTCTTCTGCAGGACAATTGAGACCTGTTGGTTGGCTCCAGGACAACGATTCCGAGCAGGGTTCTAAGGATGGATGGCTGGGTAGCCCACCTCGCATTCCCATTGTCTCCAAGCAACAAGACAGGTTAGATCTGCTGGATCTGGGGGGGGCATCCTACGAGGCTGAGTTGAAATGGACTCTCCCGTGGATGTGTCCTAATATGATTTTGTGTCTATGGAGACCTTGGAATGCAGCAGTGGCACTGGGGCCCTGAAGGGTTCTCCTAAAGAGAGGCTTTCACACAGCTCCATCGTGCAAGTTTCCCATGTGTAGATGAGATTTGTTCTGATGGGTGAGTCAAGAAACAGCCATATGCTGATATTGATATCCAGGCCTCTGAGGAGAGATGCCTGGAAAACAAAGCAATGGATCCAATAGATGCTTCGGGGCCTGTTCGTTCATTTTTAACTCTGGGCACATCAGTCTACGGGACTGAGTGCCCTGAGTGCCGGTAGGTGCTCAGATGGGCCCAGATTGCCCCTGTGTTCCTGGGAAGCCACAAATATTGGGATGGCCTCAGGGACTTTGGAGGTTTATCCTATTAGTAGGGTTGTGGCCATTGGAGTGGGCACATACAATTCCCTTGGAGAGGGCAAGCACAGTCGTCAGGTTTGGCTCCAGAGGCCTGAGCCTGTAGGGTGTGTAGGCCAGGGCTGTTTGGACAGTTGTCTGAAAACACAAACTCGGCTTATGTTTCGGGTCATAGGTATGGCACACTGATCTACAGACCATGAGGAGAACTCTTCGGGATATGAAAAAAGGGCGAGTGTGAGGCTCTTGCTCAAGTTTTTTCTCTGGATATCGTGTCACTCATGGTCGTGAAATTTCCCGGGTGACTTCATGGGAAATGGAAGAGTCTTACTCTCTGGGGGTTTGGCCCCGTCCAAAGAGTTTGGGGTCATTCTGTGGGATGGAAGAAGTCCCTTGTTCTGTTGTTGTTGATTTGTTTTGTTTTGTTTATCAAACTCATGTGTCCCACCGATGAGGGATTCCAGAGTAGAGCCCTGGGGAGGGGCGACTGGACAACCAGAAATCTGTTTAAAAATTGGGGCCTAGGGACATGTCAAGCCCATTATGACATCTAATGGTCCAGCCACTGAGAGGACGTACTAGATGACAGGACTCACGCTGAGGGTCACAATGCGTGTATATGCCCTCGTCGCACTCAAGAATGGGCGGGGCCTCAGGGTGAATGCTGGTTTCTCCTACACTGAACGTTGGAAAACATGCCAACAACAAGGTTTCTTGCCATGGGTAAGGAAGAGTTCTGAATTCTGCATCACAGTCACCCCTGGGCAGTGATTGGAGATAAGGTCTAGGTTCTGAAGCCTGAAAACTGAGGTAGGGAAGAGATGATGACCTAAGGCCATGGCGGTTCTGATGTGCTCAGTGAGCGGTCTGCTGTCTGGGTGTTGGTCACGAGTTCCGGGCTCAGGTTGTCAGACAGTGCATTAGTGCACAGATTAGACTATATATTTTGGGTGCATTCGAGTGCCGTGTAGGTTCATATCTGAAGAACTCTTGAGGATATGAAGAATGAACAAGTCTGAGGCGCGTGCTCAGGCTTTTGAATCTGGATTTTGTATCAGCGATGGCCGTGGAATATTGGGGAGGCCTCATGGGCCATGGACGAATCTTGGTCTCTGTGGATTTGGCCCAATCCCAATTGTTTTTCGTCAATCTGTGGGATGGGAGAACTCCTTTCAGGTTTGTTACCACCGGTGTCCCACCAAAAGAGGAATTCCAAAGCAGAGCCCTGGGGAAGAGTGAAGGGATAAGCCGAACTATGGTAAAAAATTGGGGCCTAGGGGCATGGCAAGCCCAATATGTTGTCTCTCCATCCAGCCACTGAGAGGCCTTACCTGAGGACTGGGCTCAGGCTGAGGGTCACAATGTGTGTTTGTGACCAATGTGGCCCGAAAGCATGGGCGGGGCCTCATGGGCCACACTGGTTTCAACTACAATGAACCTTGGACAACATACCAACCACAAGGTTTCTTGCCATGGGGAAAGAGTTCTGATTTCTGCATCATTTTCAAACCCGGCCGTGATTGAGAATAAGGTCTAGGTTCTGAAGCCTGAAAACCGAGATTGAGTAGAGATGACGAACTAAGGCCATGGCGGGTCCGATGTGCTCAGTGTGCGGCCAGCTGTCTGGGTGGCCAGGAGTTCCAGGTCAGGCTGCGTCAGAAAGGGCATTAGTGCCCAGGACAGCGTATATATTTGGGGTACAGCCGAATGGCGTGCAGGTTGGTCCTCATTTGGGGTTCCTGGGGAGCCCCAGAGGGCAATGTTTTTCTTCTGGAGGGCAGGCAGAGTGCTGCATTGTAATTCTAAATTGCGAAATTGGATGGCTTGTTGGCCAGTAGTCTGAGGACGGAAGTCTGAGAACCCAAGCTAGGCCTAGTTTTCTGGGTGAGGATATGGCAGGCACAATCTACAGTCCTGTATCTAGATCTCATGCATCTGAAATCAGGGCAAGGATCAGACGATCGCTCAGATTGGACATTCTGTCCCTGATGGCCCCTTCTTGAAGGGGGGGGATCACGAGTCCATGGGGGTTTTCCAAAGATGGGAGTTGTGAGAAGGTCCCAATTGCAAAGATTCTTCTGCAGGACAATTGAGACCTGTTGGTTCGCTCCAGGACAATGATTCCCAGCAGGGTTCTAAGGATGGATGGCTGGGTAGCCCACCTCGCATTCCAATTGTCTCCAAGCAACAAGACAGGTCAGATCTGCTGGATCTGGGGGAGCAACCGAAGAGCCTGAGTTGAAATGGACTCTCACGTGGATGTGACCTAATATGATTTTGTGTCTATGGAGACCTTGGAATGAATCGGTGGCCCTGGGGCCCTGAAGGGTTCTCCTAAATAGAGGCTTCACACAGCTCCATCGTGCATGATTCCCATGTGTAGATGAGATTTGTTCTGATGGGTGAGTCAAGAAACAGCCATATGCTGTTTTTGAAATCCAGGCCTCTGAGGAGAGATGCCTGGAAAACAAAGCAATGGATCTGATAGGTGCTTAGGGGCCTGTTCGTTCCTTATTACCTCTGGGGATATCAGTCTACGGGTCTGAGTGCAGGTAGGTGCTCAGATGGGCTCAGATTGCCCCTGTTTGTCCTGGGAAGGCACAACAATTGGGACGGCCTCAGGAATTTTGGAGGTTTATCCTCTTAGTAGGATTGTGGCCATTGGAATGGGCACATTCAATTCCCTTGGAGAGGCCAAGCACAGTCTTCAGGTTTGGCCTCAGGGGCCTGAGCCTGTAGGCTGTGTAGGCCATAGCTGTTGGGACAGTTGTCTGAAAACACAAACTCGGCTTATGTTTCAGGTCATAGGTATGGCAGGCCTGATATACAGACCATGAGGAGAACACTTTGGGATATGAAGAATGGGCGATTGTGAGGCTCTTGCTCACGTTTTGTCTCTAGATATTGTGTCACTCATGGTTGTGAAATTTCCGGGTGACTTCATGGGAAATGGACGTGTCTTACTATCTTGGGGTTTGGCCCCGTCTAAGGAGTTGGGGTCATTCTGTGGGATGGAAGAAGTCCGTTTTTTTTTTGTTGTTGTTGTTGTTTTGTTTTTCAAACCCCAGCATATGAGGGATTCCAGAGTAGAGCCCTGGTGAGGGGCGATTGGACAACCAGAAATCTGGTTTAAATTTGGGGCCTATGGACATGTCCAGCCATTATGACATCTAATGTTCTAGCCACTGAGAGGACGTACTAGAGGACAGGACTCACGTTGAGGGTCACAATGCGTGTTTATGCCCTCGTCGCTCTCAAGAATGGGCGGGGCCTCAGGGTGAATGCTGGTTTCCCCTACACTGAACGTTGGACAACATGCCAACCACAAGGTTTCTTGCCATGGGTAAGGAAGAGTTCTGATTTCTGCATCACACTCACCCCTGGGCAGTGATTGGAGATAAGGTCTAGGTTCTGAAGCCTGAAACCTGAGGTAGGGAAGAGATGATGACCTAAGGCCACGGCGGGTCTTATGGGCTCAGGGTGCGGTCAGCTGTCTGGGTGTTGCTAGGGGGTCCCGGATCAGGGTGTGTCAGACAGTGCATTACTGCCCAGGTTAGACTATATAATTTGGGTACATTCGAGTGCCGTGTAGGTTTATTCTCATTTAATGTGCCCGGGCAGCTCATTGGGCAATATTTTGTTTCTCGAGGGCAGGCAGAGTGCTGCAATGATGGTCCGGATTGGCAAACTTGTGGGCTTCGGGGCCAGGAGTGTGAGGACGGAAGTCTGAGAACAAAAGCTAGACTTGGGATTCAGGGCGAGGGCACGGCATGTACCTCTTGAAGATCTGAAGCAATATCTCATGCATCTGAAGTCAGAGCGAGGATCAGACGTTGGTTCAGCTTGGATTATCTGTTCATGACGGCCCCATCATAAAGGGAGCCGAATCTCGAGGCCGTGGAGGTATTCCCACGTTGGGAGTGTTGGGATGCCCCCTCCAAGGATTCCTTCTGCGGGACAATTGAGACTTGTTGGACAGCTCCAGGACATCCCATATGGATGAGTCCAGACCAACGTTCGAGGATGGATGCCTGGGAAGCCCGCCTCACATTCCAATTGTCTCCTAGCGACAAGACAGTTTAGATCTGATGGCTCTGCGGGAGCAACCGGGGTGGCTGAGTTGAAATGGACTTTCCTGAGGATGGGTCTAATGTGTGTTTGTGTCCATGAGGGCCTTGGAATGGGGCGGTGGCACCGGGACCCTGAAGTATTCTCCTAAGCTTTTGACATAGCTCCCATGCACAAGTTTCCTTGTGGAGACGAGGTTTGTTCTGATGGGTGCCTAAGGAAAACCCCAATGCTGGTATTGGAATCCAGGGTTTTGAGGAGACATGCCTGTAAACCAAAGCAATGGATCCGATTTTGGCCTAGGTTCCTGTCTGGTTCAATCTTCTTCTCTGGGGACATCCTTCTAGGGTATGAGTGGAGTTAGATGCTCAGCTGGTGTCAGACTGTCCTTTTTTGTCCCGGGCGACCTATACTATTGGGATGGCCTCAGGGACTTTGGAGGGTTCTTCTAACATGTACGATTTTGGACAATGGAATGGGCAGAATTCCCATGGATTGGGTAGGCACAGTCCTAATGTGTGGCTCCAGGGTCCCCACCCTGGAGGGTATGTGGCCCAGGACTTTGAGGACAGAAATCTGAAAACACAAACTCAGCTTTATGTTTGGGGACGTAGGTATGGCAGGCCCAATCTACAAACCATGAGAAGACATCTTCAGGATATGAAGATAGTGCGAGTCTGAGGCGCTTGCTTAGGCTTTTGTCTCTGGATTTGTATCAGCGATGGCCGTGGAATGTCGAGGAGGCCTCATGGGCCATGGACGAATCTTGCTCTCTGTGGATTTGGCCCGATCCCAATTGTTTTTCGTCAATCTGTTGGATGGAGGACTCCTTTCAGGGTTGTTACATCAGGTGTCCCACCAAAAGAGGAATTCCAAAGCAGAGCCCTGGGGAAGAGTGAAGGGACAACATGAATTATGGTTAAAAAATTGGGGCCTAGGGGCTTGGCAAGCCCAATATGCTGTCTGTTCATCCAGCCACTGAGAGGCCTTACCTGAGGACTGGGCAAAGGCTGAGGGTCACAATGTGTGTTTGCTACCTATCTGGACCGTGAGCAATGGCGGGGCCTCAAGGGACACACTGGTTTCCACTACACTGAACGTTGGACAACAAGCGAACCACAAGTTTTCCTGCCATCGGGAAGGAGTTCTGATTTCTGCATCATTTTGAAACCTGGGCAGTGATTGGAGAGAAGGTCTAGGTTCTGAAGCCTGAAAACTGAGGTTGGGAAGGGATAACAACCTAAGGCCATGGGGGGTCTGAAGTTCTCAGTATGTAGCCAGCTGTCTGGGTGGGCCCAGGTGGTCCAGGCTCAGGTTGTGTCAGAAAGGGCATTATTTCCCAGGTCATCCTATATATTTTGCGTATAGCCAAGTGCGTGCAGGTTGATCTTCATTTGGGGTTTCTAGGTAGCCCCAGAGGGCAGTGTATTTCTTCTGCAGGGCAGGTAGAGTGCTGCATTGTAGTTCTGGATTGCCAAACTGGAGGGCTTGTGAGCCAGTAGTCTGTGGACAGAAGTCTGAGGACACAAGCTAGGCTTAGGTTTCTGGGTGATGACATGGCAGGCACAATCTACAGACCGGAACCGAGATCTCGTGCATCTGAAGTCAGGGTGAGGATCAGACGATCGCTCAGGTTGGACCTTATGTCCCTGATGGCCCCTTTATGAAGGGGGGGGGGGATCATGTGGCCATGGGGGTTCTCTCACGATGGGATTTGTGAGAAACTCCCAACTGCAAAGATTCTTATGCAGGACCATTGATACCTGTTGGTTGGCTCCAGGCCAATGATTCCGAGCAGGGTTTTAAGGGTTGATGGCGGGGTAGGCCACCTCACATTCCAATTGTCTCCTAGCAACAAGAAAAGTTAGATCTGCTGGATCTCGCGGAGCAACCGAATACGCTCAGTTGAAATGGACTCTCCTGTGGATGGGTCCTAATGTGTTTTTGTGTCTATGGAGACCTTGTAATGGGGCAGTGGCACACAGGCCCTGAAGGATTCTCCTAACTGGAGGTTTGAGACATCTTCAAAGGATAATTTTCCCATGTGGAGAAGAGATTTGTTCTGATTGCTGCCTCATGAAATCCCCATATGCTAATATTGGAAACCAGGCCTCTGAGGACAGATACCTGTAACCGAAAGCAATGAATCTGATTCAGGCCTAGGGGCCTGTCTGATTCAATCTTCTTCTCTGGGGACATCCATCTACGCTGAGTAGAGGTACATGCTCAGCTGGTTTCAGATGACCCTTGTTTGTCCTGGGCGGCCTACATTATTGGGATGTCCTTGGGACTCTGGAGGTTTTTTCCTAAGTTGTACGATTGTGGACAATGGAATGGGCAGAATTCCCGTGGTATGGACAGGCACAGTCCTGATGTGTGGCTCCAGGGGCCCCAGCCTGAAGGGTCTGTGGGCCAGGAATGTGGGGACAGAAGTCTGAAAACACAAACTCGGCTTAGGTTTGGGAAGTAGGTATGGCAGGCCCGATCTACAGACCGTGAGGAGAACTCTTCGGGATACGACAAAAGAGCGAGTGTGAGGCGCTTGCTCAGACTTTTGTCTCTGGATTTGTTGTCAACGATGGCTGTGGAATCTCGGGGAGGCCTCATGGGCCATGGACGAGACTTCCTCTCTGTGAATTTGGTCCAATCCCAATTGTTTGGGGTCAATCTGAAGGATGGGAGGAGTCCTTTTAGTTTTGTTACCTCAGGTGTCCCACCAAAAGAGGGATTCCACAGCAGAGCTCTGAGGAAGGATGAATGGACAACCCGAACAATCCAATTGGGGTGAGGTCGAGAACCGAGCAGGTTGATCCTCATTTGGGGTTTATGGAGATCCCCATAGAGCAACGTTTTTTCTTCTGGAGGGCCAGCATAGGGCTGCATTTTGGTTCCAGAATTCCAAGTCTTGAGGACATGTTTGCCAGGAGTGTGAGGAAGGAAGTCTGAAAACACAAGGTAGCACGAGGTTTGGGCCCACTGTGCAGAGGCTGAATCGAGATCTCCTGCATCTGAGGTCAGGGCGAGTATCAGATGTTGCCTCAAGCTGGAGTTTGTGTCCATGACGGCCCCTTCCTGAAGGGGGTGGGGGCGTCATGAGGCCAGGGAGGTTTCCCTACGCTGGGAGTTGTGAGCTGCTCCAAACTTCAAAGTTTCCTTCTTCAGGACAGTCGAGTACTATTGGATGGTTCCAGGATGCCCCATACAGAAAGACTCGAGAGCAGGGGCCTAAGCATGGATGACGAGAAACGCCAACTCACCTTCCCATTGCCTGGTCGAGACAAGGCACGCTCAATCTGCGGGCTCTTGGGTGAGCTACCCAGAAGGCTGAGTTTAAATGGACTTTCCTGAGGATGAGTCATAATGTGGGTTGGTGGCCATGGAGACCTTGGAATGTGGCAGTAGCTAAGGGACTCTGCAGGATTCTCCAACCCGAAGGGTTTGACACAACTCCAACAAGGAAGCTTTCCATGCGGAGATGAGAGGTGTTCTGTCTGGTGCCTCCGGATAGCCCCATATGCTGGTCTTCGAACCCAGGCCTCTGAGGAGTGATACCTGGACACCAAAGCAAGAGTTCATAATAGGGCCCTGGGGCCTGTCTGGTTCAATCTTCTGTCTCTGCGGATATCAGTCTGTGTGTCTGCATGGAGGTAGTAGTTGCTCAGCTGGTGTCATAATGCCCCTGTTTGTCCAGTGCGGCTTGCGGTAGTGGGATGTCCTTGGGGACCTTGAGGTTTCTACTATTTTGTAGAGTTGTGGCCAATGGAACGGGCAGTTTCTTAGGAGAGAGCAGGCACAGTTCTGTGGTGTGGCTCCAGGGACCCCAGCCTGGAGGCGGTGTGGGCCACGGCTGTGCAGACAGACATCCAAAAACCCAAACTCAGCTCAGGTTTGGGGCCGAGGTTATGGTAGGCCTGATCTACAGTCCGTGAAGGAAGCTCCTCTGGATATGAAAGAAGGGTGAGAGGGAGGCAGTCGCTCAGTCTTTTGTCTCTGGATATTTTGTCCACAATGGCCGTTTAATGTAGGAGTTGCCTCATGGGTCGTAGAAGTCTCCCTCTCTGGTAGGTTGTCCAGCCCCCAAGAGTTTGGGGTCATTCTGTGGGAAGGGAAGAGTCCTGTTTTCTGCCTCATGTGTCCCCCCAGTAGAGGGATTCTGGAGCATAGCAGTGGGTACTGACAACTGGAATACTCGCTCTCTGGTTAATCCTGGGGGCCTATGGATATGACAAGCCCCATATGCAGGATCTTGGTCCAGCCACTGAGAGGCGTTACTTTAATACGGGACTCACCTACAGGTCACAATGCATGTCTGTGCCCTAGGCGGCCCTCAAGCACTGGCCCGCCTTTCTAACAATGCAGGTTTTCCCACATTGAACGTTGGACAACATGCCAACCACAAGGTTTCTGGCCATGGGGAAGGAGGAATTCTAATTTCTGCATCACGTTCACCCCTGGGCAGTGATTGGAGATAAGGTCTCGGTTCTGAAGCCTGACAACCGAGGTTGGGAAGAGATGACGAACTACAGCCATAGCGGGTCCCTTGTGTCCAGGTTGGAGCCAGCTGTCTAAGTGTCGTTTGGGATGTCTTGTCTCAGGCTGTGCCAGACAGGGCATTCGTATTCAGGGTAGGCTGTATAATTGCTTTACAGTCGAGTGGCATGCATTAGATAATCATTTGGGGTTTCTTATTAGCAGCATAGGGCAAAGTTTTTCTTCTGGAGGGCAGGCAGAGTGCTGCATTGTGGCTTCGGAATTCCCAAACTGGAGGGCTTGTGGGCCAGGAGAGTGAGGACGGAAGTCTGAGAACACAAGCTAGGCTTAGGTTTCGGGGAATGGACATGGCAGGCACACTCTGCAGAGCTGAATTGAGATCTCATGGGTCTGAAGTCAGGTCGAGGATCAGACTTTGGCTCAGGTTGGAGTTTCTGTCCATGTTGGCCCCTTCATGAAGGGGGGGGGCATTATGAGGCCATGGGGTTTTTCCCACTATTAGAGTTGTGAGATACTCCAAACCGCAAGGATTCCTTCTGTGGGACAATTAAGATTTGTTGGATGGCTCCAGGACGTCTCCTAAGGTATTTTTCCAGAACAGGGTTTCTAAGTATGGATGCCTGGGCAGACAGCCTCAATTCCAATTGTCTCCTAGCAACAAGAAACGTTTGATCTGCTGGCTTGGGGGTAGCATCAGAGGGGGCTGAGTGGGAATGGACTTTCCTGAGGATGGTCTTAAATGAGTTGAAATGGACTTTCCTGAGGATGGTCTTAATGTTGGTTTGAGTCCATTGAGACCTTGGTATGGGGCAGTGGCACCAGGGCCCTGAAGGATTCTCCTAACCAGAGATTATAACAAAGCTCCAATGAGCAAGTTTTCCATGGGGAGACGAGATTTGTTCTTATTGGTGCCTCAGGAAACCACCATTTGCTGGTATTGGAAATGAGGCCTCTGAGGAGAGATGCCTGGAAACCAAAGCAATGGATCTGATTAGGGCCTAGGGGCCTGTCCGGTTCAATATTCTTCTCTGGGGACATCTTTTGTCTGAGTGGAGGTAGTTGCTCAGCTGGTTTGAGATCACACCTGTTTGTCCTGGGCGGCCTACACTATTGGGATGGCTTCGGTAACTTTGGAGGTTTTTCCTAATTTGCAAGGTTGTGGCCAATGGAGTGGAAGAATTCTCTTGAAAGGGAAGCACAGTCCTGAGGTGTGGCTCCAGGGACCTAAGTGTGGAGCGTGTGTGGTCCAGGGCTATTTGGACAAAAGTCTGAAAACACAAACTCCACTTAGGTTTGGGTCTGTAGGTATGGCCGGCCAGATATATAGACCGTGAGGAGAACTCGCGGGATATGAACAAAGGGCGAAAGTGAGGTACTTGCTCATGCTTATTTTTTTCTGGATATGTGTCACCGATTGCCATGGAATGTCCGGGGGTCCTCATGGGCCATCGATGAGGCTCCCTTTTTGGGGATTTGACCCAATCCCAAGAGTTTGGGGTCATTCTGTGGGAATGGAGGAGGCCTTTCTTTTTTTTTTTTTTTTTTTTTTTTTTTTTTTTTTACCTCAGGTGGACCACCAAAAGAGGGATTCCACAGCAGAGTCCTGGGGAGGGGCGACTGGACAACCAGAACTCTGGTTAACATTGGGACCTAAGAACATGGCAAGCCCCATATGTGGGCTCTTGGTCCAGACACTGAGAGGCCTTCCTTGAGCATAGGGCTCACATTGAGTTTCACAATGTGTTTTTGTGTCCAAGGAGCCCCTCAAGTCAGGGCGTGGCCTAAGTACCATGCTGGTTTCTCCTACACTGAACGTTGCACAATATGGCAAGCACAAGTTTTCTGGCCATGGGGAAGAAGGAGTTCTAATTTCTGCAAACACTTTCACTCCTGGACTGTGATTGGATTTAAGGTCTAGGTTCTGAAGCCTGAAAACTGAGGTTGGGAAGAGATGAAGACCTAAGGCCATGGGTGTGACTGATGTGCTCAGTGTTTGCCAGCTGTTGAGTGTGGGTTGGGAGGTGCAGGCTCAGGCTGTGGCAGACAGGGAATTAGTGCCCAGGCTAGACTGTATCATTGGGGTGCAGTCGAGTTTCGTGCAGGTTGGTACTCATTTGTGGTTACTGGGTAGCCCCAGAGGGCAACGTTTTTCTTCTGGAAGGAAGACACAGTGCCACATAGTGGCTCCAGAATTCCAAAACTGGAAGGCTTGTGGGCCAGGAGTGTGAGGAAAAAATTCTGAGAACACAAGCCAGACTTAGATTTCGGGGTGAGGGGACGGCAGGAACCCTCTGCAGAGATGATTCGAGATCCCGTGTACCTGAAGACAGAGCTAGGATCAGACGTTGGCTCAGGTTGGAGTTTCTGTCCATGACGGCCCCTTCATGAAGGGGAGGGTGTCACGAGGCCATGGAGGTTTTCCCACGATGGGAATTGTGAGATGCTCCAAACCGCAATGATTCCTTCCGTGGGACAGTCGAGACCTGCTGGATGGCTCCAGGACATCCCATAAGGAAGTTATCCAGAGCAGTGTTGTAAGGATGGATGCCTGGGCAGCCTGCCTCCCACTCCAGGTGTCTCATAGCGCCAAGGCAAGTTCGATCTGCTGGATCTAGGGGAGTAACCGAGGCGGGTGTGTTGAAATGGGTGAGTTGAGGATGGTTCATGATGTGCATTTGTGTCCATGGAGACCTTGGAATGGGGTGCTTGATCCGGGGCCTTGAGGGATGTTCATAACCGGAGGTTTTGATGGAGCTCTAAAGAGTACGTTTCCTATGTAGAGAAGAGAATTGTTTTTTGAGTGCCTAAGGAATCTCCCATATGCTGGTATTGGAAACCAGGCCTCTGAGGAGAGATGCCTGGAAACAAAAGCAATGGATATGATTAGGGCCTAGGTGCCTGTCCGGTTCAATCTCTTTCCTGGGGATACGTGTCTATGGATCTGAGGGGAGGTAGTTGCTCGGCTTGTGTCAGATCGCCCCTGTTTGTCCTGGTCAGCCTATAATATTGGGAATGGCCTCGGGACTTTGGAGGTTCTCCTAATCTATAGGGTTTTGGCCAATGGAATGGGCAGAAATCCCCTGGAGAGGGCAGGCACAGTTCTGAGTTTGGCTCTAGGGGCCCAACCTTGAGGGTGTGTGGGCCAGGCCTCTGGGGACAGAAGTCTGAAAACACAAATTCCGCTTAGGATTGGGGACATAGGTATGGCACGCACAATCTACAGACCGTGAGAACACTTCGGGATATGTAAAAGGGTGAGTTTGAGGTGCTTGCTCAGGTTTTGTCTCTGGATTTGTGTCAACAATGTGGGTCGAATGCTGGCGTGTCCTCATGGGTTGTGGACGACTTTCCTTCTCTGAGGATTTGATCCAATCCCAAGAGTTTGGATACATTCTGTGGGATGGGAGGAGTCCTTTCTGTTTTTAATTTTATTTTATGTACCTCATGTGTGCCAATAAAAGAGGGATTCCAGAGCAGAGTCCTTGGTAGGGACAACTGGATAACCCCTCCTCTGTTTAAGTTTGGGGGCCTAGGGGCATGGCAAGTCCAATATGTGGGCTCTTGATTCAGACACTGAGAGGTCTTCCTTGAGGACAGGGCTCATGCTGAGGGTCACAATGCCTATTTTTGTGCCCAACAAGGCCCTCAAGCATGGGAAGGGCCTCATGGGCCACGCTGGATTCTCCTACACTGAACGTTGGAGAATATGCCAACCACAAGGTTTCCGGCCATGGCGAAGGAAGAGTTGTGATTTTCTGCATCACGTTCACCCCTGGACAGTGATTGGAGTTTAGGTCTAGGTTCTGAAACCCGAAAACCGAGGTTGGGAAGAGATGAAGACCTAAGGACCTGATGGGTACAATGAGCTCAGTGTGTGGCTAGCTGTTGAGCGTAGGTCTGGAGGTGTGGGCTCATGCTGTGTCAGACAGGGCATTAGACAGGGTAGACTGTATATTTGGGGTGCAGTCGAGTGGCGTTCAGTTGATCCTCATTCGGGTTTCTAGGTAGCTCCATAAGGCAACGTTTTTCTTCTGGAGGGCAGGCAGAGTGTGCTGCATTGTGGCCCCAGTATTGCCAAACTGTAGGGCTTTTGGGCCAGGGGTGTGTGAGGACGATAGTCTGAGAACACAAGCTAAGCTTAGTTTTTTGGGGTGAGGGCACAGAAGGCACACTCTGCAGAGCTGAATCAAGATCTCATGCACCTGAAGCCAGGGCGAATATCAGACGTTTGCTCAGGTTGGAGTTTCTGTCCATGATGGCCCATTTATAAAGTGGAGCGTCTCAAGAGGCCATGAAGATTTTCCCACAATGGGAGTTGTGAGATGCACCAGACTGCAAAGATTCCTTCTGTGGGACACTTGAGACTGTTGGATGGCTCTAGGATGTCCCATATGGAACGACTCCAGGGTAGGGTTCTAAGGATGGATGCCTGGGCAGCCCGCCTCCCATTCTAGTTGTCTCCTAGCAACATGGCAGGTTTGATCTGCAGGCCCTGGGGGAGAAACCAAGGGGGATGAGTTGACATGGACTCTACCGAGGATAGATCATAATGTGGGTTTAAGTCCATGGAGACCTTGGAATGGGGCGCTTGATCCGGGGCCCTGAAAGATTCTCCTAAACAGAGGTTTTTATAGAGCTCCAAAGAGTACATTTCCTATGTGGAGACGAGATTTTTCTATGAGTGCCTCAGTAATCCCCCATATGCTGGTATTGGTAACCAGGCCTCTGAGGAGAGATGCCTGGAAACAAAAGCAATGGATCTGATTAGGGCCTAAGTGCCTGTCCAGTTCAATCTTATTCTATGGGGATATCTGTCTCTGGGTCTGAGTGGAGGTAGTTTCCTAACTTGTGAAAGATCATCCCTGTTTTTCCTGGGCAGCCAACACTATTGGGATGGCCTCGGGGAGTTTGGAGGTTTCTCCTAATCTATAGGGTTGTGGCCAATGGAAATGGCAGAATTCCCCTGGAGAAGGAAGCCACAGTCCTCAGGTGTGGCTCCAGGGGCCCCAGCTTGGATGGTGTGTGGGCCAGGACTGTGGGGACAGAAGTTTGAAAACACAAACTCAGCTTAGGTTTGGGGATGTATGTATGAACGCTCGATCTACAGACCGTGAGAATTTTCCGGGCTATGAACAAAGGGGGCGAGTATGTGGCGTTTGCTCAGGCTTTTGTCTCTGGATTTTGTGCCTACGGTGGCCGTGGAATGTCGGGGTGTCCTCAAGGGCCATGGACAAGTCTTTCTCTGGTGATTTGGCCTGATCCCAAGTGGTTGGGATCATTCTGTGGATGGGAAGAGTCCTTTCTGTATTTTTTTTTTTTTACCTCAGGTGTCCACCAAAGAGGGATTCCAGAGCAGTGCCCTGAGTAGGGGTGACTAGACATCTCTAACTCTGGTTGAGATTGGGGGACTAGAGGCTTGGCAAGCCCCATATGTGGGCTGTTGTTCCAGTCACTAAGAGGCTTTACATGAGGATAGGGCTCACGCTGAGGGTCACAATGTGTGTTTGTGCAAATTGTAGCCCTCAGGGATAGGTGGGGCCTCATAGTCCATGCTGCTTTCTCCTACAATGAACGTTGGACCACATGCCAACCACAAGGTTTCTTGCCATGGCGAAGGAGAAGTTCTGATTCTTGTATCACGTTCACTCCTGAGCAGTGAGTGGAGATAAGGTCTAGGTTCTGAAGGTGAAAACTGAGGTTGGGTAGCGATGATGGCCGAAAGCCATTGTGGGTTTGATATGCTCAGTGTACGGCCAGCTGTCTGGGTGTTGGACTGGAGGTCTGCCTTCAGGCTTTGTCAGACAGGGCTTTAGTGAACAGGCTAGATTGTATAATTGGGGTATGGTCGAGTGGCATGCAGGTTGTTACTCATTTGGCGTTTCTGGTTAGCCCTATAGGGCAACATTTTACTTCTGGAGGGCAGGCAGAGTGCCGCATTGAGTCTCCAGAATTGCATAACTGGAGGGGTGTGGCCAAGATTGTGAAGACGGAATTCTGAGAACACAAGTTAGGCTAAGGTTTCGGGGCGAGGGCACAGCAGGCACACTCTCAAGTGCTGAATCGAGATCTCATGCTTCTGAATTCAGGGCGCGGATCAGACTTTGGCTTAGGATGGAGTTTCTGTCCATGATGGCCCATTTATGAAGGTGTGGGGCATCATGAGGAAATGGAGGTTTTCTCACAGTGGGATTGTGTGATGCTTCAAACCACAAGGATTCATTCTGCGAGACAGTCAAGACAGGTTGGTTGGATTCAAGACGTCCCATAAAGAAATTCTCCAGAGCAGGGTTCTAAGGATGGATGCCTGGGCAGCCCACCTCGCATTCCAACTGTCTCCTAGTGACAAGGCAGGTTTGATCTGCTGGCTCTGGGTGAGCAGCCGAGAGGGCTGATTTGAAATGGACTCTCCTGAGGATGGATCATAATGTAAGTTTGTGTCCTTGGAGACCTTGGAATTGGGCCATGGTGCCAGCGCCATGAAGGATCCTCCTAACCTGAGGTATGGACACAGCTCCAAAGAGCAAGTTTCTCATGTGGAGATGAGATCTGTTCTGATTGTTTCCTTAGGAAACCCCCACATTCTGATATTGGAAACCAGGCCTCTGAGGAGAGATACATAGAAACCAAAGCAATGGATCAGAAGTTGGCTCAGGTTGGAGTTTCCGTCCATGATGGCCCCTTTATAAAGGGGAGCATCTCATGAGGCCATGTAGGTTTTCCCACGATAGGAGTTGTGAGATGCTCCAATCTGCAAGGATTCCTTCTGCAGGACAGTCAAGACCTGTTGGAAGGCTCCCAGGACATCCCATATGGAATGGCGCCCGAGCAGGATTCCAACGATGGTTGCCTAGAGAGTCTGCTTTGCATTCCAGTTGTCTCCTAGCGACAAGGCAGGTTTGATATTCTGGCTCTGGGGGAGTAATCAACGGGGCTGAGTTGCAATGTACTCTCCTGCCGAATGGTCATAACGTGGGTTTGTGTCCATGGAGACCTTGGAATAGGGCGGTGGCTCCGGTTACCTGAAGCTTTCTCCTAACTGGAGGTTTTTACAGAGCTCCAAAGGTTAAGTTTCCCATGTGGAGACAAGATTTGTTCTGATTGGTATCTCTTGAATCCCCCATATGCTGGTATTTTAAATCTCCTCTGAGGAGAGATGCTTAGAAACAAAAGCAATGGAACCAATTACGTTCTAGGGGCCTGTCCAGTTTAATACCTTTCTCTTGGGATATCTGTCTACGGGTGAGTTGAGGTCGTTGCTCAGCTTGTGACAGATCACCCCTCTTTGTACTGGGCGGCCTAGACTATTGGAATGGCCTCTGGGACTTTGGAGGTTTCTCCTAATCTGTAGGGTTGTGGCCAATGGAATGGGAAGAATTTCCTTGGAGAGGGCAGGCTCAGTCCTGAGGGGTGGCTCCAGGGGCCTCAGCCTGGAGGGTGTGTGGGACAGGGATGTCAGGATAGAAGTCTAAAAACACGGTTTGGGGACGTAGGTATGGCAGGCCCGATCTACAGACTATGAGGAGAATTTTTGGGGCTATGACCTAAGGGTGAGGCTTATGTCTCTGGATTTTGTGTCCATGGTGGCCGTGGAATGTCGGGCTAGCCTCATGGGCCATGGAGGAGTCTTTCTCTCTGATCCCAAGTGATTGGGGACATTTTGTGTGTGGGAGGAATCCTTTCTGTGTTTACTTACCTCAAATGTCCCACCAAAGAGGGATTCCAGAGCAGAGCCCTGAGGAGGGGTGACTAGAAGTCTCTACCTCTGGTTAAGATTGGGTGACTTGGGGCATGGCAGGCCCCATATGTGGGCTCATGGTCCAGCCACTGAGAGGCTTTCCTTGAGGACAGGGTTCAAACTGAGTTTCCCAATGTGTGTTTGTGCCCACCGCAGCTCTTAAGCATGGGCAGGGCCTCGGGGACCCTACATTACCCTCAGGGGCCCTACTACTACTCCTGTAGGCCCCACAGGGGTCCTACACTGAACTTTGGATAAGATGCCAACCACAAGATTCTGGCGAGAGGGAAGGAGGAGTTATGATTTCTGCATGACGTTCACCCACGGGAAATGAGTAGAGATAAGGTCTAGGTTTCTGTCGCCTGAAAACCAGGTTGGAAAGAGATGGCAACCTAAGGCCATGGCGGTACAGATGTTCTCAGTGTACGGCAAGCTGTCTGGGTGTCGGTTGGGAATTCAGGCCTCAGGTTGTGTCAGACAGGGCATTAGTGCACAGGCTAGACTATATAATTGGTGTACAGTTGAGTGGCATGCAGGTTTATCCTCATTTGAGGTTTCTGGTTAGACCCATAGGGCAATGTTTTTCTTCTAGAGGGCAGGAAGAGTGCAGCACTGTGTCATCGGAAATACCAAAATGGAGGGAGTGTGGTCCAGGAGAGTGAGGACGGAAGTGTGAGAACACTAGCTATGCTTAGGGTTTGGGGTGAGGGCACAGCAGGTGCACTCTGAAGAGCTTAATCATTATCTCGTACATCTGAAGTCTAGGCAAAGATCATCCGTTGGCTCAGGTTGGAGTTTCTTTCCATGATCGGCATTCATGAAGATTGGGGTCATCATGTGTCCTTGGAAGCTTTCCATGATATGAGTTGTGAGGTGGTCCATAAACAAGGAATCCTGTGGGACAGTCTACACCTGTTGGATGGCTCAAGGATGTCCCATAAGGAACGACGCAAGAGCAGGGTTCTAAGGGTTCTAAGGATCTCTAAGGAGAGATGCCTGGAAACCAAAGCAATAGATCCGATAGGTGCCTATGGGCCTGTTCGTTCCTTTTGACCTCTGGGGACATCAGTCTACGAGTCTGAGTGGCGGTAGGTGCTCAAATGGGCCCAGATTGCCCCTGTTTGTCCTGGGAAGCCACATATATTGGGATGGCCTCAGGGACTTTGGAGTTTTATCCTATTAGTAGGGTTGTGGCCATTGGAATGGGCACATACAATTCCCTTGGAGAGGACAAGCCCAGTCTTCATGTTTGGCTCCAGGGGCCTGAGCCTGTAGGGTGTGTAGGCCTGAAAACCGAGGTTGAGAAGAGATGACGAACTAAGGCCATGACGTGTCCTATGTTCTATGTGTGCGGCCAAGTGTTTGGGTGGGACCTGGAGGTCCAGGCTCAGGGTGTGCCACAAAGGGCTTTAGTGCCCAGGTCAGCCTATATATTGGTGGTACAACCGAATGACGTGCAGGTTGATGCTCATTTGGTTTTCTGGGTAGCCCCAGAGGGCAATGTTTTTCTTCTGGAGGGCAGGCAGAGTGCTGCATTGTAGTTCTGGTTTGCCAAACTGGAGAGCTTGTGGGCCAGTAGTCTGAGGACGGAAGTCTGAGAAGCCAAGCTAGACTTAGGTTTCTGGGTGAGGATATGGCAGGCACAATCTACAGACCTGAATCGAGATCTTGTGCATCTGACGTCAGGGCGAGGATCAAACGATCACTCAGGTTGGACATTCTGTCCCTGATGGCCCCTTCTTGAAGGGGGGGGGTGAATCACGAGGCCCTGGGCGTTTTCCCACGATGGGAGTTGTGACAAGTTCCCAACTGCAAAGATTATTCTGCAGGACAATTGAGACCTGTTGTTTGGCTCCAGGACAATGATTCCGAGCAGGGTTCTAAGGATGGATGGCTGGGTAGCACACCTCGCATTCCAATTGTCTCCAAGCAACAAGACAGGTTAGATCTGCTGGATCTGGGGGAGCAACCGAGGTGGCTCAGTTGAAATGGACTCTCCCGTGGATGTGTCCTAATATGATTTTGTGTCTATGGAGACCTTGGAATAAAGCGGTGGCACTGGGGCCCTGAAGGGTTCTCCTAAAGAGCGGCTTTCACAGAGCTCCATTGTGCAAGTTTCCCATGTGTAGATGAAATTTGTTCTGATGGGTGAGTCAAGAAACAGCCATATGCTGTTATTGAAATCCATTCCTCTGAGGAGAGATTCCTGGAAACCAAAGCAATGGATCCGATAGGTGCCTAGGGGCCTTTTAATTCCTTTTTACCTCTGGGGATATCAGTCTTCCGATCTGAGAGAAGGTAGGTGCTCAGATGGGCCCAGATTGCCCCTGTTTGTCCTGGGAAGACACAAATATTGGTATGACTTCAGGTAATTTGGAGGTTTATCGTATTAGTAGGGTTGTGGCCCTTGGTGTGGGCACATACAATTCCCTTGGAGAGGGGAAGCACAGTTGTCAGATTTGGCTCCGGGGCCTGAGCCTGTAGGGTGTGTAGGCCACGGCTGTTTGGACATTTGTCTGAAAACACAAACTCGGCTTATGTTTCAGGTCATAGGTATGGCAGGACTGATCTACAGACCATGAGGAGAACTCTTCGGGATATGAAAATAGGGAGAGTGTGAGGCTCTTGCTCAAGTTTTTATCTCTGGATATCGTGTCACTCATGGTCGTGAATTTTCCGGGTGACATCATGGGAAATGGACGAGTCTTACTCTCTGGGATGTTGGCCCCGTCCAAGGAGTTTGGGGTCATTTTGCGGGATGGAAGAAGTCCGTTGTTCTGGTGTTGATTTGTGTTATTTTGTTTTTCATCCTCAGTTGTCCCACCTAATGAGGAATTCCAGAGTAGAGACCTGGGGAGGGGCGACTGGACAACCAGAAATCTGGTTAAAAATTGGGGCTTAGGGACATGTCAAGCCCATTATGACATCTAATGGTCCAGCCACTGAGAGGACGTACTAGAGGACAGGACTAACGCTGAGGGTCAAAATGCGTGTTTATGCCCTCGTCGCACTCAAGAATGGGCGGGGCCTCAGGGTGAATGCTGGTTTCTCCTACACTGAACATTGGACAACATGCCAACCACAAGGTTTCTTGCCATGGGTAAGGAAGAGTTCTGATTTCTGCATCACAGTCACCCCTGGGCAGTAATTGGAGTTAAGGTCTAGGTTCTGAAGCCTGAAAACGGAGGTAGGGAAGAGATGATGACCTAAGGCCATGGCGGGTCTGATGTGCTCAGTGTGCGGTCAGCTGTCTGGGTGTTGTTCACGAGGACCGGGCTCAGGTTGTCAGACAGTGCATTAGTTCCCAGGTTAGACTATATATTTTGGGTGCATTCGAGTGCCGTGTAGGTTCTTATCTGAGAACTCTTCAGGATATGAAGAATGAGCGAGTCTGAGGCGCGTGCTCAGGCTTTTGTCTCTGGATTTTGTATCAGCGATGGACGTTGAATGTTGGGGAGGCCTCATGGGCCATGGACGAATCTTGCTCTCTGTGGACTTGGCCAGATCCCAATTGTTTTTCGTCAATCTGTGGGTTGGGAGGACTCCTTTCAGGTTTGTTACCTCAGGTGTCCCACCAAAAGAGGAATTCCAAAGCAGAGCCCTGGGGAAGAGTGAAGGGACAACCCGAACTATGGTTAAAAATTCGGGCCTAGGGGCATGGCATGCCCAATATGCTGTCTCTCCATCCAGCCACTGAGAGGCCTTACCTGAGGACAGGGCGCAGGCTGAGGGTCACAATGTGTGTTTGTGACCAATGTGGCCCGCAAGCATGGGCGGGGCCTCATGGGCCACACTGGTTTCAAGTTCACTGAACCTTGGACAACATGCCAACCACAAGGTTTCTTGCCATGGGGAAAGAGTTCTGATGTCTGCATCATTTTCAAACCCGGGTTGTGATTGGAGATAAGTCTAGGTTCTGAAGCCTGAAAACCGAGGTTGAGAAGAGATGGCGACCTAAGGCCATGGCGGGTCCGATGTGCTCAATGTGAGGCCAGCTGTCTGGGTGGGGCCAGGAGGTCCAGGCTCACGCTATGTCAGAAAGGGAAATAGTGCCCAGGTCAGCCTATATATTTGGGGTACAGCCGAATGGCGTGCCCCATTGATCGTCATTTGGGGTTTCTGGTTAGCGCCAGAGGGCAATGTTTTTCTTCTGGAGGGCAGGCAGAGTGCTGCATTGTAGTTCTGGATGCCAAACTGGAGGGCTTGTGGACCAGTAGTCTGAGGACGGAAGTCTGAGAACCCAAGCAAGGCATAGGTTTCTGGGTGAGGATATGGCAGGCACAAACTACAGACCTGAATCGAGATCTCGTGCTTCTGAAGTCAAGGCAAGGATCAGATGATCGCTCAGGTTGGACATTCTGTCCCTTATGCCCCCTTCTTGAAGGGGGGGTGGATCACATGGCCATGGAGGTTTTCCCACGATGGGAGTTGTGAGAAGCTCCCAACTGCAAAGATTCTTCTGCAGGACAATTGAGACCTGTTGGTTGGCTCCAGGACAATGATTCCGAGCAGGGTTCTAAGGATGGATGGCTGGGTAGCCCACCTCGCATTCCAATTGTTTGCAAGCAACAAGACAGGTTAGATCTGCTGGATCTGGGGGAGCAACCGAGGAGGCTGAGTTGAAATGGACTCTCCCGTGGATGTGTCCTCATTTGATTTTGTGTCTATGGAGACCTTGGAATGAAGCGGTGGCACTGGGGCCCTGAAGGGTTCTCCTAAAGAGAGGCTTTCACATTGCTCCATCGTGCAAGGTTCCCATGTGTAGATGAGATTTGTTCTGATGGGTGAGTCAATTAACAGCCATATGCTGTTATTAAATCCAGGCCTCTGAGGAGAGATGCCTGGAAACCAAAGCAATGGATCCGATAAGTGCCTAGCTGCCTGTTCTTTCCTTTTTCCCTCTGGGCACATCAGTCTACGGGTCTGAGTGCCGGTAGTTGCTCAGATGGGACCAGATTGCCCCTGTTTTCCTGGGAAGCCACAAATATTGGGATGGCCTCAGGGACTTTGGAGGTTTATACTCTTAGTAGGGTTGTGCCATTGGAATGGGCAGATACAATTCCCTTGGAGCGGGCAATCACAGTCGTCAGGTTTGGCTCCAGGGGTCTGAGCCTGTTGGGTGTGTAGGTCAGGGCTGTTTGGACAGTTGTCTGAAAACACAAACTCGGATTATGTTTCGGGTCATAGGTATGGAACACTGATCTACAGACCATGAGGAGAAGACTTCGGGATATGAAAAAAGGGCGAGTGTGAGGCTCTTGCTCAAGTTTTGTCTCTGGATATCGTGTCACTCATGGTCGTGAAATTTACGGGTGACTTCATGGGAAATGGACGAGTCTTACTCCCTGGGAGCTTGGCCCCGTCCAAAGAGTTTGGGGTCATTCTGTGGGATGGAAGATGTCCGTTGTTCTGTTGTTGTTGATTTGTTTGTTTTGTTTTTCAACCTCAGGTGTCCCACCAAAAGAGGGATTACAGAGAAGAGCCCTGGGGAGGGGCGTCTGGACATCCAGAAATCCAGTTAAAAATTGGGGCCTAGGGACATGTCCAGCCATTATGACATCTAATGGTCCAGCCACTGAGAGGACGTACTAGAGGACAGGACTCACGCTGAGGGTCACAATGCGTGTTTATGCCCTCGTCGCACTCAAGAATGGGCGGGGCCTCAGGGTGAATGCTGGTTTCTCCTACACTGAACTTTGGACAACATGCCAACCACAAGGTTTCTTGCCATGGGGAAAGAGTTCTGATTTCTTCATCATTTTCAAACCCGGGCATAGGTATAGCAGGACTGATATACAGACCATGAGGAGAACTCTTCGGGATATGAAAAAAGGGCGAGTGTGAGGCTCTTGCTCAAGTTTTGTCTCTGGATATCGTGTCACTCATGGTCGTGAAATTTCCGGGTGACTTCATGGGAAATGGACGAGTCTTACTCTCTGGGGATTTGGCCCCGTCCAAAGAGTTTGGAATCATTCTGTGGGATGGAAGAAGACCGTTGTTCTGTTGTTATGATTTGTTTTGTTCTGTTTTTCAACCTCAGGTGTCCCACCAAATGAGGGATTCCAGAGTAGAGCTCTGGGGAGGGGCGCCTGGACAACCATAAATCTGGTTAAAAATTGGGGCCTAGGGACATGTCAAGCCCATTATGACATCTAATGGTCCAGATACTGAGAGGACTTACTAGAGGACAGGACTCACGCTGAGGGTCACAATGTGTGTTTATGCCCTCGTCGCACTCAAGGTTGGGCGGGCCCTCAGGGTGAATGCTGGTTTCTCCTACACTGAACGTTGGACAACATGCCAACCACAAGGTTTCTTTTCATGGGTAAGGAAGAGTTCTGATTTCTGCATCACAGTCACCCCTGGGCAGTGATTGGAGTTAAGGTCTAGGTTCTGAAGCTGAAAACAGAGGTAGGGAAGAGATGATGACTTAAGGCCATGGCGGGTCTGATGTGCTCAGGGTGCGGACAGCTGTCTGGGTGTTGGTCACGAGGTCTGTGCTCAGGTTGTCAGACAGTGCATTAGTGCCCAGGTTAGACTATATATTTTGGGTGCATTCGAGTGCCGTGTAGGTTCTTATCTGAAGAACTCTTAGGATATGAAGAATCAGCGAGTCTGAGGCGCATGCTCAGGCTTTTGTCTCTGGATTTTGTAACAGAGATGGTCGTGGAATGTGAGGGAGGCCTCATGGGCCATGGACGAATCTTGCTCTCTGTGGACTTGGCCCGATCCCAATTGTTTTTCGTCAATATGTGGGATGGGAGGACTCCATTCAGGTTTGTTACCTCAGGGGTCCCACCAATAGTGAATTCCAAAGCAGAGCCCTGGGGAAGAGTGAAGGGACAACCCTAACTATGGTTAAAAATTGGGGCCTAGGGGCATGGCAAGCCCAATATGCTGTCTCTCCATCCAGCCACTGAGAGGCCTTACCTGAGGACTGGGCTCAGGCTGAGGGTCACAATGTGTGTTTGTGACCAATGGGGCCCACAAGCATGGGCGGGGCCTCATGGCCCACACTGTTTCAAGTACACTGAACCTTGGACAACATGCCAACCACAAGGTTTCTTGCCATGGGGAAAGAGTTCTGATTTCTGCATCATTTTCAAACCCAGGCCGTGATTGGAGATAAGGTCTAGGTTCTGAAGCCTGAAAACCGAGATTGAGAAGAGATGACAACCTAAGGCCATGGTGGGTCCGTTGTGCTCAGTGTGCAGCCAGGTGTCTGGGTGGGGCCAGGAGGTCCAGGCTCAGGCTGCGTCAGAAAGGGCATTAGTGTCCAGTTCAGCCTATATATGTGGGGTACAGCCGAATGGCGTGCAGGTTGATCCTCATTTGTGGTTTCTGGGTAGCCTGAGAGGGCAATGTTTTTCTTCTGGAGGGCAGGCAGAGTCCTGCATTGTAGATCTGAATTGCCAAATTGGAGGGCTTGTGGGCCAGTAGTCTGAGGATTGAAGTCTGAGAAACCAAGCTAGGCCTAGGTTTCTGGGTGAGGATATGGCAGGCAAAATCTACAGTCCTGAATCTAGATCTCGCGCATCTGAAGTCAGGGCGAGGATCAGACGATCGCTCATTTTGGACATTCTTTCCCTGAGTGCCCCTTCTTTAAGGGGGGGGGGGATCACGATGCCATGGGGGTTTTCCAACGATGGGAGTTGTGAGAAGGTCCCAATTGCAAAGATTCTTCTGCAAGACAATTGAGACCTGTTGGTTGGCTCCAGGACAACGATTCCGAGCAGCGTTCTAAGGATGGATGGCTGGGTATCCCACCTTGCATTTCAATTGTCTCCAAGCAACAAGTCAGGTCAGATCTGCAAGATCTGGAGGAGCAACCGAGGAGGATGAGTTGAGATGGACTCTCCCGTGGATGTGTCCTAATATGATTTTGTGTCTATGGACACCTTGGATTGAACCGGTGGCACTGGGGCCCTGAAGGGTTCTCCTAAAGAGAGGCTTTCACACAGCTCCATCGTGCAAGTTTCCCATGTGTAGATGAGATTTGTTCTGATGGTGAGTCAAAAAACAGCCATATGCTGTTATTGAAATCCAGGCCTCTGAGGAGAGATGCCTCGAAACCAAAGCAATGGATCCGATAGGTGCCTAGGGGCCTGTTCTTTCCTTTTTACCTCTGGGGACATCAGTCTACGGGTCTGAGTGCATGTAGGTGCTCAGATGGGCTCAGATTGCCCCTGTTTGTCCTGGGAAACCACCACTATTAGGATGGCCTCAGGAATTTTGGAGGTTTATCCTCTTAGTAGGGTTGTGGCCTTTGGAATGGCACATACAATTCCCTTGGAGAGGGCAAACACAGTCTTCAGGTTTGGCCTCAGGGGCCTGAGCCTGTAGGGTGTGTAGGCCAGAGCTGTTGGGACCGTTGTCTGAAAACACAAACTCGGCTTGTGTTTCAGGTCATAGGTATGGCAGGACTGATCTACAGACCATGTGGAGAACACTTTGGGACATGAAAAATGGGCGAGTATGAGGCTCTTGCTCACGTTTTTGTCTCTATATATTGTGCCTCCTTGGTCGTGAAATTTCCGGGTGACCTCATGGGAAATGGACGAGTCTTACTCTCTGGGGGTTTGGCCCCGTCCAAGGAGTTTCGGGTCACTCTGTGGGATGGAAAAAGTCCGTTTTTTGTTGTTGTTGTTGATTTGTTTTGTTTTGTTTTTCAACCTCAGGTGTCCCACCAAATGAGGGTTTCCAGAGTAGAGCCCTTGGGAGTTGTGACTGGACAACCAGAAATCTGGTTAAAAACTGGGGCCTAGGGACATGTCAAGCCCATTATCACATCTAATGGTCCAGCCACTAAGAGTATTTATTAGACGTCAGGAATCACGCTGAGGGTCACGATGCGTGTTTATGCCCTCGTCGCACTCAAGAATGGGCGGGGCCTCAGGGTGAATGCTGGTTTCTCCTACACTGAACGTAGGTCAACATGGCAACCACAAGGTTTCTTGCCTTGGGTAAGCAGGAGTTCTGATTTCTGCATCACAGTCACCCCTGGGCAGTGACTGGAGTTAAGGTCTAGGTTCTGAAGCCTGAAAACTGAGGTAGGGAAGAGATGATGACCTAAGGCCATGGCGGGTCTGATGTGCTCAGTGTGCGGTCAGCTGTCTGGGTGTTGCTCAGGAGGTCCCGGCTCAGGTTGTGTCAGGCAGTGCATTAATGCCCAGGTTAGACTATATAATTTGGGTACATTCGAGTGCCGTGTAGGTTTATTCTCATTTAATATGCCCGGGCAGCTCAGTAGTCAATATATTTCTTCTAGAGTGCAGGCAGAGTGCTGCAATGATGGTCCGGAATTGCCAAACTTGTAGGCTTCGGGGCCAGGAGTGTCAGGGTGGAAGTCTGAGAACACAAGCTAGACTTGGTTTTCAGGGCGAGGGCACGGCATGTACCCCCGGAAGATCTGAAGCAATATCTCATGCTTCTGAAGTCAGAGCGTGGATCAGACGTTGGCTCAGCTTGGATTTTCCGTTCATGACGGCCCCTTCATAAAGGGAGCAGATTCTCGAGAGCATGGAGGTTTTACCACGTTGGGAGTGGTGGGATGCCCCCTCCAAGGATTCCTTCTGCGGGACAATTGAGACCTGTTGGACAGCTCCAGGACATCCCATATGTATGAGTCCAGACCAACGTTCGAGGATGGATGCCTGGGAAGCCCGCCTCGCATTCCAATTGTCTCCTAGCGACAAGACAGTTTAGATCTGATGGCTCTGCTGGAGCAACCGGGGTGGCTGAGTTGAAATGGACTTTCCTGAGGATGGGTCTAATGTGTGTTTGTGTCCATGTGGGCCTTTAAATGGGGCGGTGGCACCGGGACCCTGAAGTATTCTCCTCAGCTTTTGACATAGCTCCCATGCACAAGTTTCCTTGTGGAGACGAGTTTGGTTCTGATGGGTGCCTCAGGAAAACCCCAATGCTGGTATTGGAAACCAGGGTTTTGAGGAGACATGCCTGTAAACCAAAGCAATGGATCCGATTTTGGCCTAGGGTCCTGTCTGGTTCAATCTTCTTCTCTGGGGATATCCATCTAGGGTATGAGTGGAGGTAGATGCTCAGCTGGTGTCAGTCTGACCAGTTTTGTCCCGGAAGACTTATACTATTGGGATTGCCTCAGGGCCTTTGGAAGTTTCTCCTAATTTGTACGATTTTGGACAATGGAATGGGCAGAATTCCCATGGATTGGGTAGGCACAGTCCTAATGTGTGGCTCCAGGGTCCCCAGCCTGGATGGTGTGTGGCCCAGGACTTTGAGGACAGAAGTCTGAAAACACAAACTCAGCTTATGTTTGGGGACGTAGGTATGGCAGGCCCGATCTACAAACCATGAGAAGACATCTTCAGGATATGAAGAAAGTGCGAGTTGAGGCGCTTTCTCAGACTTTTGTCTCTGGATTTTGTTTCAGCGATGGCCGTGGAATGTCGAGGAGGCCTCATGGGCCATGGAGAATCTTCCTCTCTGTGGATTTGGCCCGATCCCAATTGTTTTTCGTCAATCTGTTGGATGGAGGACTCCTTTCAGGGTTGTTACCTCAGGTGTCCCACCAAAAGCGGAATTCCAAAGCAGAGCCCTGGGGAAGAGTGAAGGGACAACACGAACTATGGTTAAAAATTGGGGCCTAGGGGCATGGCAAGCCCAATATGCTGTCTCTTCATCCAGCCACTTAGAGGCCTTACCTGAGGACTGGGCTAAGGCTGTGGGTCACAATGTGACTTTGATACCTATGTGGCCCGCGAGCAATGGCGGGGCCTCATCGGACAAACAGGTTTCCACTACACTGAACGTTGGACAACAAGCCAACCACAAAGTTCTTGCCATTGGATAGGAGTTCTGATTTCTGCATCATTTTCAAACCTGGGCAGTGATTGGAGATAAGGTCTAGGATCTGAATCCTGAAAACCGAGGTTGGGAATAGATAATAACCTAAGGCAATGGCTGGTCCTATGTGCTCAGTGTGCGGCCAGCTGTCTGGGTGGGGCCAGGAGGTCCAGGCTCAGCCTCTGTCACAAAGGGCATTATTGCCCAGGTCAGCCTATATATTTTGGGTACAGACAAGTGGCGTGCAGGTTGATCTTCTTTTGGGGTTTCTGGGTAGCCCCAGAAGGCAATGTTTTTCTTCTGGAGGTCAGGCAGAGTGCTGCATTATAATTGTGGATTGCAAAACTGGAGGGCTTGTGGGCCATTAGTCTGAGGATGGAAGTCTGAGGACACAAGGTAGGCCTAGGTTTCTGGGTGAGGATATGGCAGGCACAATCTACAGTCCTGAATCTAGATCTCGTGCATCTGAAGTCAGGGCGAGGATCAGACGATTGCTCAGGTTGGACCCTCTGTCCCTGAGGGCCCATGCTTGAAGGGGGGGGATCACGAGGCCATGGGGGTTTTCCGGCGATGGGAGTTGTGAGAAGGTCCCAAATGCAAAGATTCTTCGGCCGGACAATTGAGACCTGTTGGTTGGCTCCAGGACAACGATTCCGAGCAGGGTTCTAAGGATGGATGGCTGGGTAGCCTACCTCGCATTCCAATTGTTTCCAAGCAACAAGACAGGTCAGATCTGCTGGATCTGGGGGAGCAACCGAGGATGCTGAGTTAAAATGGAGTCTCCTGTGGTTGTGACCTAATATGATTTTGTGTCTATGGAGACCTTGGAATGAAGCGGTGGCACTGGGGCCCTGAAGGGTTCTCCTAAAGAGAGGCTTTCACACAGCTCCATCGTGCAAGTTTCCCATGTGTAGATGAGATTTGTTCTGATGGTGGTCAAGAAACAGCCATATGCTGTTATTGAAATCCAGGCCCCTGAGGAGAGATGCCTCGAAACCAAAGCAATGGATCCGATAGGTGCCTAGGGGCCTGTTCGTTCCTTATTACCTCTGGGGATATCAGTCCAAGGGTCTGAGTGCAGGTAGGTGCTCAGATGGGCTCAGATATCCCCTGTTTGTCCTGGGAAGCCACAAATATTGGCATGGCCTCAGGAATTATGGAGGTTTATCCTCTTAGTAGGGTTGTGGCCATTGGAATGGGCACATACAATTCCCTTGGAGAGGGCAAGCACAGTCTTCAGGTTTGGCCTCAGGGGCCTGAGCCTGTAGGATGTGTAGGCCAGTGCTGTTGGGACAGTTGTCTGAAAACAGAAACACGGCTTATGTTTCGAGTCATAGGTATGGCAGGACTGATCTACAGACCATGAGGAGAACACTTCGGGATATGAAAAAAGGGCGAGTGTTAGGCTCTTGCTCAAGTATTTATCTCTGGATATCATGCCATTCATGGTCATGAAATTTCCGGGTGACTTCATGGGAAATGGGCGAGTCTTACTACCTGGGGGTTTGGCCTAATCCAAAGAGTTTGGGGTCATTCTGTGGGACGGAAGAAGTCCGTTTTTTGTTGTTGTTGTTTTGTATAGTTTTGTTTTTCAAACTCAGGGGTCCCACAAAATGAAGGATTCCAGAATAAAGCCCTGGGGAGGGGCGATTGGACAACCAGAAATCTGGTTAAAATTGGGTCCTAGGGACAGCTAGACTTGGGTTTCAGGGCGAGGGCACGGCATGAACCCCCTGAAGATCTGAAGCAATATCTCATTCATCTGAAGTCAGAGCGAGGATCAGACGTTGGCTCAGCTTGGATTTTCTGTTCATGACGGGCCCCTCATAAAGGGAGCCGAATCTCGAGGCCGTGGAGGTTTTCCCACGTTTGGAGTGGTGGGATGCCCCCTCTTGGATTCCTTCTGTGGGACAATTGAGACCTGTTGGACAGCTCCAGGACATCCCATATGGATGAGTGCAGACCAACGTTCAAGGATGGATGCCTGGGAAGCCCGCCTCGCATTCCAATTGTCTCCTAGCGACAAGACAGTTTAGATCTGATGGCTCTGCGGGAGCAACCGGGGTGGCTGAGTTGAAATGGACTTTCCTGAGGATGGGTCTAATGTGTGTTTTTGACCATGAGGGCCTTGGAATGCGGCGGTGGCACCGGGACCCTGAAGTATTCTCCTAAGCTTTTGACATAGCTCCCATGCACAAGTTTCCTTGTGGAGACGAGGTTTGTTCTGATGGGTGCCTCAGGAAAACACCAATGCTGGTATTGGAATCCAGGGTTTTGAGGTGACATGCCTGTAAACCAAAGCAATGGATCCGATTTTGGCCTAGGGTCCTGTCTGGTTCAATCTTCTTCTCTGGGGACATCCATCTAGGGTATTAGTGGAGTTAGATGCTCAGCTGTTGGCAGACTGACCTTTTTTGTCCCGGGCGACCAATACTATTGGGATGGCCTCAGAGACTTTGGAGGGTTCTCCAAATTTGTACGATTTTGGACAATGGAATGGGCAGAATTCCCATGGATTGGGTAGGCACAGTCCCAATGTGTGGCTCCAGGGTCCCCAGCCTGGATGGTGTGTGGCCCAGGACTTTGAGGACAGAAGTCTGAAAACACAAACTCAGCTTATGTTTGGGGACGTAGGTATGGCAGGCCCGATGTACAAACCATGAGAAGACATCTTCAGGATATGAAGATAGTGCGAGTCTGTGGCGCTTGCTCAGGCTTTTGTCTCTGGATTTTGTTTCAGAGATGGCCGTGGAATGTCGAGGAGGCCTCATAGGCCATGGACGAATCTTGCTCTCTGTGGATTTGGCGCGATCCCAATTGTTTTTCGTCAATCTGTTGGATGGAGGACTCCTTTCAGGGTTGTTATCTCAGGTGTCCCACCAAAAGAGGAGTTCCAAATCAGAGCCCTGGGGAAGAGTGAAGGGACAACCCGAACTATGGTTAAAAATTGGGACCTAGGGGCATGGCAAGCCCAATATGCTGTCTCTTCATCCAGCCACTTAGAGGCCTTACTTGAGGACTGGGCTAAGGCTGAGGGTCACAATGTGTGTTTGCCACCTATGTGGCTCGCGAGCAATGGCGGGGCCACATTGGACACATTGGTATCCACTACACTGAACATTATACAACTAGCCTACCACAAGGTTTCTTGCCATCGGGAAAGAGTTCTGATTTCTGCATCATTTTCAAACATGGGCAGTGATTGGAGATAAGGTCTAGGTTCTAAATCCTGAAATCCGAGCTGGGAATAGTAAACGACCTAAGGCAATGGCTGGTCCGATGTGCTCAGTGAGCGGCCAGCTGTATGGGTGGGGCCAGGAAGTCCAGGCTCAGCCTCTGTCACAAAGGGCATTATTGCCCAGGTCAGCCTATATATTTTGGGTACAGCCAAGTGGCGTCCAGGTTGATCTTCTTTTGGGGTTTCTGGGTAGCCCCATAAGGCAATGTTTTTCTTCTGGAGGTCAGGCAGAGTGCTGCATTATAATTGTGGATTGCAAAACTGGAGGGCTTGTGGGCCATTAGTCTGAGGATGGAAGTCTGAGGACACAAGCTAGGCTTAGGTTTCTGGGTGAGGACATGGCAGGCACAATCTACAGATCTGAACCGAGATCTCTTGCATCTGAAGTCATGGTGAGGATCAGAAGATCGCTCAGGTTGGACCTTAAGTCCATGAGGGCCACTTCATGAAGGGGGGGGATCAGGAGGCCATGGGTGTTTTCTCACGATGGGAGTTGTGAGAAGCTCCCAACTTCAAAGATTCTTCTGCAGGACAATTGAGACCTGTTGGTTGGCTCCAGGCTGACGATTCCGAGCAGGGTTCTAAGGATGGATGGCTGGGTAGCCCACCTCGCATTCCAATTGTCTCCTAGCAACAAGACAAGTTAGATCTGCTGGATCTCGCAGAGCAACCGAATACGCTGAGTTGAAATGGACTCTCCTCTGGATGGGTCCTAATGTGTTTTTGTCTATGGATACCTTGGAATGACGCGGTGGCACGGGGGCCATGAAGGGTTCTCCTAAACAGAGGCTTTGACATCACTCCCACGTGCAAGTTTCCCATGTGTAGATGAGATTTGTTCTGGTGGGTGAGTCAAGAAACAGCCATATGCTGGTACTGAAATCCAGGCCTCTGAGGAGAGATGCCTGGAAACCAAAGCAATGGATCTGATTAGGGCCTAGGGGCCTGTTCGTTCCTTTTTACCTCTGGGGTAATCAGTCCAAGGGTCTGAGTGCAGGTAGGTTCTCAGATGGGCTCAGATTGCTTCTGTTTGTCCTGGGAAGCCACCACTATAGGGATGGCCTCAGGGATTTTGGAGGTTTATCATTTTAGTAGCGTTGTGGCCATTGGAATGGGCACATACAATTCCCTTGGAGAGGGCAAGCACAGTCGTCAGGTTTGGCTCCAGGGGCCTGAGCCTGTGGGGTGTGTAGGACAGGGCTCTTTGGACAGTTGTCTGAAACACAAAGTCGGCTTATGTTTCGGGACATAGGTATGGCAGGACTGATCTACAGACCATGAGGAGAACATTTCGGGATATGAAAGAAGGGCGAGTGTGAGGATCTTGTTCAAGTTTTTGTCTCTGGATATCGTGTCACTCATAGTCGTGAAATTTCCAGGTGACTTCATGGGAAATGGATGAGTCTTACTCTCTGGGGGTTTGGCCCCGTCCAAAGAGTTTGGGGACATTCTGTGGGATGGAAGAAGTCCGTTGTTCTGTTGTTGATGATGATTTTTTTTTGTTTTGTTTTTCAACCTCAGGTGTCCCACCAAATGAGGGATTCCAGAGTAGAGCCCTGGGGAGGGCCGAATGGACAACCAGAAATCTGGTTAAAAATTGGGGCCTAGGGACATGTCAAGCCCATTATGACATCTAATGGTCCAGCCACTGAGAGGACGTACTAGAGGACAGGACACACGCTGAGGGTCACAATGCGTGTTATGCCCTCGTTGCACTCAAGAATGGGCGGGGCCTCAGGCTGAATGCTGGTTTCTCCTACACTGAACGTTGGACAACATGGCGACCACAAGATTTCTTGCCATGGGTAAGGAAGAGTTCTGATTTCTGCATCACAGTCACCCCTGGGCAGTGAATGGAGATAAGGTGTAGATTCTGAAGCCTGAAAACTGAGGTAGGGAAGAGAAGATGACCTAAGGCCATGGCGGGTCTGATGTGCTCAGTGTGCGGTCAGCTGTCTGGGTGTTGGTCACGAGGTCCGGGCTCAGGTTGTCAGACAGTGCATTAGTACCCAGGTTAGACTATATATTTTGGGTGCATTCGAGTGCCGTGTAGGTTCTAATCTGAAGAACTCTTCAGGATATGAAGAATGAGCGGGTATGAGGTGCGTGCTCAGGCTTTTGTCTCTAGATTTTGTATCAGCGATGGCCGTGGAATTTTGGGGAGGCCTCATGGGCCATGGACGAATCTTGCTGTCTGTGGATTTGGCCCGATCCCAATTGTTTTTCGTCAATCTGTGGGATGGGAGGACTCCTTTCAGGTTTGTTACCTCTGGTGTCCTACCAAAAGAGGAATTCCAAAGCAGAGCCCTGGGGAAGAGTGAAGGGACAACCCAAACTCTATATAAAAATTGGAGCCTAGGGGCATGGCAAGCCCAGTATGTTATCACTCTATCCAGCCACTGAGAGGCCTTACCTGAGGACTGGGCTCAGGCTGAGGGTCACAATGTGTGTTTGTGAGCAATGTGGCATGCAACCATGGGCGGGGCCTCATGGGCCACACTGGTTTCAACTACACTGAACCTTGGACAACTTGCCAACCACAAGGTTTCTTGCCATGGGGAAAGAGTTCTGATTTCTGAATCATTTTCAAACCCGGGCCGTGATTGGAGATAAGGTCTACGTTCTGAAGCCTGAAAACCGAGTTTGAGAAGAGATGATGACCTAAGGCCATGACGGGTCCGATTGTGCTCAGTGTGCGGCCATCTGTCTGGGTGGGGCCCGGAGGTCCAGGCTCAGGCTGTGTCAGAAAGGGCATTAGTGCCCAGATCAACCTACATATTTCGGGTACAGCCAAATGACGTGCAGGTTGATCCTCATTGGGGGTTTCAGGGTAGCCACAGAGGGCAATGTTTTTCTTCTGGAGGGCAGGCAGAGTGCTGCATTATAGTTCTGGATTGTCAAACTGGAGGCCTTGTGGGCCAGTAGACTGAGGACGGAAGTCTGAGAACCCAAGCTAGGCCTAGGTTTCTGCGTGAGGATATGACAGGCACAATCTACACACCTGAATAGAGATCTCATGCATCTGAAGTCATGGCGAGGATCAGACGATCGCTCAGGTTGGACATTCTGTCCCTGATGGCCCCTTCTTAAAGGGGGGGGTGGATCACGAGGCCATGAGGGTTTTCCCACGATGGGAGTTGTGAGAAGCTCCCAACTACAAAGATTCTTCTGCAGGACAATTGAGGCCTGTTGGTTGGCTCCAGGACAACGATTCCGAGCAGGGTTCTAAGGATCGATGGCTGGGTAGACAACCTCGCATTACAATTGTCTCCAAGCAACAAGAAGTTTAGATCTGCTTGATCTGGGGGAGCAACCGAGGAGGCTGAGTTGAAATGGACTCTCCCGTGGATGTGTCCTAATATGATTTTGTGTCAATGGTGACCTTGGAATGAAGCGGTGGCACTGGGGCCCTGAAGGGTTCTCCTAAAGAGAGGCTTTCACACAGCTCCATCAAGCAAGTTTCCCATGTGTAGATGAGATTTGTTCTGATGGGTGAGTCAAGAAAAAGCCATATGCTGTAATTGAAATCCAGGACTCTGAGGAGAGATGCCTGGAAACCAAAGCAATGGATCCGATAGATGCGTAGGGGCCTGTTTATTCCTTTTTACCTGTGGGGACATCAGTCTACGGGTCTGAGTGCATGTAGGTGCTCAGATGGGCCGAGATTGCCCATGTTTGTCCTGGGAAACTACAAATATTGGGATGGCCTCAGAAACTTTGGAGGTTTATTCTTTAATATGGTTGTGGCCATTGGAATGGGCAGATACAATTCCCTTGGAGAGGGCAAGCACATTCGTCATGTTTGGCTCCAGGGGCCTGAGCCTGTAGGGTGTGTAGGCCAGTACTGTTTGGACAGTTGTCTGAAAACACAAACTCGGCTCATGTTTCGGGTCTTTGGTATGGCAGGACTGATCTACAGACCATGAGGAGAACTCTTCGGGATATGAATAAAGGGCGAATGTGAGGCTCTTGCTTAAGTTTTTGTCTCTGGATATCGTGTCAGTCATGGTCATGAAATTTCCGCGTGACTTCATGGGACATGGATGAGTCTTACTCTCTGGGGTTTTGCCCCGTCCAAAGAGTTTTGGGTCATTCTGTGGGATGGAAGAAGTCCGTTGTTCTGTTGCTGATGATTCGTTTTGTTTTGTTTTTCAACCTCAGGTGTCCCATCAAATGAGGGATTCCAGAGTAGAGCCCTGGGGAGGGGCGACTGGACAATCAGAAATCTGGTTAAAATTGGGGCCTAGGGACATGTCAACCCATTATGACATCTAACGGTACAGCCACTGAGAGGACGTACTAGAGGACAGGACTCACGCAGAGGGTCACAATGCGTGTTTTTGCCCTCGTCGCACTCAGAATGGGCGGGGCCTCAGGGTGAAAGCTGGTTTCTCCTACACTGAACGTTGGACAACATGCCAACCACAAGGTTTCTTGCCATGGGTAAGGAAGAGTTCTGATTTCTGCATCACAGTCACCCCTGGGCAGTGGTTGGAGATAAGTTCAGGGTTCTGAAGCCTGAAAACTGAGGTAGGGAAGAGATGATGACCTAAGGTCATGGCGGGTCTGATGTGCTCAGTGTGCGGTCAGCTGTCTGGGTGTTGGTCACGAGTTCCGGCCTCAGGTTGTCAGACAGATCATTAGTGCCCAGGTTAGACTATATATTTTGGGTGAATTCAAGTGCCGTGTACGTTCTTATCTGAAGAACTCTTCAGGATATGAAGAATGAGCGAGTGAGGCGCGTGCTCAGGCTTTTGTCTCTGGATTTTGTATCAGCGAAGGCCATGGAATGTTGGGGAGGCCTCATGGGCCATGGACGAATCTTGCTCTCTGTGGATTTGGCCCGATCCCAATTGTTTTTCGTCAATCTGTGGGTTGGGAGGACTCCTTTCAGGTTTGTTAACTCAGGTGTCCCACCAAAAGAGGAATTCCAAAGCAGAGCTCTGGGGAAGATTGAAGGGACAACCCGAAATATGGTTTAAAAATTTGGGCCTAAGGGGCATGGCAAGCTCCAATATGCTGTCTCTCCATCTGGCCATTGAGAGGCCTTACCTCAGGACTGGGCTCAGTCTGAGGGTCACAATGTGTGTTTGTGACCAATGTGGCCCGCAAGCATGGGCGGGACTTCATGGGCCACACTGGTTTCAACTACACTGAACCTTGGAAAACATGCCAACCAAAAGGTTTCTTTGCCATTGGGAAAGAGTTCTGATTTCTGCATCATTTTCAAACCCGGGCCATGATTGGAGATAAGCTCTAGGTTCTGAACCCTGAAAACCGAGATTGAGAAGATATGACGTCCTAAGGCCATGGCGGGTCCGATGTGCTCGGTGTGCGGCCAGCTGTCTGGGTGGGGCCAGGAGGTCCAGTCTCAGTCTGTGTCAGAAAGGGCATTAGTGCCCAGGTCAGCCTATATATTTGGGGTACAGCCGAATGGCGTGCAGGCTGATCCTCATTTGCGGTTTCTGGGTAGCCCCCGAGGGCAATGTTTTTCTTCTGGAGGGCAGGCAGAGTGCTGCATTGTAGTCTGGATTGCCAAAATGGAGAGCTTGTGGGCCAGTAGTCTGAGGACGGAAGTCTGAGAACCCAAGCTAGGCCTAGGATTCTGGGTGAATGTGTGGCAGGCACAATCTACAGACCTGAATCGAGATCTCGTGCATCTGAAGTCAGGGCGAGGATCAGACGATCGCTCACGTTGGACATTCTGTCCCTGATGGCCCCTACTTGAAGGGGGGGGGTGGATCACGAGGCCATGGGGGTTTTCCCACGTTGGAGGGTATCCTCGATCACGGGGGTGTGCCATGGGAGTTGTGAGAGGCTCCCAACTGCAATGATTCTTCTGCAGGACAATTGAGACCTGTTGGTTGGCTCCAGGACAATGATACCAAGCAGGGTTCTAAGGATTGATGACTGGGTAGCCCACCTCGCATTCCAATTGTCTCCAATCAACAAGACAGTTAGATCCGCTGGATCTGGGGGAGCAACCGAGGAGGCTGAGTTGAAATGGACTCTCACGTGGATGTGTCCTAATATGATTTTGTGTCTATGGAGACCTTGGAATGAAGCGGTGGCACTGGGGCCCTGAAGGGTTCTCCTAAAGAGAGGCTTTCACACAGCTCCATCGTGCAAGTTTCCCATATGTAGATGAGAGTTGTTTTCGATGGGTGAGTCAAGAAACAGCCATATGCTGTTATTGAAATCCAGGCCTCTGTGGAGAGATGACTGGAAAACAAAATCAATGGATCCGATAGGTGCAGAGGAGCTTGTTCCTTCCTTTTTACCTCTGGGGACATCAGTCTATGGGTCTGAGTGCAGGTAGGTGCTCAGATGGGCCCAGATTGCCCCTGTTTGTCCTGGGAAGCCACAAATATTGGGATGGCCTCAGGGACTTTGGAGGTTTATCCTCTTCGTAGGGTTGTGGCCATTGGAATGGGCACATACAATTCCCTTGGAGAGGGCAAGCACAGTCGTCAGGTTTGGCTCCAGGGATCTGAGCCTGTAGGGTGTTTAGGCCACGGCTGTTTGGACAGTTGTCTGGAAACACAAACTAGGCTTATGTTTCCGGTCATAGGTATGGCAGGACGGATCTACAGACGATGAGAGGAACTCCTCGGGATATAAAAAAGGGCGAGTGTGAGGCTTTTGCTCATGTTTTTCTCTCTGGACATCGTGTCACTCATGGTCTTGAAATTTCCGGGTGACTTCATGGGAAAAGGACGAGTCTTACTCTCTGGGGTTAGGCCTCGTCCAAAGAGTTTGGGGTCATACTGTGGGATAGAAGTAATCCGTTGTTCTGTTTTGTTTTTTTTTTCAACCTCAGGTGTCCCACCGAATGAGGGATTCCAGAGTAGAGCCCTGGGGAGGGGCGACTGGACAACCAGAATCTGGTTAAAAATTGGGGCCTAGGGACATGTCAAGCCCATTATGACATCAAATGGTCCAGCCACTGAGGGGACGTACTAGACGTCAGGACTCACGCTGAGGGTCACAATGCGTGTTTATGCCCTCGTCGCACACAAGAATGGGCGGGGCCTCAGGGTGAATGCTGGTTTCTCCTACCCTGAACGTTGGACAACATGACAACTACAAGGTTTCTTGCCATGGGTAAGGAAGAGTTCTGATTTCTTCATCACAGTCACCCCTGGGCAGTGATTGGAGATAAGGTCTAGGTTCTGAAGCCTGAAAACCGAAGTTGAGAAGAGATGACGACCTAAGGCCATGGCGGATCCGATGTGCTCAGTGTGCGGCCAGCTGTCTGGGTGGGACCAGGAAGTCCAGGCTCAGCCTTGTCAGAATGGGCATTAGTGCCCAAGTCAGCCTATATATTTGGGCTCCAGCAGGTTGATCCTCATTGGGGGTTTCTGGGTAGCCCCAGAGGGCAATGTTTTTCTTCTGGACGGTAGGCAGTGTGCTGCATTGCATTTCTATATTGCCAAACTGGAGGGCTTCTGGGCCAGTAGTCTGAGGACGGAAGTCTGAGAACCCAAGCTAGGCCTTGGATTCTGGGTGAGGATATGACAGGAAAATCTACAGACCTGAATCGAGATCTCGTGCATCTGATGTCAGGGCGAGGATCAGATGATCGCTCAGGTTGGACATTCTGTGCCTGATCGCCCCTTCTTGAAGGGGGGGTGGATCACGAGGCCATGGGGGTTTTCCCACAATGGGAGTTGTGAGAAGCTCCCAGCTGCAAAGATTCTTCTGTAGGACAATTGTGACCTGTTGGTTGGCTCCAGGACAACGATTCCGAGCAGGGTTCTAAGTATCGATGGTTGGGTAGCCCACCTCGCATTCCAATTGTCTCCAAGCAACAAGGCTGGTTAGATCTGCTGGATCTGGGGGAGCAACCGAGGAGGCTGAGTTGAAATGGACTCTCCCGTGGATGAGTCCTAATATGATTTTGTGTCTATGGAGACCTTGGAATGAAGCGGTGGCACTGGGGCCCTGAAGGGTTCTCCTAATGAGAGGCTTTCACACAGCTCCATCATGCAAGTTCCCCATGTGTAGATGAGATTTGTTCTGATGGGTGAGTCAAGAAACAGCCATATGCTGGTACTGAAATCCAGGCCTCTGAGGAGAGATGCCTGGAAACCAAAGCAATGGATCTGATAGGTGCCTAGGGGCCTGTTCATTCCTTTTTACCTCTGGGGACATCAGTCTACGGGTCTGAGTGCCGGTATGTGCTCAGATGGGCCCAGATTGCCCCTGTTTGTCCTGGGAAGCCACAAATATTGGGATGGCCTCAGGGACTTTGGAGGTTTATCCTCTTAGTAGGGTTGTGGCCATTGGAATGGGCACTTACAATTCCCTTGGAGAGGGCAAGTACAGTCGTCAGGTTTGGTTAAAGGGGCCTGAGCCTGTAGGATGTGTAGGCCACGGCTGTTTGGAATGTTGTCTGAAAACACAAACTCGGCTTATGTTTCGGGTCATAGGTATGGCAGGACTGATCTACAGACCATGAGGAGAACTCTTCGGGATATGAAAAAAGGGCGAGTGTGAGGCTCTTGCTCAAGTTTTTGTCTCTGGATATCGTGTCAGTCATGGTCGTGAATTTTCCGGGTGACTTCATGGGAACTGGAAGATTCTTACTCTCTAAGGGTTTGGCCCCGTCCAAAGAGTTTGGGGTCATTCTGTGGGATGGAAGAAGTCCGTTGCTCTGTTGTTGTTGATTTGTTTTCTTTTGATTTTCAAAATCAGGTGTCAAACCAAATGAGGGATTCCAGAGTAGAGCCCTGGGGAGGGGCGACGGGATAACCAGAAATCTGGTTAAAAATTGGGGCCTTGGGACATGTCAAACCCATTATGACATCTAATGATCCAACCACTGAGAGGACTTCCTAGAGGAGAGGACTCACGCTGAGGGTCACAATACGTGTTTATGCCCTCGTCGCACACAAGAATGGGCGGGGCCTCAGGGTGAATGCTGCTTTCTCCTACACTGAAAGTGGACCACATGCCAACCACAAGGTTTCTTGCCATGGGTAAGGAAGAGTTCTGATTTCTGCATCACAGTCACCCCTGGGCAGTGACTGGAAATACGGTCTAGATTCTGAAGCCTGAAAACTGAGGTAGGGAAGAGATGATGACCTAAGGCCATGGCGGGTCTGATGTGCTCAGTGTGCGGTCAGCTGTCTGGGTGTTGGTCACGACGTCCGGGCTCAGGTTGTCAGACAGTGCATTAGTGCCCAGGTTAGACTATATATTTTGGGTGAATTCGAGTGCCGTGTACATTCTTATCTGAAAACTCTTCAGGATATGAAGAATGATCGAGTTTGAGGCGCGTGATCAGGCTTTTGTCTCTGGATTTTGTATCAGCTATGGCCGTGGAATGTTTGGGAGGCCTCATGGGCCATGTACGAATCTTGCTCTCTTTGGATTTGGCCCGATCCCAATTGTTTTTCGTCAATCTGTGGGATGGGAGGACTCCTTTCATGTTGTTACCTCAGGTGTCCCACCAAAAGAGGAATTCCTAAGCAGAGCCCTGTGGAAGAGTGAAGGGACAACCCGAACTATGGTTAAAAATTGGGGCCTAAGGGTATGGCAAGCCCAATATGCTGTCTCTCCATCCAGCCACTGAGAGGCCTTACCTGAGGACTGGGCTCAGGCTGAGGGTCACAATGTGTTTTTGTGACCAATGTGGCCCGCAAGCATGGGCGTTGCCTCATGTGCCACACTGATTTCAACTACAGAGAAACTTGGACAACATGCCAACCACAAGGTTTCTTGCAATGGGGAAAGAGTTCGGATTTCTGCATCATTTTCAAACCCGGGCCATGATTGGAGATAAGGTCTAGGTTCTGAAGCCTGAAAACCGAGGTTGAGAAGAGATGACGACCTAAGGCCATGACGGGTCCGATGTGCTCAGTGTGCGACCAGCTGTCTGGGTGGGTCCAGGAGGACCAGGCTCAGCTGTGTCAGAAAGGGCATTAGTGCCCAGATCAGCCTATATATTTGGGGTACATCCGAATTCCGTGCACGTTGATCCTCATTGGGGGTGTCTGGGTAAACCCAGTGGGCAATGTTTTACTTCTGGAGGGCAGGCAGAGTGCTGCATTGTAGTCTGGATTGCCAAACTGGAGGGCTTGTGGGCCAGAAGTCTGAGGATGGAAGTCTGAGAACCCAAGCTAGGCCTAGGATTCTGGTTGAGGATATGGCAGGCAAAATCTACAGACCTGAATCGATGTCTCGTGCATCTGAAGTCAGGGCGAGGATCAGACGATCGCACTCGTGGGGCATTCTGTCCCTGATGGCCCCTTCTTGAAGGGGGGGTGGATCATGAGGCCATGGGGGTTTTCCCACGATGGGAGTTGTGAGAAGCTCCCAACTGCAAAGATTCTTCTGCAGGACAATTGAGACCTGTTGGTTGACTCCAGGACAACTATTCCGAGCAGGGTTCTAAGGATGGATGGCTGGGTAGCCCACATCGCATTCCAATTGTCTCCAATCAACAAGACAGTTAGATCCGCTGGATCTGGGGGAGCAACCGAGGAGGCTGAGTTGAAATGGACTCTCACGTGGATGTGTCCTAATATGATTTTGTGTCTATGGAGACCTTGGAATGAAGCGGTGGCACTGGGGCCCTGAAGGGTTCTCTTAAAGAGAGGCTTTCACACAGCTCCATCGTGTAAGTTTCCCATGTGTAGATGAGATTTGTTTCGATGGGTGAGTCAAGAAACAGCCATATGCTGTTATTGAAATCCAGGCCTCTGTGGCGAGATGCCTGGAAAACAAATCAATGGATCCGATAGGTGCAGAGGAGCTTGTTCCTTCCTTTTTACCTCTGGGGACATCAGTCTACGGGTCTGAGTGCAGGTAGGTGCTCAGATGGGCCCAGATTGCCCCTGTTTGTCCTGTGAAGCCACAAATATTGGGATGGCCTCAGGGACTTTGGAGGTTTATCCTCTTCGTAGGGTTGTGGCCATTGGAATGGGCACATACAATTCCCTAGGAGAGGGCAAGCACAGTCGTCAGGTTTGGCTCCAGGGCCCTGAGCCTGTAGGGTGTTTAGGCCACGGCTGTTTGGACAGTTGTCTGGAAACACAAACTAGGCTTATGTTTCCGGTCATAGGTATGGCAGGACGGATCTACAGACGATGAGAGGAACTCCTCGGGATATAAAAAAGGGCGAGTGTGAGGCTCTTGCTCATGTTTTTCTCTCTGGACATCGTGTCACTCATGGTCTTGAAATTCCCGGGTGACTTCATGGGAAAAGGACGAGTCTTACTCTCTGGGGGTTTGGCCTCGTCCAAAGAGTTTGGGGTCATTCTGTGGGATAGAAGAAATCCGTTGTTCTGTGTTTTTTTTTTTTTTTTTTTTCCAACCTCAGGTGTCCCACCGAATGAGGGATTCCAGAGTAGAGCCCTGGGGAGGGGCGACTGGACAACCAGAAATCTGGTTAAAAATTGGGGCCTAGGGACATGTCAAGCCCATTATGACATCAAATGGTCCAGCCACTGAGAGGACGTACTAGACGTCAGGAATCACGCTGAGGGTCACAATACGTGTTTATGCCCTCGTCGCACAGAAGAATGGGCGGGGCCTCAGGGTGAATGCTGGTTTCTCCTACACTGAACGTTGGACAACATGCCAACCACATGGTTTCTTGCCTTGGGTAAGGAAGAGTTCTGATTTCTTCATCACAGTCACCCATGGGCAGTGATTGGAGATAAGGTCTAGGTTCTGAAGCCTGAACCGAAGTTGAGAAGAGATGACGACCTAAGGCCATGGCGGATCCGATGTGCTCAGTGTGCGGCCAGCTGTCTGGGTGGGACTAAGAAGTCCTGGCTCAGCCTTGTCAGAATGGGCATTAGTGCCCAAGTCACCCTATATATTTGGGGTGCAGCAGGTTGATCCTCATTGGGGGTTTCTGGGTAGCCCCAGAGGGCAATGTTTTTCTTCTGGACGGTAGGCAGAGTGCTGAATTGCATTTCTATATTGCCAAACTGGAGGGCTTCTGGGCCAGTAGTCTGAGGACGGAAGTCTGAGAACCCAAGCTAGGCCTAGGTTTCTGGGTGAGGAAAATGATGCAGAAATCCGAACTCTTTCCTCATGGCAAGTAACCTTGCTGTTGGCATGTTGTCCAAGTTTCAGTGTAGATGAAACCAGTGTGGCAGATGAGGACCAGCCCATTCTTGCGGGCCACATTGGTCACAAACACACATTGTGACCCCCAGCCTGAGCCCAGTCCTCAGGTAAGGCCTCTCAGTGGCTGGATGGAGAGACAGCATATTGGGCTTGCCATGCCCCTAGGCCCCAATTTTTAACCATAGTTCGGGTTGTCCCTTCACTCTTCCCCAGGGCTCTCATTTGGAATTCCTCTTTTGGTCGGACACCTGAGGTAACAAACCTAAAAGGAGTCCTCCCATCCCACAGATTGACGAAAAACAATTGGAATCGGGCCAAATCCACAGAGAGCAAGATTCGTCCATGGCCCATGAGGCCTCCCCAACATTCCAAGGCCATCGCTGATACAAAATCCAGAGATAAAAGCCTAAGCACGCGCCTCAGACTCGATTATTCTTCATATCCTGAAGAGTTCTTCAGGTGAGAACCTACACGGCACTCGAAAGCACCCAAAATATATAGTCTAACCTGGGCACTAATGCTCTGTCTGACAACCTGAGGCCGGACCTCGTGACCAACACCCAGACAGCTGACCGCACACTGAACACATACGACCTGCCATAGCCTTAGGTCATCATCTCTTCCCTACCTCAGTTTTCAGGCTTCAAAACCTAGACCTTATCTCCAATCACTGCCCAGGGGTGAATGTGATGCAGAAATCAGAACTCTTCCTTATCCATGTCAAGAAACCTTGTGGTTGGCATGATGTCAAACGTTCAGTGTAAGAGAAACCAGCCTTCACCTTGAGGCCCCGCCCATTCTTGAGTGCGACGAGGGCATAAACACGCATTGTGACCCTCAGCGTGAGTCCTGTCCTCTAGTACGTCCACTCAGTGGCTGGCCCATTAGATGTCATAACGGGGTGGAGATGTCCCTAGGCCCCAATTTTTAACCAGATTTATGGTTGTCCAGTCGCCCCTCCCCAGGTATCTACTCTGGAATCCCTCATTTTGTGGGACACCTGAGGTTCAAAAACAAAACAATACAAATCAACAACAACAGAACAAGGGATTTCTTCCTTCCCACAGAATGACCCCAAATTCTTTGGACGGGGTCAAACCCCCAGAGAGTAAAACTCGTCCATTTCCCATGAAGTCACCCGGAAATTTCACGACCATGAGTGACACGATATCCAGAGACAAAAACTTGAGCAAGAGCCTCACACTCGCCCTTTTTTCATATCCCGAAGAGTTCTCCTCATGGTCTGTAGTTCAGTCCTGCCATACCTATGACCCGAAACATAAGCCGAGTTTGTGTTTTCAGACAACTGTCCAAACTGCCCTGGCCTACACACCCTACAGGCTCAGGCCCCAGGAGCCAAACCTGACGACTGTGCTTGCCCTCTCCAAGGGAATTGTAGGTGCCCATTCAATGGCCACAACCCTACTAATAGGATAAACCTCCAAATTCGCTGAGGCCATCCCAATATTTGTGGCTTCCCAGGACAAACAGGGGCAATCTGGGCCCATCTGAGCACCTACCTGCACTCAGACCCGTAGACTGACGTCCCCAGAGGTAAAAAGGAACGTACAGGACTAGGCACCTAACGGATCCATTGCTTTGGTTTCCAGGCATCTCTCCTCAGAGGCCTGGATTTCAATAAAAGCATATGGCTGTTTCTTGACTCACCCATAAGAACAAATCTCATCTACACATGGGAAACTTGCACGATGGAGCTGTGTGAAAGTCGCTCTTTTGGAGAACCCTTCAGGGCCCCAGTGCCAACGCTTCATTCCAAGGTCTCCATAGACACAAAATCATATTAGGACACATCCACGGGAGAGTCCATATCAACTCAGGCTCCTCGGTTGCTCCCCCAGATCCAGCAGATCTAACCTGTCTTGTTGCTTGGAAACAATTGGACTGCGAGGTGGGCTACCCAGCCATCATCCTTAGAACCCTGCTCGGAATCGTTGTCCTGGAGCCAACCAAAAGGTCTCAATTGTCCTGCAGAAGAATCTTTGCAGTTGGGAGCTTCTCACAACTCCCATCGTGGGAAAACCCCCAAGGCCTCGAGATCGACCCCCCCTTCAAGAAGGGGCCATCAGGGACAGAATGCCCCACGAGAGCGATCGTCTGATCCTCGGCCTGACATTAGATGCACGATATCTCGATTCAGGTCTGTAGATTGTGCCTGCCATATCCTCACCCAGAAACCTAGGCCTAGCTTGGGTTCTCAGACTTCCGTCCTCAGACTACTGGCCCACAAGCCCTCCAGTTTGGCAATCCAGAAGTACAATGCAGCACTCAGCCTGCCCTCCAGAAGAAAAACATTGACCTCTGGGGAGACCCAGAACGCCAAAATGAGTATCAACCTGCACGCCATTCGGCTGTACCCCAAATATATAGGCTGACCTGGGCACTAATGCCCTTTCTTACACAGCCTGAACCTGGACCCTCTGGCCCCACCCAGACTGCTGGCCACACACTGAGCACATCGGACCCGCCATTGCCTTAGGTCGTCATCTTTTCTCAACCTCGGTTTTCAGACTTCTGAACCTAGAACTTATCTCTAATCACGGCCCTGATTTGAAAATGATGCAGAAATCAGAACTCTTTCCCCATGGCAAGAAACCTTGTGGTGGCATGTTGTCCCAGGTTCTGTGTAGTTGAAACCAGTGTGGCCCATGAGGCCCCGCCCATGCTTGCGGGCCACATTGGTCACAAACTCACATTGTGACAATCAGCCTGAGCCCAGTCCTCAGGTAAGGCCTCTCAGTGGCTCGATGCAGAGACAGCATATTGGGCTTGTCATGCCCCTAGGCCCCAATTTTTTACCATAGTTCGGGTTGTCCCTTCACTTTTCCCCATGGCTCTGCCTTGGAATTCCTCTTTGGGTGGGACACCTGAGGTAACAAACCTGAAAGGAGTCCTCCAATCTCACCGGTTGACGGAAAACATTTTGGATCGGGCCAAGTCCACCGAGAGCAAGATTCGTCCATGGCCCATGAGGCCTCCCCAACATTTCACGGCCATCGCTGATACAAAATCCAGAGACAAAAGCCTCAGCACGCGCCTCAGACTCGCGCATTCTTCATATCCTGAAGAGTTCTTCAGATAAGAACTTACACGGCACTCGAATGCACCCAAAATATATAGTCTAACCTGGGCACTAATGCACTGTCTGACAACCTGAGCCCGGACCTCGTGACCAACACCCAGACAGCTGACCGCACATTGAGCTCATCAGACCCGCGATGGTCTTAGGTCATCATCTCTTCCCTAACTCCGTTTTCAGGCTTCAGAACCTAGACCTTATCTCCAATCACTGCGCAGGGGTGACTGTGATGCAGAACTCAGAACTCTTCCTTACCCATGGCAAGAAACCTTGTGGTTGGCATGTTGTCCAATGTTCAGTGTAGGAAAAACCAGCATTCACCCTAAGGCCCCGCCCATTCTTGAGCGCAACGAGGGCATAAGCACGCATTGTGACCCTCAGCGTGAGTCCTGTCCTCTAGTATGTCCTCTCAGTGGCTGGACCATTAATTGTCATAATGGGCTTGACATGTCCCTAGGCCCCAATTTTTAACCAGATTTCTAGTTGTCCAGGCGCCCCTCCCCAGGGCTCTACTCTGGAATCCCTCATTTGGTGGGACACCTGAGGTTGAAAAACAAAACAAACAAATCAACAACAACAGACCAACGGACTTCTTCTATCCCACAGAATGACCCCAAACTCTTTGGACGGGGCCAAACCCACAGAGAGTAAGATTCGTCCATTTCCCTTGAAGTCACCCGAATATTTCACGACCATGAGTGACACGATATCCAGAGACAAAAACTTGAGCAAGAGCCTCACATTCGCCCTTTTTTCATATCCCGAAGAGTTCTCCTCATGGTCTGTAGATCAGTGCTGCCATACCTATGACCCAAAACATAAGACGAGTTTGTGTTTTCAGACAACTGTCCAAACAGCCCTGGCCTACACACCCTACAGGCTCAGGCCCCTGGAGCCAAACCTGACGACTGTGCTTGCCCTCTCAAAGGGAATTGTATGTGTCCATTCCAATGGCCACAACCGTACTAGGGGATAAACCTCCAAAGTCCCTGAGGCCATCCCAATATTTGTGGCTTCCCTGGACAAACAGGGGCAATCTGGCCACATCTGAGCAACTACGGTTACTCAGACCCGTAGACTGATGACCCCAGAGGTAAAAAGGTACGTACAGGCCCCTAGGCACCTATCAGATCCATTGCTTTGGTTTCCAGGCATCTCTCCTCAGAGGCCTGGCTTTCAATAACAGCATATGGCTGTTTCTTGACTCACCCATCAGAACAAATCTCATCTACACATGGGAAACTTGTACGATCGAGCTGTGTGAAAGCCTCTCTTTAGGAGAAACCTTCAGGGCCCCAGTGCCACCGCTTCATTCCAAGGTCTCCATAGACACAAAATCATATTAGGAACATCCACGGTATAGTCCATTTCAACTCAGCCTCCATGATTGCTCCCCCAGATCCAGCAAATCTAACATGTCATGTTGCTTGGAGACAATTGGAATGCGAGGTGGACTACCCAGCCATCCATCCTTAGAACCCTGCTCGGAATCATTGTCCTGGAGCCAACCAACAGGTCTCAATTGTCCTGCAGAAGAATCTTTGCAGTTGGGAGCTTCTCACAACTCCCATCGTGGGAAAACCCCCAAGGACTCGAGATCCACCCCCCCTTCAAGAAGGGGCCATCAGGGACCGAATGTCCAACCTGAGCGATCGAATATTCCTCGCCCTGACTTCACATGCACGAGATCTCGATTCAGGTCTGTAGATTGTGCCTGCCATATCCTCACCCAGAAAACTCAGCCTAGCTTGGGTTCTCAGACTTCCGTCCTCAGACTACTGGCCCACAAGCCCTCCAGTTTGGCAATCCAGAACTACAATGCAGCATTTTTTTTTTTTTTTTAATTTTTTATATTTGATAAACATATATTTTTATCCCCAGGGGTACAGGTCTGTGAATCACCAGGTTTACACACTTAACAGCACTCACCAAATCACATACCCTCCCCAATGTCCATAATCCCACCCCCTTCTCCCAAACCCCCTCCCCCAGCAACCCTCAGTTTGTTTTGGGAGATTAAGAGTCACTTATGGTTTGTCTCCCTCCCAATCCCATCTTGTTTCATTTATTCTTCCTCTACCCACTTAAGCCTCCATGTTGCATCACCACTTCCTCATATCAGGGAGATCATATGATAGTTGTCTTTCTCTGCTTGACTTATTTCGCTAAGCATGATACGCTCTAGTTCCATCCATGTTGTTGCAAATGGCAAGATTTCATTTCTTTTGATGGCTGCATAGTATTCCATTGTGTATATATACCACATCTTCTTGATCCATTCATCTGTTGATGGACATCTAGGTTCTTTCCATAGTTTGGCTATTGTGGACATTGCTGCTATTATTATTCGGGTGCATGTGTCCCTTTGGTTCACTACATTTGTATCTTTAGGGTAAATACCCAAAGGTGCAATTGCTGGGTCATAGGGCAGTTCTATTTTCAACATTTTGAGGAACCTCCATGCTGTTTTCCAGAGTGGCTGCACCAGCTTGCATTCCCACCAACAGTGTAGGAGTGTTCCCCTTTCTCCGCATCCTCGCCAGCATCTGTCATTTCCTGACTTGTTGATTTTAGCCATTCTGACTGGTGTGAGGTGATATCTCATTGTGGTTTTGATTTGTATTTCCCTGATGCCGAGTGATATGGAGCACTTTTTCATGTGTCTGTTCGCCATCTGGATGTCTTCTTTGCAGAAATGTCTGTTCATGTCCTCTGCCCATTTCTTGATTGGATTATTTGTTCTTTGGGTGTTGAGTTTGCTAAGTTCTTTATAGATTCTGGACACTAGTCCTTTATCTGATATGTTGTTTGCAAATATCTTCTCCCATTCTGTCAGTTGTCTTTTGATTTTGTTAACTCTTTCCTTTGCTGTGCAAAAGCTTTTGATCTTGATGAAATCCCAGTAGTTCATTTTTTCCCTTGCTTCCCTTGCCTTTTGCGTTGTTCCTAGGAAGATCTTGCTGCGGCATAGGTCGAAGAGGTTGCTGCCCGTGTTCTGCTCAAGGATTTTGATGGATTCCTTTCGTACATTGAGGTCCTTCATCCATTTTGAGTCTATTTTTGTGTGTGGTGTAAGGGAATGGTCCAATTTCATTTTTCTGCATGTGGCTGTCCAATTTTCCCAGCACCATTTATTTAAAAGGCTGTCTTTTTTCCATTGGACATTCTTTCCTGCTTTGTCGAAGATTAGTTGACCATAGATTTGAGGGTCTATTTCTGGGCTCTCTATTCTGTTCCATTGATCTATGTGTCTGTTTTTGTGCCAGTACCATGCTGTCTTGATGATGACAGCTTTGTAATAGAGCCTGAAGTCCGGAATTGTGATGCCACCAACGTTGGCTTTCTTTTTCAATATCCCTTTGGCTATTCGAGGTCTTTTCTGGTTCCATATAAATTTTAGCATTATTTGTTCCATTTCTTTGAAAAAGATGGATGGTACTTTGATAGGAATTGCATTAAATGTGTAGATTGCTTTAGGTAGCATAGACATTTTCACAATATTTATTCTTCCAATCCAGGAGCATGGAACATTTTTCCATTTCTTTGTGTCTTCCTCAATTTCTTTCATGAGTACTTTATAGTTTTCTGAGTATAGATTCTGTGTCTCTTTGGTTAGGTTTATTCCTAGGTATCTTATGGTTTTGGATGCAATTGTAAATGGGATTGACTCCTTAATATCTCTTTCTTCTGTCTTGCTGTTGGTGTAGAGAAATGCAACTGATTTCTGTGCATTGATTTTATATCCTGACACTTTACTAAATTCCTGTATAAGTTCTAGCAGTTTTGGAATGGAGTCTTTTGGGTTTTCCACATATAGTATCATATCATCTGCGAAGAGTGATAATTTGACTTCTTCTTTGCCGATTTGGATGCCTTTAATTTCCTTTTGTTGTCTGATTGCTGAGGCTAGGACCTCTAGTACGATGTTGAATAGCAGTGGTGATAATGGACATCCCTGCCGTGTTCCTGACCTTAGCGGAAAAGCTTTCAGTTTTTCTCCATTGAGAATGATATTTGTGGTGGGTTTTTCATCGATGGCTTTGATGATATTGAGGTATGTGCCCTCTATCCCTACACTTTGAAGAGTTTTGATCAGGAAGGGATGTTGTACTTTGTCAAATGCTTTTTCAGCATCTATTGAGAGTATCATATGGTTCTTGTTCTTTCTTTTATTGATGTGTTGTATCACATTGACTGATTTGCGGATGTTGAACCAACCTTGCAGCCCTGGAATAAATCCCACTTGGTCGTGGTGAATAATCCTTTTAATGTACTGTTGAATCCTATTGGCTAGTATTTTGTTGAGTATTTTCGCATCTGTGTTCATCAAGGATATTGGTCTATAGCTCTCTTTTTTGGTGGGATCCTTGTCTGGTTTTGGGATCAAGGTGATGCTGGCCTCATAAAATGAGTTTGGTAGTTTTCCTTCCATTTATATTTTTTGGAACAGTTTCAGGAGAATAGGAATTAGTTCTTCTTTAAATGTTTGGTAGAATTCCCCAGGGAAGCCGTCTGGCCCTGGGCTTTTGTTTGTTTGGAGATTTTTAATGACTGTTTCAATCTCCTTACTGGTTATGGGTCTGTTCAGGCTTTCTATTTCTTCCTGGCTCAGTTGTGGTAGTTTATATGTTTCTAGGAATGCATCCATTTCTTCCAGATTGTCAAATTTATTGCCGTAGTGTTGCTCATAGTATGTTCTTATAATAGTTTGTATTTCTTTGGTGTTAGTTGTGATCTCTCCTCTTTCATTCATGATTTTATTTATTTGGGTCCTTTCTCTTTTCTTTTTGATAAGTCGGGCCAGGGGTTTATCAATTTTATTAATTCTTTCAAAGAACCAGCTCCTAGTTTCCTTGATTTGTTCTATTGTTTTTTTGGTTTCTATTTCATTGATTTCTGCTCTGATCTTTATGATTTCTCTTCTCCTGCTGGGCTTAGGGTTTCTATCTTGTTCTTTCTCCAGCTCCTTTAGGTGTAGGGTTAGGTTGTGTACCTGAGACCTTTCTTGTTTCTTGAGAAAGGCTTGTAGCGCTATATATTTTCCTCTCAGGACTGCCTTTGTTGTGTCCCACAGATTTTGAACCGTTGTATTTTCATTATCATTTGTTTCCATGATTTTTTTCAATTCTTCTTTAATTTCCCGGTTGACCCATTCATTCTTTAGAAGGATACTGTTTAGTCTCCATGTATTTGGGTTCTTTCCAAACTTCCTTTTGTGGTTGAGTTCTAGCTTTAGAGCATTGTGGTCTGAAAATATGCAGGGAATGATCCCAATCTTTTGATACCGGTTGAGTCCTGATTTAGGACCGAGGATGTGATCTATTCTGGAGAATGTTCCATGTGCACTAGAGAAGAATGTGTATTCTGTTGCTTTGGGGTGAAATATTCTGAATATATCAGTGATGTCCATCTGGTCCAGTGTGTCGTTTAAGGCCTTTATTTCCTTGCTGATCTTTTGCTTGGATGACCTGTCCATTTCAGTGAGGGGAGTGTTAAAGTCCCCTACTATTATTGTATTATTGTTGATGTGTTTCTTTGATTTTGTTATTAATTGGTTTATATAGTTGGCTGCTCCCACATTGGGGGCATAGATATATTTAAAATTGTTAATTCTTCTTGTTGGACAGACCCTTTGAGTATGATATAGTGTCCTTCCTCATCTCTTATTATAGTCTTTGGCTTAAAATCTAATTGATCTGATATAAGGATTGCCACTCCTGCTTTCTTCTGATGTCCATTAGCATGGTAAATTCTTTTCCACCCCCTCACTTTAAATCTGGAGGTGTCTTCGGGCTTAAAATGTGTTTCTTGGAGGCAACATATAGATGGGTTTTGTTTTTTTATCCATTCTGATACCCTGTGTCTTTTGACAGGGGCATTTAGCCCATTCACATTCAGGGTAACTATTGAGAGATATGAATTTAGTGCCATTGTATTGCCTGTAAGGTGACTGTTACTGTATATGGTCTCTGTTCCTTTCTGATCTACCACTTGTAGGCTCTCTCTTTGCTTAGAGGACCCCTTTCAATATTTCCTGTAGAGCTGGTTTGGTATTTGCAAATTCTTTCAGTTGTTGTTTGTCCTGGAAGCTTTTTTAATCTCTCCTTCTATTTTCAATGATAGCCTAGCTGGATATAGTATTCTTGGCTGCATGTTTTTTTCTCGTTTAGTGCTCTGAAAATATCATGCCAGCTCTTTCTGGCCTGCCAGGTCTCTGTGGATAAGTCAGCTGCCAATCAAATATTTTTACCATTGTATGTTACAGACTTCTTTTCCCGGGCTGCTTTCAGGATTTTCTCTTTGTCATTGAGACTTGTAAATTTTACTATTAGGTGACGGGGTGTGGGCCTATTCTTATTGATTTTGAGGGGCATTCTCTGAACCTCCTGAATTTTGATGCTCGTTCCCTTTGCCATATTGGGGAAATTCTCCCCAATAATTCTCTCCAGGATACCTTCTGCTCCCCTCTCACTTTCTTCTTCTTCTGGAATCCCAATTATTCTAATGTTGTTTCGTCTTATGGTGTCACTTATCTCTCGAATTCTCCCCTCGTGGTCCAGTAGCTGTTTGTCCCTCTTTTGCTCAGCTTCTTTATTCTCTGTCATTTCGTCTTCTATATCACTAATTCTTTCTTCTGCCTCATTTATCCTAGCAGTTAGAGCCTCCATTTTTGATTGCACCTCATTAATAACTTTTTTGATTTCACCTTGGTTAGATTTTAGTTCTTTTATTTCTCCAGAAAGGGCTTTTATATCTCTCGAGAGGGTTTCTCTAATATCTTCCATGCCTTTTTCGAGCCCGGCTAGAACCTTGAGAATTGTCATTCTGAACTCTAGATCTGACATATTACCGATGTCTGTATTGATTAGGTCCCTAGCCTTCGGTACTGCCTCTTGTTCTTTTTTTTGTGTTGAATTTTTACGTCTTGTCATTTTGTCCAGATAAGACTAAATGAAGGGGCAAGTAAAATACTAAAAGGGTGGCAACAACCCCAGGAAAATATGCTTTAACCAAATTAGAAGAGATCCAAAATCGTGAGTGGGGAGAAAGGGGATAAAAAGAGGTTCAAAAAGGAAGAAAGAAAAAAAAAACAAAAAGAAAAGAAAAAAAAAAAGAAAAGAAAAGAAAAGAATTTTTTTAAAAAAGAATACACCTAAGAAAAATGTAAAAAAGAAAAAAATATATATATTAGATAAACTAGTATAAAATCGTTAAAAAAGAAAAAGGTAACAGTTAAAAAAAAAATTTTACCCAAGGCGAGAAAAAAAAAAAAAAATGAAAAAGAAAAAATTAAATTAACTGCAAGACTAAAAAAAATCACAGGAAAAAAGCCATGAGTTCCGTACTTGGCTTTCTCCTCCTCTGGAATTCTGCTGCTCTCCTTGGTATTGAAACCGCACTCCTTGGTAGGTGAACTTGGTCTTGGCTGGATTTCTTGTTGATCTTCTGTGGGAGGGGCCTGTTGTAGTGATTCTCAAGTGTCTTTGCCCCAGGCAGAATTACACCGCCCTTACCCAGGGCCGGGGTGAGTAATCCGCTCGGGTTTGCTTTCAGGAGCTTTTGTTCCCTGAGCGCTTTCCGTAGAGTTCCAGAGGAGGGGAATACAAATGGCGGCCTCCTGGTCTCCGGCCGGAGGAGCCGAGAGCCCAGGGCCGCACTCCTCAGTGCGCGCTCAGAGAACCGTGCCCAGTTACTCCCGTCTGCCTGACTTCCGGCCGCGCTCCGAGCTCACCAAGCCTACGACCGGTTCAAGGTAACACGGAGCTGTGAGCTTACTGTCGGCTCTGTCTCTGTAGCCGGCTTTCCCGTTCCAATACCCGCAAGCTCTGCGACACTCAGACACCCCCGATCCTTCTATGACCCTGCGGGACCTGAGGCCACGCTGACCCCGCGTGGGCTTTTCCCCGGTTTAGCCTCTGGAGCGATGTCCCTCAGCGGAACAGACTTTTAAAAGTCCTGATTTTGTGCACGGTTGCTCCGCCACTTGCCGGGAGCCGGCCCCTCCCCCCGGGGTCTATCTTCCCGTCGCTTTGGATTCACTTCTCCACCAGTCCTACCTTTCAGAAAGTGGTTGTTTTTCTGTTTCCAGAATTTCTTCTCTTCGAACTGCCGATGGATTTTCAGGTGTTTGCAATCTTTAGATAAGGTATCTAGCTGATCTCCGGCTAGCTGAAGCAGTCTCAGCTTGCTACTTCTCCACCATCTTGACTCCTCCCCTACACTCGCCCTTTTTTCATATCCCGAAGTGTTCTCCTCATGGTTTGTAGATCAGTCCTGCCATACCTATGACCCGAAACATAAGCCGAGTTTTTTTTTCAGACAACTGTCCAAACAGTCCTGGCCTACACACCCTACAGGCTCATGCCCCTGGAGCCAAACCTGACGACTGTGATTGCCCTCTCCAAGGGAATTGTATGTGCCCATTCCAATGGCCACAACCCTCCTAAGAGTATAAACCTCCAAATCCCTGAGGCCATCCCAAATTGCGGCTTCCCAGGACAAAAGGGGCAATCTGGGCCCATCTGAGCACCTACTTGCACTCAGACCCTTAGACTGATGTGCCCAGAGGTAAAAAGTAACGAACAGGCCCTTAGGCATCTATCGCATCTATTGCTTTGGTTTCCAGGCATCTCTCCTCAGAGGCGTGTCTTTCAATAACAGCATATGGCTGTTTCTTGACTCACCCATCAGAACAAATCTCATCTACACATGGGAAACTTGCACGATGGAGCTATGTGAAAGCCTCTCTTTAGGAGAACCCTTCAGGGCCCCAGTGACACCGCTTCATTCCAAGGTCTCCAGACACAAAATCATATTAGGACACATACACGGGAGAGTCCATTTCAACTCAGCCTCCTCGGTTGCTCCCCCAGAACCAGCAGATCTAACCTGTTTTCTTGCTTGGAGACAATTGGAATGCGAGTTTGGCTACCCAGCCATCCATCCTTAGAACCCTGCTCGGAATCGTTGTCCTGGAGCCAACCAACAGGTCTAAATTGTCCTGTAGAGGAATCTAGCAGTTGGGAGCTTCTCACAACTCCCATCGTGGGAAAACCCCCTTGGCCTCGTGATCCACCCCCCCTTCAAGAAGGGGCCATCAGGGACAGAATGTCCAACCTGAGTGAACTCTGATCCTCGCTGTGACTTCAGATGCACGAGATCTCGATTCAGGTCTGTAGATTGTGCATGCCATATCCTCAACCATAAACCTAGGCCTAGCTTGGGTTCTCAGACTTCCGTCCTCAGACTACTGGCCCACAAGCCCTCCAGTTTAGCAATCCAGAACTACATTGCAGCACTCTGCCTGACCTGCAGAAGAAAAACATTGCCCTCTGCGGCTACCCAGAAACCCCCAATGAGGATCAACCTGCACGCCATTCGGCTGTACCCCAAATATATAGGCTGACCTGGGCAATAATGCCCTTTCTGACACAGCCTGATCCTGGACCTCCGGGCCCCACCCAGACAGCTGGCCGCACACTGAGCACATCGAACCCGCCATGGCCTTACGTCGTCATCTCTTCTCAACCTCGGTTCTCAGGCTTCAGAACCTAGACCTTATCTCCAATCAAAGCCCGGGTTTGAAAATGATGCAGAAATCAGAACTCTTTCCCCATGGCAAGAAACCTTGTGGTTAACATGTTGTCCAAGGTTCAGTGTCGTTGAAACCAGTGTGGCCCATGAGGCCCCACCCATGCTTGCGGGCCACATTCGTCACAAACACATATTGTGACCCTCAGACTGAGCCCGGTCCTCAGGTAAGGCCTCTGAGTGGCTGGATGGAGAGACAGCATATTGGGCTTGCCATGCCCCTAGGCCCCAATATTTAACCATAGTTCGTGTTGTCCCTTCACTCTTCCCCAGGGCTCTGCTTTGGAATTCCTCTTTTGGTGGGACACCTGAGGTAACAAACCTGAAAGGAGTCCTCGAATCCCACAGATTGACGAAAAACAATTGGGATCGGGCCAAATCCACGGAGAGCAAGAATCGTCCATGGCCCATGAGGCCTCCCCAACATTCCACGGCCATCGCTGATACAAAATCCAGAGACAAAAGTCTGAGCAAGTGCCTCAGACCCGCACTTACTTCATATCCTGAAGATGTCTTCTCATGGTTTGTAGATCGGGCCTGCCATACCTACGTCCCCAAACATAAGCTGAGTTTGTGTTTTCAGACTTCTGTCCTCAAAGTCCTGGGCCACACACCCTCCAGGCTGGGGACCCTGGAGCCAAACATTAGGACTGTGCCTACCTAATCCATGGGAATTCTGCCCATTCCATTGTCCAAATTCGTACAAATTAGGAGAACCCTCAAAAGTCCCTGAGGCCATCCCAATAGTATAGGTCGCCCGGGACAAAAAAGGGCAGTCTGACACCAGCTGAGCATCTACCTCCACTCATACCCTAGATGGATGTCCCCAGAGAAGAAGATTGAACCAGACAGGACCCTAAGCCAAAATCGAATCCATTGCTTTGGTTTACAGGCATGTCTCCTCAAAACCCTGGATTCCAATACCAGCATTGGGGTTTTCCTGAGGCACCCATCAGAACCAAACACGTCTCCACAAGGAAACTTGTGCATGGGAGCTATGTCAAAAGCTGAGGAGAATACTTCAGGGTCCCGGTGCCACCGCAACATTCCAAGGCCCTCATGGACACAAACACACATAGACCCATCCTCAGGAAAGTCCATTTCAACTCAGCCACCCCGGTTGCTCCCGCAGAGCCATCAAATCTAAACTGTCTTGTCACTAGGAGACAATTGGAATGCGAGGCGGGCTTTCCAGGCATCCATCCTCGAACGTTGGTCTGGACTCATCCATATGGGATGTCCTGGCAACGTCCAACAGGTCTCAATTGTCCCGCAGAAGGAATCCTTGGAGGGGGCATCCCACCACTCCCAACGTGGGAAAACCTCCACGCTCTCGAGAATCCGCTCCCTTCATGAAGGAGCCGTCATGAACAGAAAATCCCAGCTGAGCCAAAGTCTGATCCTCGCTCTGACTTCAGATGCATGAGATATTGCTTCAGATCTTCAGGAGGTACATGCTGTGCCCTTGCCCTGAAACCCAAGTGTAGCTTGTGTTCTCAGACATCCATCCTCACACTCCTGGCCCCGAAGCCTACAAGAGTGGCAATTCCGGACCATCATTGCAGCACTCTGCCTGCCCTCTAGAAAAAATATATTGCCTAATGAGCTGCCCAGGCACATTAAATGAGAATAAACCTACACGGCACTCGAATGTACCCAAATTATATAGTCTAACCTGGGCACTAATGCACTGTCTGACACAACCTGTGCCGGGAACTCCTGAGCAACACCCAGACAGCTGACCGCACACTGAGCACATCAGACCCGCCATGGCCTTAGGTCATCATCTCTGCCCTACGTCAGTTTTCAGGCTTCAGAACCTAGACCTTATGTCCAATCACTGCCAAGGGGTGACTGTGATGCAGAAATCAGAACTCCTGCTTACCCAAGGCAAGAAACCTTGCGGTTGCCATGTTGTCCTACGTTCAGTGTAGGAGAAACCAGCATTCACCCTGAGGTCATGCGCATTCTTGTGTGCGACAAGGGCATAAACCCGCATTGTGACCCTCAGCGTGATTCCTGACCTCTAGTAAATCCTCTCAGTGGCTAGACCATTAGATGTCAAAATGGGCTGGACATGTCCCTAGGCCCCAATTTTTAAACAGGTTTCTGGTTGTCCAGTCACAGCTCCCCAGGGCTCTACTCTGGAAACCCTCATTTGGTGGGACACCTGAGGTTGAAAAACAAAACAAAACAAATCAACAACAACAAAAAAAACGGACTTCTTCCATCCCTCAGTGTGACCCCAAAATCCTTGGACGAGGCCACACCCCCAGAGAGTAAGACTCGTCCATTTCCCATGAAGTTACCCGGAAATTTCACGACCATGAGTGACACAATATCTAGAGACAAAAACGTGAGCAAGAGCCTCACACTCGCCCATTTTTCATATCCCAAAGTGTTCTCCTCATGGTCTTTAGATCAGTCCTGCCATACCTATGACCTGAAACATAAGCCGAGTTTGTGTTTTCAGACAACCATCCCAACAGCTCTGGCCTACACATCCTACAGGCTCAGTCCCCTGAGGCCAAACCTGAAGACTGTGTTTGCCCTCTCCAAGGGAATTGTATGTGCCCATTCCAATGGCCACAACCCTACTAAGAGGATAAACCTCCAAAATTCCTGAGGCCATCCCAATATTTGTGGCTTCCCAGGACAAACGGGGGCAATCTGAGCCCATCTGAGCACCTACCTGCACTCAGACCCGTAGACTGATATCCCCAGAGGTCATAAGGAACGAACAGGCCCCTAGGCACGTATCGATTCCATTGCTTTGGTTGCAAAGCATCTCTCCTCAGATGCCTGGATTTCAATTACAGCATATGGCTGCTTCTTGACTCACACATCAGAACAAATCTCAGCTACACATGGGAAACTTGCACGATTGAGCTGTGTGAAAGCCTCTCTTTAGGAGAACCCTTCAGGGCCCCAGTGCGACTGCTTCATTCCAAGGTCTCCATAGACACAAAATCATATTAGGTCACATGCAAGGGAGAGTCCATTTCAACTCAGTCTCCTTGGTTGCTCCCCCAGATCCAGCAGATCTGAACTGTCTTGTTGCTTGGAGACAATTGGAATGGGAGGTACGCTACCCAGCCCTCCTTCCTTAGAAACCTGCTGGGAATCATTGTCCTGGAGCCAACCAACAGGTCTCAATTGTCCTGGAGAAGAATCTTTGCAATTGGGACCTTCTCATAACTCCCATCGTCGGAAAATCCCCATGGCCTCGTGATCCCCCCCCTCAAGATGGGGCCCGCAGGGACAGAATGTCCAACCTGAGCGATCGTCTGATCCTCGCCCTGACTTCAGATGCACGAGATCTAGATTCAGGACTGTAGATTGTGCCTGCCAAATCCTCACCCAGATAACTAGGCCTAGCTTGGGTCTCAGACTTCCGTCCTCAGACTACTGGCCCACACCCCCTCCAATTTGGCAATTTAGAACTACAATGCAGCACTCAGCCTGCCCTCCAGAAGAAAAACATTGCACTCTGTGGCTACCCAGAAACCCCAAATGAGGATCAACCTGCACGCCATTCGGCTGTACCCCAAATATATAGGCTGACTTGGGCACTAATGCCCTTTCTGAGACAGCCTGAGTCTGGACCTCCTGGCCCCACCCAGACAGCTGGCCGCACACTGAGCACATCGGACCCGCCATGGCCTTAGGTCGTCATCTCTTCACAACCTCGGTTTTCAGGCTTCAGAACCTAGACCTTATCGCCAATCACGGCCCGGGTTTGAAAATAATACAGAAATCAGAACTCTTTCCCCATGGCAAGAAACTTTGTGGTTGGCATGTTTTCCAAGAATCAGTGTAGTTGAAACCAGTGTGGCCCAAGAGGCCCCGCCCATGCTTGCGGGACACATTGGTCACAAACACACATTGAGACCCTCAGCCAGTACCCAGTCCTCAGCTAAGGCTTCCATTGCTTTGGTTTCCAGGCATCTATCCTCAGAGGAATGGATTTAAATAACAGCATATGGCTGTTTCTTGACTCACCCATCAGAACAAATCTCATCTACACATGGGAAACTTGCATGATGGAGCTGTGTGAAAGCCTCTCTTTAGGAGAACCCTTCAGGGCCCCAGTGCCACCGCTTCATTCCAAGGTCTCCATACACACAAAATCATATTAGGACACATCCACGGGAGAGTCCATTTCAACTCAGCCTCCTCGGTTGCTCCCCCAGATCCAGCAGATCTAACCTGTCTTGTTGCTTGCAGACAATTGGAATGCGAGGTGGCCTACCCAGCCATCCATCCTTAGAAGCATGCTAGGAATCGTTGTCCTGGAGCCAACCAACAGGTCTCAATTGTCCTGCAGAAGAATCTTTGCAGTTGGGAGCTTCTCAGAACTCCCATCGTGGGAAAACCCGCATGGCCTCGTGATCCACGCCCCCCTTCAAGAAGCGGCCATCAGGGACAGAATGTCCAACTGAGCGATTGTCTGATCCTTGCCCTGATTTCAGATGCACAAGATCTAGATTCAGGTCTCACCCAGAAACCTAGGCCTAGCTTGGGTTCTCAGACTTCCGTCCTCAGACTACTGGCCCACACGCCCTCCAGTTTGGCAATCCAGAACTACAGTGCAGCAGTCGGCCTGCCCGCCAGAAGAAAAACATTGCTGTCTGGGGCTACCCAGAAACCCCAAATGAGATTCAACCTGCACGCCATTTGGCTGTACCCCAAATATATAGGCTGACCTGGGCACTAATGACCTTTCTGAGACAGCCTGAGTCTGGACCTCCTGGCCCCACCCAGACAGCTGGCCAAACACTGAGCTCATATGACCTGCCATGGCCTTAGGACTTCATCTCTTCTCAATCTCGGGTTTCAGGCTTCAGAACCTAGACATTATCTCCAATCACGGCTAGGGTTTGAAAATGATGCAGAAATCAGAACGCTTTCCCCATGGCAAGAAACCTTGTGGTTGGCATGTTGTCCAAGGTTCAGTGTACTTGAAACCAGTGTGGCCCATGAGGCCCCGCCCATGCTTGCGGGCCACATTGGTCACAAACACACATTGTGACCCTCAGCCTGAGCCCAGTCCTCAGGTAAGGCCTCTCAGTGGCTGGATGGAGAGACAGCATATTGGGCTTGCCATGCTCCTAGGCCCCAATTTTTAACCATAGTTCGGGTTGTCCCTTCACTCTTCCCCTGGGCTCTCATTTGGAATTCCTCTTTTGGTCGGACACCTGAGGTAACAAACCTAAAAGGAGTACTCCCATCCCACAGATTGACGAAAAACAATTGGGATCGGGCCAAGTCCACAGAGAGCAAGATTTGTCCATGGCCCATGAGGCCTCCCCAACATTCCACGGCCATCGCTGATACAAAATCCAGAGACAAAAGCCTGAGCACGCGCCTCAGACTCGCTCATTCTTCATATCCTGAAGAGTTCTTCAGATAAGAACCTACACGTCACTCGCAGGCACCCAAAATATATAGCCTAACCTGGGCAAAAATGCACTGTCTGACAACCTGAGCCCTGACGTCGTGACCAACACCTATACAGCTGGCCGCACACTGAGCACATCAGACCCGCCATGGCCTTAGGTCATCATCTCTTACCTACCTCAGTTTTCAGTCTTCAAAACCTAGACCTTATCTCCAATCACTGCCCAGGGGTGACTATGATGCAGAAATCAGAACTCTTCCTTACCCAAGGCAAGAAACCATGTGGTTGGCATGTTGTCCATCGTTCAGTGTAGGAGAAACCAGCTTTCACCCTGACGCCCCGCCCATTCTTGAGTGCGAAGAGGGCATAAACACGCATTGTGACCCTCAGTGTGAGTCCTGTCCTCTAGTACGTCCTCTCAGTGGCTGGACCATTAGATGTCATAATGGGCTTGACATGTCCCTAGGCCCAAATTTTTAACCAGATTTCTGGTTGTCCAGTCGCCCCTCCCAGGGCTCTACTCTGGAATCCCTCTTTTGCTGGGACACCTGAGGTTGAAAAACAAAACAAAACAAATCAATAACAACAGAACAACGGACTTTTTCCATCCCACAGAATGAACCCAAACTCTTTGGACTGGGGCCAAACCCCCAGAGAGTAAGACTCGTCCATTTCCCATGAAGTCACCCGGAAATTTCACGACCATGAGTGACACGATAACCAGAGATAAAAACTTGAGCAAGAGCCTCACACTCGCCCTATTTTCATATCCCGAAGAGTTCTCCTCATGGTCTGTAGATCAGTCCTGCCATACCTATGACCCGAAACATAAGCCGAGTTTGTGTTTTCAAACAACTGTCTAAACAGCCGTGGCCTACACACCCTACAGGCTCAGGCCCCTGGAGCCAAACCTGACGACTGTGCTTGCCCTCGCCAAAGGAATTGTGTGTGCCCATTCCAATGGCCACAACCCTACAAAGAGGATAAACCTCCAAAGTCCTTGAGGCCATCCCAATATTTGTGGCTTCCCAGGACAAACAGGGGCAATCTGGTCCCATCTGAGCACCTACCGGCACTCAGACCCGTAGACTGATGTCCCCAGAGGTAAAAAGGAACGAACAGGCCACTAGGCACATATCCGATCCATTGCTTTGGTTTCCAGGCATCTCTCCTCAGAGGCCTGGACTTCAATAACAGCATATGGCTGTTTCTTGACTCACCCATCAGAACAAATCTCATCTACACATGGGAAACTTGCACGATGGAGCTGTGTGAAAGCCTCTCTTTAGGAGAACCCTTCAGGGCCCCAGTGCCACCGCTTCATTCCAAGGTCTCCATAGACACAAAATCATATTAGGACACATCCACGGGAGAGTCCATTTCAACTCAGCCTCCTCGGTTGCTCCCCCAGATCCAGCAGATCTAACCTGTCTTGTTGCTTTAGACAATTGGAATGCGAGGTGGGCTACCCAGCCATCCATCCTTAGAAGCCTGCTCGGAATCGTTGTCCTGGAGCCAACCAACAGGTCTCAATTGTCCTGCAGAAGAATCTTTGCAGTTGGGAGCTTCTCACAACTCCCATCGTGGGAAAACCCGCATGGCCTCGTGATCCACGTCCCCCTTCAAGAAGGCGCCATCAGGGACAGAATGTCCAACCTGAGCGATCGTCTGATCCTCGCCCTGACTTCAGATGCACGGGATCTAGATTCAGGTCTCACCCAGAAACCTAGGCATAGCTTGGGTTCTCAGACTTCCATCCTCAGACTACTGGCCCACACGCCCTCCAGTTTGGCAATCCAGAACTACAGTGCAGCACTCTGCCTGCCCTCCAGAAGAAAAACATTGCTGTCTGGGGCTACCCAGAAACCCCAAATGAGATTCAACCTGCACGCCATTCGGCTGTACCCCAAATATATAGGCTGACCTGGGCACTAATGCCCTTTCTGAGACAGCCTGAGTCTGGACCTCCTTGCCCCACCCAGACTGCTGGCCGCACACTGAGCTCATATGACCTGCCATGGCCTTAGGACTTCATCTCTTCTCAATCTCGGGTTTCAGGCTTCAGAACCTAGACATTATCTCCAATCACGGCTCGGGTTTGAAAATGATGCAGAAATCAGAACGCTTTCCCCATGGCAAGAAACCTTGTGGTTGGCATGTTGTCCAAGGTTCAGTGTACTTGAAACCAGTGTGGCCCATGAGGCCCCGCCCATGCTTGAGGGCCACATTGGTCACAAACACACATTGTGACCCTCAGCCTGAGCCCAGTCCTCAGGTAAGGCCTCTCAGTGGCTGGAAGGAGAGACAGCATATTGGGCTTGCCATGCCCCTAGGCCCCAATTTTTAACCATAGTTCGGGTTGTCCCTTCACTCTTCCCCAGGGCTCTCATTTGGAATTCCTCTTTTGGTCGGACACCTGAGGTAACAAACCTAAAAGGAGTCCTCCCATCCCACAGATTGACGAAATACAATTGGGATCGGGCCAAGTCCACAGAGAGCAAGATTTGTCCATGGCACATGATGCCTCCCCAACATTCCACGGCCATCGCTGATACAAAATCCAGAGACAAAAGCCTGAGCACGTGCCTCAGACACGCTCATTCTTCATATCCTGAAGAGTTCTTCAGATAAGAATCTACACGTCACTCGCAGGCACCCAAAATATATATTCTAACCTGGGCACTAATGCACTGTCTGACAACCTGAGCCCGGACGTCGTGACCAACACCCAGACAGCTGACCGCACACTGAGCACATCAGACCCGCCATGGCCTTAGGTCATCATCTCTTACCTACCTCAGTTTTCAGTCTTTAAAACCTAGACCTTATCTCCAATCACTGCCCAGGGGTGACTATGATGCAGAAATCAGAACTCTTCCTTACCCAAGGCAAGAAACCATGTGGTTGGCATGTTGTCCATCGTTCAGTGTAGGAGAAACCAGCTTTCACCCTGACGCCCCGCCCATTCTTGAGTGCGAAGAGGGCATAAACACGCATTGTGACCCTCAGTGTGAGTCCTGTCCTCTAGTACATCCTCTCAGTGACTGGACCATTAGATGTCATAATGGGCTTGACATGTCCCTAGGCCCCAATTTTAACCAGATTTCTGGTTGTCCAGTCGCCCCTCCCAGGGCTCTACTCTGGAATCCCTCATTTGCTGGGACACCTGAGGTTGAAAAACAAAACAAAACAAATCAATAACAACAGAACAACGGACTTCTTACATCCCACAGAATGACCCCAAACTCTTTGGACGGGGCCAAACCCACAGAGAGTAAGACTCGTCCATTTAACATGAAGTCACCCGGAAGTTTAACGACCATGAGTGACACGATAACCAGAGATAAAAACTTGAGCAAGAGCCTCACACTCGCCCTATTTTTTCATATCCCGAAGAGTTCTCCTCATGGTCTGTAGATCAGTCCTGCCATACCTATGACCCGAAACATAAGCCGAGTTTGTGTTTTCAAACAACTGTCCAAACAGCCCTGGCCTACACACCCTACAGGCTCAGGCCCCTGGAGCCAAACCTGACGACTGTGCTTGCCTTCCCAAGGGAATTGTGTGTGCCCATTCCAATGGCCACAACCCAACTAAGAGGATAAACCTCCAAAGTCCCTGAGGCCATCCCAATATTTGTGGCTTCCCAGGACAAACAGGGGCAATCTGGGCCCATCTGAGCACCTACCGGCACTCACACCCGTAGACTGATGTCCCCAGAGGTAAAAAGGAACGAACAGGCCCCTAGGCACATATCCGATCCATTGCTTTGGTTTCCAGGCATCTCTCCTCAGAGGAATGGATTTCAATAACAGCATATGGCTGTTTCTTGACTCACCCATCAGAACAAATCTCATCTACACATGGGAAACTTGCACGATGGAGCTGTGTGAAAGCCTCTCTTTAGGAGAACCCTTCAGGGCCCCAGTCCCACCGCTTCATTCCAAGGTCTCCATAGACACAAAATCATATTAGGACACACCCACGGGAGAGTCAGCCTCCTCGGTTGCTCCCCCAGATCCAGCAGATCTAACCTGTCTTGTTGCTTGCAGACAATTGGAATGCGAGGTGGGCTACCCAACCATCCATCCTTAGAAACCTGCTCGGAATCGTTGTCCTGGAGCCAACCAACAGGTCTCAATTGTCCTGCAGAAGAATCTTTGCAGTTGGGAGCTTCTCACAACTCCCATCGTGGGAAAACCCGCATGGCCTCGTGATCCACGCCCCCCTTCAAGAAGCGGCCATCAGGGACAGAATGTCCAACCTGAGCGATCGTCTGATCCTTGCCCTGACTTCAGATGCACGAGATCTAGATTCAGGTCTCACCCAGAAACCTAGGCCTAGCTTGGGTTCTCAGACTTCCGTCCTCAGACTACTGGCCCACAAGCCCTCCAGTTTGGCAATCCACAACTACAGTGCAGCACTCTGCCTCCCATCCAGAAGAAAAATATTGCTGTCTGGGGCTACCCAGAAACCCCAAATGAGATTCAACCTGCACGCCATTCGGCTGTACCCCAAATATATAGGCTGACCTAGGCACTAAAGCCCTTTCTGAGACAGCCTGAATCTGGACCTCCTGGCCCCACCCAGACAGCTGGCCGCACACTGAGCTCATATGACCTGCCATGGCCTTAGGATTTCATCTCTTCTCAATCTCGGGTTTCAGGCTTCAGAACCTAGACATTATCTCCAATCACGGCCCGGGTTTGAAAATGATGCAGAAATCAGAACGCTTTCCCCATGGCAAGAAACCTTGTGGTTGGCATGTTGTCCAAGGTTCAGTGTACTTGAAACCAGTGTGGCCCATGAGGCCCCGCCCAGGCTTGTGGGCCACATTGGTCACAAACACACATTGTGACCCCCAGCCTGAGCCCAGTCCTCAGGTAAGGCCTCTCAGTGGCTGGAAGGAGAGACAGCATATTGGGCTTGCCATGCCCCTAGGCCCCAATTTTTAACCATAGTTCGGGTTGTCCCTTCACTCTTCCCCAGGGTTCTCATTCGGAATTCCTCTTTTGGTCGGACACCTGAGGTAACAAACCTAAAAGGAGTCCTCCCATCCCACAGATTGACGAAATACAATTGGGATTGGGCCAAGTCCACAGAGAGCAAGATTTGTCCATGGCACATGATGCCTCCCCAACATTCCACGGCCATCGCTGATACAAAATCCAGAGACAAAAGCCTGAGCACGCGCCTCAGACTCGCTCATTCTTCATATCCTGAAGAGTTCTTCAGTAAGAACCTACACGTCACTCGAAGTCACCCAAAATATATAGTCTAACGTGGGCACTAATGCACTGTCTGACAACCTGACCCCGGACGTCGTGACCAACACCCAGACAGCTGACCGCACACTGAGCACATCAGACCCGCCACGGCCTTAGGTCATCATCTCTTACCTACCTCAGTTTTCAGTCTTCAAAACCTAGACCTTATCTCCAATCACTGCCCACGGGTGACTATGATGCAGAAATCAGAACTCTTCCTTACCCAAGGCAAGAATCTATGTGGTTGGCATGTTGTCCATCATTCAGTGTAGGAGAAACCAGCTTTCACCCTGACGCCCCGCCCATTCTTGAGTGCGACGAGGGCATAAACACGCATTGTGACCCTCAGTGTGAGTCCTGTCCTCTAGTACGTCCTCTCTGTGGCTGGACCATTAGATGTCATAATGGGCTTGACATGTCCCTAGGCCCCAATTTTTAACCAGATTTCTGGTTGTCCAGTCGCCCCTCCCAGGGCTCTACTCTGGAATCCCTCATTTGCTGGGACACCTGAGGTTGAAAAACATAACAAAACAAATCAATAACAACAGAACAACGGACTTCTACCATCCCACAGAATGACCCCAAACTCTATGGACGGGGCCGAACGCAAAGAGAGTAAGACTCGTCCATTTAACATGAAGTCACCCGGAAGTTTAACGACCATGAGTGACACGATAACCAGAGACAAAAACTTGAGCAAGAGCCTCACACTCGCCCTATTTTCATATCCCGAAGAGTTCTCCTCATGGTCTGTAGATCAGTGCTGCCATACCTATGACCCGAAATATAAGCCGAGTTTGTGTTTTCAAACAACTGTCCAAACAGCCCTGGACTACACACCCTACAGGCTCAGGCCCCTGGAGCCAAACCTGACGACTGTGCTTGCCCTCTCCAAGGGAATTGTGTGTGCCCATTCCAATGGCCACAACCCAACTAAGAGGATAAACCTCCAAAGTCCCTGAGGCCATCCCAATATTTGTGGCTTCCCAAGACAAACAGGGGCAATCTGGGCCCATCTGAGCGCCTACCGGCACTCAGACCCGTAGACTGATGTCCCCAGAGGTAAAAAGGAACGAACAGGCCCCTAGGCACTTATCCGATTCATTGCTTTGGTTTCCAGGCATCTCTCCTCAGAGGAATGGATTTCAATAACAGCATATGGCTGTTTCTTGACTCACCCATCAGAACAAATCTCATCTACACATGGGAAACTTGCACGATGGAGCTGTGTGAAAGCCTCTCTTTAGGAGAACCCTTCAGGACCCCAGTGCCACCGCTTCATTCCAAGGTCTCCATAGACACAAAATCATATGAGGACACATCCACGGGAGAGTCCATTTCAACTCAGCCTCCTCGGTTGCTCCACCAGATCCAGCAGATCTAACCTGTCTTGTTGCTTGCAGACAATTGGAATGCGAGATGGGCTACCCAGCCATCCATCCTAAGAAGCCTACTTGGAATCGTTGTCCTGGAACCAACCAACAGGTCTCAATTGTCCTGCAGAAGAATCTTTGCAGTTGGGAGCTTCTCACAACTCCCATCGTGGGAAAACCCGCATGGCCTCGTGATCCACCCCCCCCATCAAGAAGGGGCCATCAGGGACAGAATGTCCAACCTGAGCGATCGTCTGATCCTCGCCCTGACTTCAGATGAACGAGATCTAGATTCAGGTCTCACCCAGAAACGTAGGCCTAGCTTGGGTTATCAGACTTCCGTCCTCAGACTACTGGCCCTCAGGCCCTCCAGATTGAAAATCCAGAACTACAATGCAGCACTCTGCCTGCCCTCCAGAAGAAAAACATTGCCGTCTGGGGCTACCCAGAAATCCCAAATGAGATTCAACATGCACGCCATTCGGCTGTACCCCAAATATCTAGGCTGACCTGGGCACTAATGCCCTTTCTGAGACAGCCTGAGTCTGGACCTCCTGGCCCCACCCAGACAGCTGGCCGCACACTGAGCTCATATTACCTGCCATGGCCTTAGGACTTCATCTCTTCGCAATCTCGGGTTTCAGGCTTCAGAACCTAGACATTATCTCCAATCACGGCTCGGGTTTGAAAATGATGCAGAAATCAGAACGCTTTCCCCATGGCAAGAAACCTTGTGGTTGGCATGTAGTCCAAGGTTCATTGTACTTGAAACCAGTGTGGCCCATGTGGCCCCGCCCATGCTTGCGGGCCACATTGGTCACAATCACACATTGTGACCCTCAGCCTGAGCCCAGTCCTCAGGTAAGGCCTCTCAGTGGCTGGATGGAGAGACAGCATATTGGGCTTGCCATGCCCCTAGGCCCCAATTTTTAACCATAGTTCGGTTTGTCCCTTCACTCTTCCCCAGGGCTCTGATTTGGAATTCCTCTTTTGGTCGGACACCTGAGGTAACAAACCTAAAAGGAGTCCTCCCATCCCACAGATTGACGAAAAACAATTGGGATCAGGCCAAGTCCACAGAGAGCAAGATTCGTCCATCGCCCATGAAGCCTCCCCAACATTCCACGGCCATCGCTGATACAAAATCCAGAGACAAAAGCCTGAGCACGCGCCTCAGACTCGCTCATTCTTCATATCCTGAAGAGTTCTTCAGTAAGAACCTACACGTCACTCGAAGTCACCCAAAATATATAGTCTAACGTGGGCACTAATGCACTGTCTGACAACCTGACCCCGGACGTCGTGACCAACACCCAGACAGCTGACCGCACACGGAGCACATCAGACCCGCCACGGCCTTAGGTCATCATCTCTTACCTACCTCAGTTTTCAGTCTTCAAAACCTAGACCTTATCTCCAATCACTGCCCAGGGGTGACTATGATGCAGAAATCAGAACTCTTCCTTACCCAAGGCAAGAATCCATGTGGTTGGCATGTTGTCCATCGTTCAGTGTAGGAGAAACCAGCTTTCACCCTGACGCCCCGCCCATTCTTGAGTGCGACGAGGGCATAAACACGCATTGTGACCCTCAGTGTGAGTCCTATCCTCTAGTACGTCCTCTCTGTGGCTGGACCATTAGATGTCATAATGGGCTTGACATGTCCCTAGGCCCCAATTTTTAACCAGATTTCTGGTTGTCCAGTCGCCCCTCCCAGGGCTCTACTCTGGAATCCCTCATTTGCTGGGACACCTGAGGTTGAAAAACATAAAAAAACAAATCAATAACAACAGAACAACGGACTTCTACCATCCCACAGAATGACCCCAAACTCTATGGACGGGGCCGAACGCAAAGAGAGTAAGACTCGTCCATTTAACATGAAGTCACCCGGAAGTTTAACGACCATGAGTGACACGATAACCAGAGACAAAAACTTGAGCAAGAGCCTCACACTCGCCCTATTTTCATATCCCGAAGAGTTCTCCTCATGGTCTGTAGATCAGTCCTGCCATACCTATGACCCGAAACATAAGCCGAGTTTGTGTTTTCAAACAACTGTCCAAACAGCCCTGGACTACACACCCTACAGGCTCAGGCCCCTGGAGCCAAACCTGACGACTGTGCTTGCCCTCTCCAAGGGAATTGTGTGTGCCCATTCCAATGGCCACAACCCAACTAAGAGGATAAACCTCCAAAGTCCCTGAGGCCATCCCAATATTTGTGGCTTCCCAGGACAAACAGGGGCAATCTGGGCCCATCTGAGCACCTACTGGCACTCACACCCGTAGACTGATGTCCCCAGAGGTAAAAAGGAACGAACAGGCCCCTAGGCACATATCCGATCCATTGCTTTGGTTTCCAGGCATCTCTCCTCAGAGGAATGGATTTCAATAACAGCATATGGCTGTTTCTTGACTCACCCATCAGAACAAATCTCATCTACACATGGGAAACTTGCACGATGGAGCTGTGTGAAAGCCTCTCTTTAGGAGAACCCTTCAGGGCTCCAGTGCCACCGCTTCATTCCAAGGTCTCCATAGACACAAAATCATATTAGGACACATCCACGGGAGAGTCCATTTCAACTCAGCCTCCTCGGTTGCTCCCCCAGATCCAGCAGATCTAACCTGTCTTGTTGCTTGCAGACAATTGGAATGCGAGATGGGCTACCCAGCCATCCATCCTTAGAAGCTTGCTCGGAATCGTTGTCCTGGAGCCAACCAACAGGTCTCAATTGTCCTGCAGAAGAATCTTTGCAATTGGGAGCTTCTCACAACTCCCATCGTGGGAAAACCCGCATGGCCTCGTGATCCACGCCCCCCTTCAAGAAGGGGCCATCAGGGACAGAATGTCCAACCTGAGCGATCGTCTGTTCCTCGCCCTGACTTCAGATGCACGAGATATAGATTCAGGTCTCACCCAGAAACCTAGGCCTAGCTTGGGTTCTCAGACTTCCGTCCTCAGACTACTGGCCCACAAGCCCTCCAGTTTGGCAATCCAGAACTACAGTGCAGCACTCTGCCTGCCCTCCAGAAGAAAAACATTGCCGTCTGGGGCTATCCAGAAACCCCAAATGAGATTCAACCTGCACGCCATTAGGCTGTACCCCAAATATATAGGCTGACCTGGGCACTAATGCCCTTTCTGAGACAGCCTGAGTCTGGACCTCCTTGCCCCACCCAGACAGCTGGCCGCACACTGAGCTCATATGACCTACCATGGCCTTAGGTCATCATCTCTTCCCTACCTCAGTTTTCAGGCTTCAGAACCTAGACCTTATCTCCAATCACTGCCCATGGGTGACTGTGATGCAGAAATCAGAACTCTTCCTTACCCATGGCAAGAAACCTTGTGGTTGGCATGTTGTCCAACGTTCAGTGTAGGAGACACCAGCATTCACCCTGAGGCCCCGCCCATTCTTGAGTGCGAAGAGGGCATAAACACGCATTGTGACCCTCAGCGTGAGTCCTGTCCTCTAGTACGTCCTCTCAGTGGCTGGACCATTAGATGTCATAATGGGCTTGACATGTCCCTAGGCCCCAATTTTTAACCAGATTTCTGGTTGTCCATTCGGCCCTCCCCAGGGCTCTACTCTGGAATCCCTCATTTGGTGGGACACCTGAGGTTGAAAAACAGAAGAAAACAAATCAACAACAACAGAACACGGACTTCTTCCATCCCACAGAATGACCCCAAACTCTTTGGAAGGGGCCAAACACCCAGAGAGTAAGACTCGAACATTTCCCATGAAGTCACCCGGAAATTTCACGACCATGAGTGACACGATATCCAGAGACAAAAACTTGAGCAAGAGCCTCACACTCGCCCTATTTTCATATTCCGAAGAGTTCTCCTCATGGTTTGTAGATCAGTCCTGCCATACCTATGACCCGAAACATAAGCCGAGTTTGTGTTTTCAGACTACTGTCCAAACAGCCCTGGCCTAAACACCCTAGAGGCTCAGGCCCCTGGATCCAAACCTGACGACTGTGCTTGCCTCTCCAAGGGAATCATATGTGCCTAATCAAAAGGCCACAAACCTACTAATAGGATAAACTTCCAAAGTCCCTGAGGCCATCCCAATTTTTGTGACTTCCCAGGACAAACAGGTGCAATCTGGGCCCATCTGAGCACCTACCGGCACTCAGACCCGGAGACTGATGTCCCCAGAGGTAAAAAGGAATGATCAGGCCCCAAGGCACCTATCACATCCATTGCTTTGGTTTCAAGGCATCTCTCCTCAGAGGCCTGGATTTCAATAACAGCATATGCCTGTTTCTTGACTCACCCATTAGTACAAATCTCATCTACACATGGGAAACTTGCATGATGGAGCTGTGTGAAAGCCTCTCTGTAGGAGAACCCCTCAGGGCCCCATTGCCACTGCTTCATTCCAAGGTCTCCATAGACACAAAATCATATTAGGACACATCCACGGGAGAGTCCATTTCAAATCAGCCTCCTCGGTGGATCCCCCAGATCGAGCAGATCTAACCTGTCTTGTTGCTTGGAGAAAATTGGAATGTGAGGTGGTCTACTCAGCCATCCATCCTTAGAACCCTGCTCGGAATCGATGTCCTGGAGCCAACCAACAGGTCTCAATTGTTGCAGAAGTATCTTTGCAGTTGGGAGCCTCTCACAACTCCCATCGTGGGAAAACCCCCATGGCCTCGTGATCCACTCCCCCCTTCAAAAATGGGCCATCAGGGACAGAATGTCCAACCTGAGTGATCGTCTGATCCTCGCCCTGACTTCAGATGAACGAGTTCTCGATTCAGGTCTGTAGATTGTGCCTGCTATATCCTCACCCAGAAACCTAAGCCTAGCTTAGGTTCTCAGACTTCCATCCTTAGACTACTGGCCCACAAGCCCTCCAGTTTGGCAATCCAGAACTACAATGCAGCACTCTGCCTGCCATCCAGAAGAAAAACATTGCCCTCTGGGTCACCCAGAAACCCCAAATGAGGATCATGCTGCACGCCATTCGGCTGTACCCCAAATATATAGGCTGACCTGGGCACTAATGCCCTTTCTGACAAAGCCTGATCCTGGACCTCCTGGCCCCACCTAGACAGCTGGCCGCACACTGAGCACATCGGACCCGTCCTGGCCTTAGTTCGTCATCTCTTCTCAACCTCGGTTTTCAGGCTTCAGAACCTAGACCTTATCTCCAATCACGGCCCGGGTTTGAAAATGATGCCGACATCAGAACTCTTTCCCCATGGCAAGAAACCTTGTGGATGGCATGTTGTCCAAGGTTCAGTGTAGTTGAAACCAGAGTGGCCCACGAGGCCCCGCCCATGCTTGCGGGCCACATTGGTCACAAACACACATTGTGACCCTCAGACTGAGCCCAGTCCTCAGGTAAGGCCTCTCAGTGGCTTGATGGAGAGACAGCATATTGGGCTTGCCATGCCCCTAGGCCCCAATTTTTAACCGTAGTTCGGGTTGTCCCTTCACTCTTCCCCAGGGCTCTGCTTTGGAATTCCTCTTTTGGTGGGACACATGAGGCAAGAAACCTGAAAGGAGTCCTCCCATCCAACAGATTGACGAAAAACAATTGGGATCGGGCCAAATCCACAGAGAGCAAGATTCGTCCATGGCCCATGAGGCCACCCCAACATTCCACGGCCATCGCTGATAAAAAATCCAGAGACAAAAGCCTGAGCACGCGCCTCAGACTCGCTCATTCTTCACATTCTGAAGAGTTCTTCAGATAAGAACCTACACGGCACTCTAAGGCACCCAAAATATATAGTCTAACATGGGCACTAATGCACTGTCTGACAACCTGAGTCCGGACCTCGTGACCAACACCCAGACAGCTGACCGCACACTCAGCACATCAGACCCGCCATGGCCTTAGGTCATCATCTCTTCCGTACCTCAGTTTTCAGGCTTCAGAACCTAGACCTTATCTCCAATCACTGCCCATGGGTGACTGTGAAGCAGAAATCAGAACTCCTCCTTACCCATGGCAAGAAACCTTGTGGTTGGCATGTTGTTCAACGTTCAGTGTAGGAGACACCAGCATTCACCCTGAGGCCCCGCCCATTCTTGAGTGCGACCACGGCATAAACACGCATTGTGACCCTCAGCGTGAGTCCTGTCCTCTAGTACGTCCTCTCAGTGGCTGGACCATTAGATGTCATAATGGGCTTGACATGTCCCTAGGCCCCTATTTTTAACCAGATTTCTGGTTGTCCAGTCGCCCCTCCCAAGGGCTCTACTCTGGAATCCCTCATTTGGTGGGACACCTGAGGTTGAAAAACAGAACAAATCAACAACAACAGAACACGGACTTCTTCCATCCCACAGAATGACCCCAAACTCTTTGGAAGGGGCCAAACACCCAGAGAGTAAGACTCGAACATTTCTCATGAAGTCACCCTGAAATTTCACGACCATGAGTGACACGATATCCAGAGACAAAAACTTGAGCAAGAGCCTCACACTCGCCCTATTTTCATATTCCGAAGAGTTCTCCTCATGGTTTGTAGATCAGTCCTGCCATACCTATGACCCGAAACATAAGCCGAGTTTGTGTTTTCAGACTACTGTCCAAACAGCCCTGGCCTAAACACCCTAGAGACTCAGGCCCCTGGATCCAAACCTGACGACTGTGCTTGCCTCTCCTGCGAATCATATGTGCCCATTCCAATGGCCACAAACCTACTAATAGGATAAACTTCCAAAGTCCCTGAGGCTATCCCAATTTTTGTGGCTTCCCAGGACAAACAGGTGCAATCTGGGCCCATCTGAGCACCTACCGGCACTCAGACCCGGAGACTGATGTCCCCAGAGGTAAAAAGGAAAGATCAGGGCCCTAGGAACCTATCGCATCCATTGCTTTGGTTTCAAGGCATCTCTCCTCAGAGGCCTGGATTTCAATAACAGCATATGGCTGTTTCTGGACTCACCCATCAGTACAAATCTCATCTACACATGGGAAACTTGCATGATGGAGCTGTGTGAAAGCCTCTCTTTAGGAGAACCCCTCAGGGCCCCATTGCCACTGCTTCATTCCAAGGTCTCCATAGACACAAAATCATATTAGGACACATCCACGGGAGAGTCCATTTCAACTCAGCCTCCTCGGTGGATCCCCCAGATCGAGCAGATATAACCTGACTTGTTGCTTGGAGAAAATTGGAATGTGACGTGGTCTACTCAGCCATCCATCCTTAGAACCCTGCTCGGAATCGATGTCCTGGAGCCAACCAACAGGTCTCAATTGTTGCAGAAGTATCTTTGCAGTTGGGAGCTTCTCACAACTCCCATCGTGGGAAAACCCCCATGGCCTCGTGATTCCCTCCCCCCTCAAAAATGGGCCATCAGGGACAGAATGTCCAACCTGAGTGATCGTCTGATCCTCGCCCTGAGTCAGATGAACGAGTACTCGATTCAGGTCTGTAGATTGTGCCTGCTATATCCTCACCCAGAAACCTAAGCCTAGCTTAGGTTCTCAGACTTCCATCCTTAGACTACTGGCCCACAAGCCCTCCAGTTTGGCAATCCAGAACTACAATGCAGCACTCTGCCTGCCCTCCAGAAGAAAAACATTGCCATCTGGGGCACCCAGAAACCCCAAATGAGGATCATGCTGCACGCCATTCGGCTGTACCCCAAATATATAGGTTGACCTGGGCATTAATGCCCTTTCTGACAAAGCCTGAGCCTGGACCTCCTGGCCCCACCTAGACAGCTGACCGCACACTGAGCACATCGGACCCGTCCTGGCCATAGTTCATCATCTCTTCTCAACGTCGGTTTTCAGGCTTCAGAACCTAGACCTTATCTCCAATCACGGCCCGGGTTTGAAAATGATGCCGACATCAGAACTCTTTCCCCATGGCAAGAAACCTTGTGGATGGCATGTTGTCCAAGGTTCAGTGTAGTTGAAACCAGAGTGGCCCATGAGGCCCCGCCCATGCTTGCGGGCCACATTGGTCACAAACACACATTGTGACCCTCAGACTGAGCCCAGTCCTCAGGTAAGGCCTCTCAGTGGCTGGATGGAGAGACAGCATATTGGGCTGGCCATGCCCCTAGGCCCCAATTTTTAACCGTAGTTCGGGTTGTCCCTTCACTCTTCCCCAGGGCTCTGCTTTTGAATTCCTCTTTTGGTGGGACACATGAGGCAAGAAACCTGAAAGGAGTCCTCCCATCCCACAGATTGACGAAAAACAATTGGGATCAGGCCAAATCCACAGAGAGCAAGATTGGTCCATGGCCCATGAGGCCTCCCCAACATTCCACGGCCATCGCTGATACAAAATCCAGAGACAAAAGCCTGAGCCCGCGCCTCAGACTCGCTCATTCTTCACATTCTGAAGAGTTCTTCAGATAAGAACCTACAGGGCACTCTAAGGCACCCAAAATATATAGTCTAACGTGGGCACTAATACACTGTCTGACAACCTGAGTCCTGACCTCGTGACCAACACCCAGACAGCTGACCGCACACTCAGCACATCAGACCCGCCATGGCCTTAGGTCATCATCTCTTCCGTACCTCAGTTTTCAGGCTTCAGAACCTAGACCTTATCTCCAATCACTGCCCATGGGTGACTGTGATGCAGAAATCAGAACTCCTCCTTACCCATGGCAAGAAACCTTGTGGTTGGCATGTTGTCCAACGTTCAGTGTAGGAGACACCAGCATTCACCCTGAGGCCCCGCCCATTCTTGAGTGCGACGAGGGCATAAACGTGCATTGTGACCTTCAGCGTGAGTCCTATCCTCTAGTATGTCCTCACAGTGGCTGGACCATTAGATGTCATAATGGGCTTGACATGTCCTAGGCCCAATTTTTAACCAGATTTCTGGTTGTCCAGTCGCCCCTCTCCATGGCTCTACTATGGAATCCCTCATTTGGTGGGGCACCTGAGGTTGAAAAACAAAACAAACAAATCAACAACAACAGAACAACGGACTTCTTCCATCACACAGAATGACCCCAAACAATTTGGACGGGGTCAAACCCCCAGAGAGTAAGACTCGTCCATATCCCATGAAGTCACCCGGAAATTTCACGACCATGAGTGACACTATATCCAGAGGCAAAAACTTGAGCAAGAGCCTCACACTCGCCCTTTTTTCATATCCCGTGGAGTTCTCCTCATGGTCTGTAGATCAGTCCTGCCATACCTATGACCCCAAACATAAGCCGAGTTTGTGTTTTCAGACAACTGTCCAAACAGCCCTGGCCTACACACCCTACAGGCTCAGACCCCTGGAGCCAAACCTGACGAATGTGCTTCCCCTCTCCAAGGGAATTGTATGTCCCCATTCCAATGGCCACAACCCTACTACGAGGATAAACCTCCAAAGTCCCTGAGGCCATCCCAATATTTGTGGCTTCCCAGGACAAACAGGGGCAATCTGGTCCCATTTGAGCACCTACCGGCACTCAGACCCGTAGACTGATATCCCCAGAGGTAAAAAGGAACGAACAGTTCCCTAGGCACCTATCGGATCTATTGCTTTGGTTTCCAGGCATCTCTCCTTGGAGATCCTTAGAACCCTTAGAACCCTGCTCTTGTGTCGTTCCTTATGGGACATCCTTGAGCCATCCAACAGGTGTCGACTGTCCCACAGGTGTCCTTGTTCTTGGACCACCTCACAACTCATATCATGGAAAGCTTCCAAGGTCACATGATGCCCCCAATCTTCATGGAGTCGGATCATGGAAAGAAACTCCAACCTGAGCCAACGGCTGATCTTCACCTTGACTTCAGATGCACGTGATCTTGATTAAGCTCTTCAGAGTGAACCTGCTGTGCCCTCACCCCAAAACCTAAGCATAGCTAGTGTTCTCAGATTTCCCTCCTCACTCTCCTGGACCACACGCCCTCCATTTTGGGATTTCCAATGACAAAGTGCTGCACTCTGCCAGCCCTCTAGAAGAAAAACGTTGCCCTATGGGTCTACCCAGAGACCTCAAATGAGGATAAACCTGCATGCCACTCAACTGTACACCAATAATATAGTCTAGCCTGTGCACTAATGCCCTGTCTGACACAACCTGAGGCCTGAATTCCCAACCGACACCCAGACAGCTTGCAATACACTGAGAACATCTGAACCGCCATGGCCTTAGGTTGCCATCCCTTTCCAACCTGGTTTTCAGGCTACAGAAACCTAGACCTTATCTCTACTCATTTCCCATGGGTGAACGTGATGTAGAAATCATAACACCTCCTTCCCTCTCACCAGAATCTTGTGGTTGGCATCTTATCCAAAGTTCAGTGTATGACCCCTGTAGGGCCTACAGGAGTAGTAGTAGGGCCCCTGAGGGTAGTGTAGGGTCCCTGAGGCCCTGCCCATGCTTAAGAGCTGCGGTGGGCACAAACACACATTGGGACCCTCAGTTTGAACCCTGTCCTCAAGGAAAGCCTCTCAGTGGCTGGACCATGAGCCCACATATGGGGCCTGCCATGCCCCAAGTCACCCAATCTTAACCAGAGGTAGAGACATCTAGTCACCCCTACTCAGGGCTCTGCTCTGGAATCCCTCTTTGGTGGGACATTTGAGGTAAGTAAACACAGAAAGGATTCCTCCCACCCACAGAATGACCCCAATCACTTGGGATGAGGACATCCCCAGAGAGAAAGACTCCTCCATGGCCCATGAGGCCAGCCCGACATGCCACAGCCACTATTGACACAAAATCCAGAGACATAAGCCTCACCCTTAGGTCATAGCCAAAAAAATTCTCCTCATAGTCTGTATATTGGGCCTGCCATACCTATGTCCCCAAACCGTGTTTTCAGACTTCTATCCTGACATCCCTGTCCCACACACCCTCCAGGCTGAGGCCCCTGGACCCACACCTCAGGACTGTGCCTGCCCTCTCCAAGGAAATTCTTCCCATTCCATTGGCCACAACCCTACAGATTAGGAGAAACCTCCAAAGTCCCAGAGGCCATTCCAATAGTGTAGGCCGCCCAGTACAAAGAGGGGTGATCTGTCACAAGCTGAGCAACGACCTCAACTCACCCGTAGACAGATATCCCAAGAGAAAGGTATTAAACTGGACAGGCGCCTAGAACGTAATTGGTTCCATTGCTTTTGTTTCTAAGCATCTCTCCTCAGAGGCCTGTTTTCCAATACCAGCTTATGGGGGATTCCAGAGATACCAATCAGAACAAATCTTGTCTCCACATGGGAAACTTATCCTTTGGAGCTCTGTAAAAACCTCCAGTTAGGAGAAAGCTTCAGGTAACCGGAGCCACCGCCCTATTCCAAGGTCTCCATGGACACAAACCCGCATTATGACCATACGGAAGGAGAGTACATTTCAACTCAGCCCCGTTGATTACTCCCCCAGAGCCAGAATATCAAACCTGCCTTGTCGCTAGGAGACAACTTGAATGCAAAGCAGACTCTCTAGGCATCCATCGTTGGAATCCTGCTCTGGCGCCGTTCCATATGGGATGTCCTGGGAGCCTTCCAACAGGTCTTGACTGTCCTGCAGAAGGAATCCTTGCAGATTGGAGCATCTCACAACTCCTATCGTGGGAAAACCTACATGGCCTCATGAGATGCTCCCCTTTATAAAGGGGCCATCATGGACAGAAGCTCCAACCTGAGCCAACTTCTGACGCATTGCTTTGGTTTCTATGTACCTCTCCTCAGAGGCTTGGTTTCCAATATCAGAATATGGGGGTTTCCTAAGGAAACAATCAGAACAGATCTCATCTCCACATGAGAAACTTGCTCATTGGAGCTGTGTCAATACGTCAGGTTAGGAGGATCCTTCAGGGCGCTGGCACCATGGCCCAATTCCAAGGTCTCCAAGGACACAAACTTACATTATGATCCATCCTCAGGAGAGTCCATTTCAAATCAGCCCCCTCGGCTGCTCACCCAGAGCCAGCAGATCAAACTTGCCTTGTCACTAGGAGACAGTTGGAATGCGAGGTGGGCTGCCCAGGCATCCATTCTTAGAACCCTGCTCTGGAGAATTTCTTTATGGGACGTCTTGAATCCAACAAACCTGTCTTGACTGTCTCACAGAATGAATCCTTGTGCTTTGAAGCATCACACAATCCCACTGTGAGAAAACCTCCATTTCCTCATGATGCCCCACACCTTCATAAATGGGCCATCATGGACAGAAACTCCATCCTAAGCCAAAGTCTGATCCGCGCCCTGAATTCTGAACCACGAGATCTCGATTCAGCACTTGAGAGTGTGCCTGCTGTGCCCTCGCCCCGAAACCTAAGCCTAACTTGTGTTCTCAGACTTCCGTCTTCACAATCCTGGCCACACCCCTCCAGTTTGGCAATTCTGGAGACACAATGCAGCACTCTGCCTGCCCTCCAGAAGAAAAATGTTGCCCTATAGGGCTAACCAGAAACGCCAAATGAGTAACAACCTGCATGCCACTCGACCACACCCCAATTATACAATCTAGCCTGTGTACTAAAGCCCTGTCTGACACAGCCTGAAGGCAGACCTCCAGTCCAACACCCAGACAGCTGGCCGTACACTGAGCATATCAAACCCACAATGGCTTTCGGCCATCATCTCTACCCAACCTCAGTTTTCACCTTCAGAACCTAGACCTTATCTCCACTCGCTGCTCAGGAGTGAACGTGATACAAGAATCAGAAGTTCTCCTTCGCCATGGCAAGAAACTTCGTGGTTGGCATGTTGTCCAACGTTCATTGTAGGAGAAAGCAGCATGGACTATGAGGCCCCACCTATCCCTGAGGGCTACAATTTGCACAAACACACATTGTGACCCTCAGCGTGAGCCCTATCCTCATGTAAAGCCTCTTAGTGACTGGAACAACAGCCCACATATGGGGCTTGCCAAGCCCCTAGTCCCCCAATCTCAACCAGAGTTAGAGATGTCTAGTCACCCCTACTCAGGGCACTGCTCTGGAATCCCTCTTTGGTGGGACACCTGAGGTAAAAAAAAAAAAAAGTGCAGAAAGGACTCTTCCCATCCACAGAATGATCCCAACGACTTGGGATCAGGCCAAATCACCACAGAAAAACTTGTCCATGACCCTTGAGGACACCCCGACATTCCACGGCCACCGTAGGCACAAAATCCAGAGACAAAAGCCTGAGCAAACGCCACATACTCTCCCTTTGTTCATAGCCCGGAAAATTCTCACGGTCTGTAGATCGAGCCTTCATACATACATCCCCAAACCTAAGCTGAGTTTGTGTTTTCAGACTTCTGTCCCCACAGTCCTGGCCCACACACCATCCAAGCTGGGGCCCCTGGAGCCACACCTGAGGACTGTGGCTTCCTTCTCCAGGGGAATTCTGCCATTTCCATTGGCCACAACCCTATAGATTAGGAGAAACCTCCAAACACCCCGAGGCCATCCCAATAGTGTTGGCTGCCCAGGACAAACAGGGATGATCTTTCACAAGTTAGGAAACTACCTCCACTCAGACCCAGAGACAGATATCCCCATAGAATAAGATTGAACTGGACAGGCACTTAGGCCCTAATCAGATCCATTGCTTTTGTTTCCAGGCATCTCTCCTCAGAGGCCTGGTTACCAATACCAGCATATGGGGGATTACTGATGCACTCATAGAAAAGTCTCGTCTCCACATAGGAAATGTACTCTTTGGAGCTCTATAAAAACCTCTGTTTAGGAGAATCTTTCAGGTCCCCGGATCAAGCGCCCAATTCCAATGTCTCCATGGACTTAAACCCACATTATGATCTATCCTCGGTAGAGTCCATGTCAACTCATCACCCTTGGTTTCTCCCCCAGGGCCTGCAGATCAAATCTGCCTTGTTGCTAGGAGACAACTAGAATGGGAGGCGGGCTGCCCAGGCATCCATCCTTAGAACCCTACTCTGGATTCGTTCCATATGGGACATCCTAGAGCCATCCAACAGGTCTCAACTGTCCCACAGAAGGAATCTGTGCAGTCTGGTGCATCTCACAACTCCCATTGTGGGAAAATCTTCATGGCCTCTTGAGACGCTCCACTTTATAAAGGGGCCATCATGGACAGAAACTCCAACCTGAGCAAACGTCTGATATTCGCCCTGGCTTCAGGTGCATGAGATCTTGATTCAGCTCTGCAGAGTGTGCCTTCTGTGCCATCACGCCAAAAACTAAACCTAGCTTGTGTTCTCAGACTACCGTCCTCACACCCCTGGCCCAAAAGCCCTACAATTTGGCAATACTGGGGCCACAATGCAGCACTCTGCCTGCCCTCCAGAAGAAAAACGTTGCCTTATGGAGCTACCTAGAAACCCGAATGAGGATCAACTGAACGCCACTCGACTGCACCCCAAATATACAGTCTACCCTGTCTAATGCCCTGTCTGACACAGCATGAGCCCACAACTCCAGACCTACGCTCAACAGCTAGCCACACACTGAGCTCATTGTACCGATCAGGTCCTTAAGTCTTCATCTCTTCCCAACCTCGGTTTTCGGGTTTCAGAACCTAGACCTAAACTCCCATCACTGTCCAGGGCTGAACGTGATGCAGAAATCACAACTCTTCCTTCGCCATGGCCGGAAACCTTGTGGTTGGCATATTCTCCAACGTTCAGTGTAGGAGAATCCAGCGTGGCCCATGAGGCCCTTCCCATGCTTGAGGGCCTTGTTGGGCACAAATAGGCATTGTGACCCTCAGCATGAGCCCTGATCTCAAGGAAGACCTCTCAGTGTCTGAATCAAGAGCCCACATATTGGACTTGCCATGCCCCTAGGCCCCCAAACTTAAACAGAGGTGGGGTTATCCAGTTGTCGCTACCAAGGACTCTGCTCTGGAATCCCTCTTTTATTGGCACACATGAGGTACATAAAATAAAATAAAAAACAGAAAGGACATCTCCCATTCCACAGAATCTACCCAAACTCTTGGGATTGGGTCAAATCCTCAGAGAAGGAAAACCGTCCACAACCCATGAGGCCACGCCAGCATTCTACCCACATTGTTGACACAAATCCAGAGACAAAACCTGAGCAAGCACCTCAAACTCACCCTTTTTCATATCCAGAAGTGTTATCACGGTCTGTAGATTGGGCGTGCCATACCTATGTCCCCAATCCTAAGCAGAGCTTGTGTTTTCAGACTTCTGTCCCCACAGGCCTGGCCCACACACCCTCAAGGCTGGGCCCCTAGAGCCAAACTAAGAACTGTGCCTACCCTCTCCAGGGGATTTCTGCCCATTCCATTGGCCACAACCCTATAGATTAGGAGAAACTCCAAAGTCCCGAGGCCATTCCCAATATTATAGGCTGCCCAGGACAAACAGGGGCGATCTGACACAAGCCGAGCAACTACCTCCCCCAGATCCATAGGCACGTATCCCCAGGAAAGAGATTGAACCGGACAGGCACCTAGGCCCTAATCATATCCATTGCTTTTGTTTCCAGGCATCTCTCCTCAGAGGCCTGGTTTCCAATACCAGCATATGGGAGATTCCTTAGGCACTCATCAAAACAATTCTCTTCTCTACATAGGAAACGTACTCTTTAGAGCTCCATCAAAACCTCCGGTTATGAACATCCCTCAAGGCCCCGGATCAAGCACCCCATTCCAAGGTCTCCATGGACACAAATGCACATTATGATCCATCCTCAACTCACCCATTTCAACACACCCGCCTCGGTTATTCCCCTAGATCCAGCAGGTCGAACTTGCCTTGGCGCTATGAGACACCTGTAATGGGAGGCAGGCTGCCCAGGCATCCATCCTTAGAACCCTGCTCTGGATAACTTCCTTATGGGATGTCCTGGAGCCATCCAGCAGGTCTCGACTGTCCCACGGAAGGAATCATTGCGGTTTGGAGCATCTCATAATTCCCATCGTGGGAAAACCTCCATGGCCTCGTGACACCCTCCCCTTCATGAAGGGGCCGTCATGGACAGAAACTCCAACCTGAGCCAACGTCTGATCCAAGCTCTGTCTTCAGGTACACGGGATCTCGAATCATCTCTGCAGAGGGTTCCTGCCGTCCCCTCACCCCGAAATCTAAGTCTGGCTTGTGTTCTCAGAATTTTTTCCTCACACTCCTGGCCCACAAGCCTTCCAGTTTGGGAATTCTGGAGCCACTATGTGGCACTGTGTCTTCCTTCCAGAAGAAAAATGTTGCCCTCTGGGGCTACCCTGTAACCACAAATGAGTACCAACCTGCACGAAACTCGACTGCACCCCAATGATACAGTCTAGCCTGGGCACTAATTCCCTGTCTACCACAGCCTGAGCCTCCACCTCCCAACCCACACTCAACAGCTGGCCGAACACTGAGCACATCAGTCACACCATGGCCTTAGGTCTTCATCTCTTCCCAACCTCAGTTTTCAGGCTTCAGAACCTAGACCTTAAATCCAATCACAGTCCAGGAGAGAAAGTGTTACAGAAATTAGAACTTCTTCCCTTGGCCAGAAAACTTGTGGTTGCCATATTGTGCAACGTTCAGTGTAGGAGAAACCAGCATGGTACATTAGGCCACGCCCTGACTTGAGGGGCTCCTTGGGCACAAAAACACATTGTGAAACTCAATGTGAGCCCTATGCTCAAGGAAGGCCTCTCAGTGTCTGGACCAAGAGCCCACATATGGGGCTTGCCATGTTCTTAGGTCCCAATGTTAACCAGAGTTCTGGTTGTCCAGTCTCCCCTCCCCAGGACTCTGCTGTGGAATCCCTCTTTTGGTGGTCCACCTGAGGTAAAAAAAAAAAAAAAAAAAAAAAAAACAGAAAGGCCTCCTCCCTTCCCACAGAATGACCCCAAACTCTTGGGATTGGGTCAAAACCCCAGAAAGGGAGCCTCATCGATGACCCATGAGGACACCCGGACATTCCATGGCATTCGGTGACACATATCCAGAAAAAAATATGCATGAGCAAGCACCTCACTTTCGCCCTTTGTTCATATCCCGAAGAGTTCTCCTCACGGTCTATATATCGGGCCGGCCATACCTACAGACCCAAACCTAAGTGGCGTTTGTGTTTTCAGACTTTTGTCCAAATAGCCCTGGTCCACACACGCTCCACACTTGATTCCCTGGAGCCACTCCTCAGGACTGTGCTTCCCTTTCAAGAGAATTCTTCCCATTCCATTGGCCACAACCTTGCAAATTAGGAAAAAGCTCCAAAGTTACCGAGGCCATCCCAATAGTGTAGGCCGCCCAGGACAAACAGGTGTGATCTCAAACCAGCTGAGCAACTACCTCCACTCAGACAAAAGATGTCCCCAGAGAAGAATATTGAACCGGACAGGCCCCTAGGCCCTAATCAGATCCATTGCTTTGGTTTCCAGGCATCTCTCCTCAGAGGCCTCATTTCCAATACCAGCAAATGGTGGTTTCCTGAGGCACCAATAAGAACAAATCTCGTCTCCCCATGGAAAACTTGCTCATTGGAGCTTTGTTATAACATCTGGTTAGGAGAAACCTTCAGGGCCCTGGTGCCACTGCCCCATACCAAGGTCTCAATGGACTCAAACCAACATTAAGACCATCCTCAGGAAAGTCCATGTCAACTCATTTAAGACCATCCTCAGGAAAGTCCATTCCAACTCAACCCCCTCTGATGCTACCCCAAGCCAGCAGATCAAACGTTTCTTGTTGCTAGGAGACAATTGGAATTGAGGCTGTCTGCCCAGGCATCCATACTTAGAACCCTGTTCTGGAAAAATACCTTAGGAGACGTCCTGGAGCCATCCAACAAATCTTAATTGTCCCACAGAAGGAATCCTTGCGGTTTGGAGCATCTCACAACTCTAATAGTGGGATAACCCCCATGGCCTCCTAATGCCCTCCCCCTTCATGAAGGGGCCAACATGGACAGAAACTCCAACCTGAGCCAAAGTCTGATCCTCGACCTGACTTCAGACTCATGAGATCTCAATTCAGCTCTGCAGAGTGTGCCTGTCATGTCCATTCCCCGAAACCTAAGCCTAGCTTGTGTTCTCAGACTTCCGTCCTCACTCTCCTGGCCCACAAGCCCTCGAGTTTGGGAATTCCGAAGCCACAATGCAGCACTCTGCCTGCCCTCCAGAAGAAAAACTTTGCCCTATGCTGCTAATAAGAAACCCCAAATGATTATCTAATGCATGCCACTTGACTGTAAAGCAATTATACAGCCTACCCTGAATACTAAAGCCCTGTCTGGCACAGCCTGAGACAAGACATCCCAAACGACACCTAGACAGCTGGCTCCAACCTGGACACAAGGGACCCGCTATGGCTGTAGATCGTCATCTCTTCCCAACCTCGGTTTTCAGGCTTCAGAACCTAGACCTTATCTCCAATCACTGCCCTGGGGTGATCGTGACGCAGAAATTAGAATTCCTCCTTCCCCATGGCCAGAAACCTTGTGGTTGGCATGTTGTCCAACGTTCAATGTGGGAAAACCTGCATTGTCGGAAAGGCCCTGCCAGTGCTTGAGGGCCGCCTAGGGCACAGACATGCATTGTGACCTGTAGCGTGAGTCCCGTATTAAAGTAACGCCTCTCAGTGGCTGGACCAAGATCCTGCATATGGGGCATATCATATCCATAGGCCCCCAGGCTTAACCAGAGAGCGAGTAGTCCAGTTGTCAGTACCCACTGCTATGCTCCAGAATCCCTCTACTGGGGGGACACATGAAGCAGAAAACAGGACTCTTCCCTTCCCACAGAATGACCCCAAACTCTTGGGGGCTGGACAAACTACCAGAGAGGGAGACTTCTACGACCCATGAGGCAACTCCTACATTAAACGGCCATTGTGGACAAAATATCCAGAGACAAAAGACTGAGCGACTGCCTCCCTCTCACCCTTCTTTCATATCCAGAGGAGCTCCCCTCACGGACTGTAGATCAGGCCTGCCATAATCTCGGCCCCAAACCTGAGCTGAGTTTGTGTTTTTGGATCTGTCTGCACAGCCGTGGCCCACACCGCCTCCAGGCTGGGGTCTCTGGAGCCACACCACAGAACTGTGCCTGCTCTCTCCTAAGAAACTGCCCATTCCATTGGCTACAACTCTACAAAATAGTAGAAACCTCAAGGTCCCCAAGGACATCCCACTACCGCAAGCCGCACGGGACAAACAGGGGCATTATGACACCAGCTGAGCAACTACTACCTCCATGCAGACACACAGACTAATATCCGCAGAGACAGAAGATTGAACCAGACAGGCCCCTAGGCCCTATTATGAACTCCTGCTTTGGTGTCCAGGTATCACTCCTCAGAGGCCTGTGTTCGAAGACCAGCATATGGGGCTATCCTGAGGCACCAGACAGAACACCTCTCATCTCCACATGGAAAGCTTCCTTGTTGGAGTTGTGTCAAACCCTTCGGGTTGGAGAATCCTGCAGAGTCCCTTAGCTACTGCCACATTCCAAGGTCTCCATGGCCACCAACCCACATTATGATTCATCCGCAGGAAAGTCCATTTAAACTCAGCCTTCTGGGTAGCTCACCCAAGAGCCCGCAGATTGAGCGTGCCCTGTCTCGACCAGGCAATGGGAAGGTGAGTTGGCGTTTCTCGGCATCCATGCTTAGGCCCCTGCTCTCGAGTCTTTCTGTATGGGGCATCCTGGAACCATCCAATAGTACTCGACTGTCCTGAAGAAGGAAACTTTGAAGTTTGGAGCAGCTCACAACTCCCAGCGTAGGGAAACCTCCCTGGCCTCATGACGCCCCCACCCCCTTCAGGAAGGGGACGTCATGGACACAAACTCCAGCTTGAGGCAACATCTGATACTCGCCCTGACCTCAGATGCAGGAGATCTCGATTCAGCCTCTGCACAGTAGGCCCAAACCTCGTGCTAGCTTGTGTTTTCAGACTTCCTTCCTCACACTCCTGGCAAACATGTCCTCAAGACTTGGAATTCTGGAACCAAAATGCAGCCGTATGCTGGCCCTCCAGAAGAAAAACGTTGCTCTATGGGGATCTCCATAAACCCCAAATGAGGATCAACCTGCTCGGTTCTCGATCTCACCCCAATTGGATGGTTCGGGTTGTCCATTCATCCCTCCCCAGAGCTCTGCTTTGGAATCCCTCTTTTGGTGGGACACCTGAGGTAACAAAACTAAAAGGACTCCTCCCATCCTTCAGATTGACCCCAAACAATTGGGATTGGACCAAATTCACAGAGAGGAAGTCTCGTCCATGGCCCATGAGGCCTCCCCGAGATTCCACAGCCATCGTTGACAACAAATCCAGAGACAAAAGTCTGAGCAAGCTCCTCACACTCGCTCTTTTGGCGTATCCCGAAGAGTTCTCCTCACGGTCTGTAGATCGGGCCTGCCATACGTACTTCCCAATCCTAAGCCGAGTTTGTGTTTTCAGACTTCTGTCCCCACATTCCTGGCCCACAGACCCTTCAGGCTGGGGCCCCTGGAGCCACACATCACGACTGTGCCTGTCCATACCACGGGAATTCTGCCCATTCCATTGTCCACATTCGTACAAATTAGGAAAAACATCCAGAGTCCCCAAGGACATCCCAATAATATAGGACGCCCAGGACAAACAAGGGTCATCTGAAACCAGCTGCGCATCTACCTCTACTCAGCGTAGATGGATGTCCCCAGAGAAGAAGATTGAATCAGACAGGCCCCTAGGCCTGAATCAGATTCATTGCTTTTGGTTACAGGTATCTCTCCTCAGAGGCCTGGTTTCCAATATTAGCATATGGGGATTTCATGAGGCAGCAATCAGAACAAATATCTTCTCCACATGGGAAAATTATCCTTTGAAGATGTCTCAAAACCTCCAGTTAGGAGAATCCTTCAGGGCCTGTGTGCCACTGCCCCATTACAAGGTCTCCATGGACAGAAATCCACATTAGAACCCATCTGCAGGAAATTCCATTTCAACTCAGCTCCCTTGGTTGCTCCCCCAGAGCGAGCACACTGAACCTGTCTTGACTAGGAGAGAATTGGAATACGAGGCGGGCTGCCCAACCATCCATCCTTAGAGCTCTGCTCTGGCGTCGTTCCGTATGGGATGTCCTGGAGCCATCCAACAGGTCTCAAATGTCCAGCAGAAGGAATCCTTGAGTTTTGGAGCTTCTCACAACTCCCAACCTGGGAAAATCTAGATGGCTTTGTGATGCCCCCCGATTTATGAAGGGGAAATCAAGGACAGGAACTCCAACCTAAGCCAACGTCTGATCTTCACCCTGAATTCAGATGCACGAGATCTCGATGCAGCTCTGCAGAGTGTGCTTTCTTTGCGCTCGCCCTGAAACCTATGACTAGCTTGTGTTCTCAGACTTCCGTCCTCACACTCCTGGCCCCCAAGCCCTCACATTTGGAAATTCGGGACACAAAATGATGCATTCTGCCTGCCTTCCAGAAGAAAAACTTTGACCTATGGAGTTTCTCACATAACCCAAATGAGGATAGACATACACGGCACTCGAATGTACCCAAATTAGATAGTCTAACCTGGCCACTCATACACTGTCTGATACAGACTGAGCCCGGACCTCCTGACCAAAACCGAGACAGCTGACCGCACACTGAGAACATCACACCTGCCATGGTCTTAGCTCGTTATATCTTCCCAACCTAACTATTCAGGCTTCAGAACTTAGACCTTAACTCCAAGCCCTGACAAGGGTTGAATGTGATGCAGAAATCAGAACTCCTCCTTACCCAAGGCAAGAAGCCTTGTGGTTGGAAAGTTGTCCAACGATCAGTGTAGGAGAAACCAGCATTCACCCTGAGGCCCCGCCCATTCTTGAGTGCGACGAGAACATAAACACGCATTGTGACACTCAGCGTGAGTCCTGTCCTCTAGTAAGTCCTCACAGTGGCTGGACCATTAGATGTCATAATGGGCTTGACATGTCCCTAGGCCCCAATTTTAACCAGATTTCTGGTTGTCCAGTCGCCCCTCCCCAGGGCTTTACTCTGGAATCCCTCATTTGGTAGGATACCTGAGGTTAAAAAACAAAACAAAACAAAACAACAACAACAACAAAAACGGACTTCTTCCATCCCACAGAATGACCTCAAACTCTTTGGACAAGGCCAAACCCCAGAGAATAAGACTCATCCATTTCCCATGAAGTCACCCGGAAATTTCACGACCATGATGGACACGATATCCAGAGACAAAAACTTGAGCAAGAGCCTCACACTCGCCCTTTTTTCATATCCTGAAGAGTTCTCCTCAAGGTCTGTAGATCCGTCCTGCCATACCTATGACCCGAAACATAAGCCGAGTTTGTGTTTTCAGACAGCTGTCCAAACAGCCCTGGCCAAAACACCCTACTGGTTCAAGCCCCTGGAGCCAATCTGAGGACTGTACTTGCCCTCTCCAAGGGAATTCTGTGTGCCCATTCCAATGGCCACAACCCTACTAAGAGGATAAACCTACAAAGTCCCTGAGGCCATCCCAATAGTGGTGGCTTCCCAGGACAAACAGGAGTAATCTGAGCCCATCCGAAACCTACCTGCACTCAGACCCGTAGACTGGTGTCCCCAGAGGTAAAAAGGAACGAACAGGCCCCTAGGCACTATTCGGATCCATTGCTTTGGTTTCCAGGCATCTCTCCTCAGAGGCCTGGATTTCAATACCAGCATATGGCTGTTTCTTGACTCACACTTCAGTACAAATCTCATCTACACATGGGAAACATGCACGGGGAGCTGTGTCAAAGCCTCTTTTTAGGAGAACCCTTCATGGGCCCAGTGCCACCGCTTCATTCCAAGGTCTCCACAGACACAAAAACACATTAGGACCCATCCACAGGAGAGTCCATTTCAACTGAGTGTATTCGGTTCCTCCGCGAGATCCAGCAGATCTAATTTGTCTTGTTGCTAGGAGACAATTGGAATGCGAGGTGGCCAACCCCGCCATCGATCCTTAAAACCCTGCTCAGAATCGTTGGCATGGAGCTAACCAATAGGTCTCATTTGTCCTGCAGAAGAATCTTTGAAGTTGGGAGCTTCTCACAACTCCCATCGTGAGAAAACACCAATGGCCTCGTGATACACCCCCCTCATGAAGGGGCCCTCAGGGACATAAGGTCAACCTGAGTGATCGTCTGATCCTCACCCTGACTTCAGATGCACGAGATCTCGGTTCAGGTCTGTAGATTGTGCCTGTCATGTCCTCACCAGAAACGTAAGCCTAGCTTGTGTCTTCAGACTTCCATCCTCAGACAAATGCCCATAAGCCCTCCAGTTTGGCAATCCACAATTATAATGCAGCACTCTGCCTGCCCTCCAAAAGAAAAACATTGCCTTCTGGGGCTACCCAGAAACCCCAAATGAAGATCAACCTGCACGCCACTTGGCTGTACCCAAAATATATAGGCTGACCTGGGCAATAATGCCCTTTCTGACAGAGGCTGAGCCTAGACCTCCTGGCTCACCCATACAGCTGGCCGCTCACTGAACACATCGGTCCAGCCATTGCCTGGAAACCTGTGTGTCCGATGAGACCCCACCATTGCTCGTGGGCCACATAGGTGGCAAACGCACATTGTGACCCTCAGCCTTAGCCCAGTCCTCAGGTAAGGCCTCTCAGTGGCTGGATGAAGAGACAGCATATTGAGCTTGCCATGCCCCTAGGCCCCAATTTTTAACCATAGTTCGGGTTATCCCTTCACACTTCCCCAGGGCTCTACTTTGGAATTCCGCTTTTGGTGGGACACCTGAGGTAACAACCCTGAAAGGAGTACTCCATCCAACAGATTGACGAAAAACAATTGGGATCGGGCTAATCCACAGAGAGTAAGATTCGTCCATGGCCCATGAGGCCTCCTCGACATTCCACGGCCATCGCTGATACAAAATCCAGAGACAAAAGCCTGAGCAAGCGTCTCAGACTCGCACTATCTTCATATCCTAAAGATGTCTTCTCATGGTTTGTAGATCGGGCCTGCCATACCTTCGTCCCCAAACATAAGCTGAGTATGTGTTTTCAGACTTCTGTCCTCAAAGTCCTGGGCCACACACCATCCAGGCTGGGGACCCTGGAGCCACACATTAGGACTGTGCCTACCCAATCCCTGGGAATTCTGCCCATTCCATTGTCCAAAATCGTACAAATTAGGAGAACCCTCCAAAGTCCCTGAGGCCATCCCAATAGTATAGGTCGCCCGGGACAAAAAAAGGTCAGTCTGACACCAGCTGTGCATCTACCTCTACTCATACCCTAGAAGGATGTCCCCAGAGAAGAAGATTGAACCAGAAAGGACCCTAGGCCAAAATCAGATCCATTGCTTTGGTTTACAGGCATGTCTCCTCAAAACACTAGTTTTCAATACCAGCATTGGGGTTTTCCTGAGGCACCCATCAGAACAAACCTCGTCTCCATAAGGAAACGTGTGCATGGGAGCTATGTCAAATGCTGAGGAGAATACTTCAGGGTCCCGGTGCCACCGCCCCATTTAAAGGCCCTCATGGACACAAACACTCATTAGACCCATCCTCAGGAAAGTCCATTTCAACTCAGCCACCCCGGTTGCACCCGCAGAGCCATCAGATCTAAACTCTCTTGTCGCTAGGAGACAATTGGAATGCGAGGCGGGCTTCCCAGGCATCCATCCTCGAACGTTGGTCTGGACTCATCCATATGGGATGTCCTGGAGCTGTCCAACAGGTCTCAATTGTCCCGCAGAAGGAATCCTTGGAGGGGGCATCCCACCACTCCCAACGTGGGAAAACCTCCACACTCTGGAGAATCCGCTCCCTTCATGAAGGGGCCGTCATGAACAGAAAATCCAAGCTGAGCCAACGTCTGATCCTCGCTCTGACTTCAGAAGCATGAGATATTGCTTCAGATCTTCAGGGGGTACCTGCCGTGCCCTCGCCCTGAAACCCAAGTCTAGCTTGTGTTCTCAGACTTCCATCCTCACACTCCTGGCCCCGAAGCCCACAAGTTTGGCAATTCCGGTCCATCATTGCAGCACTCTGCCTGCCCTCTAGAAAAAATATATTGCCTAATGAGCTGTCCTGAACATTAAATGAGAATATACCTACACGGTACTCGAAAGTACCCAAATTATATAGTCTAACCTGGGCAGTAATGCACTGTCTGACACAACCTGAGCCGGGACCTCCTGAGCAACACCCAGACAGCTGACCGCACACTGAAGACATGAGACCCGCCATGGCCTTAGGTCATCATCTCTGCCCTACCTCATTTTTCAGGCTTCAGAACCTAGACCTTATCTCCAATCACTGCCCAGGGGTGACTGTGATGCAGAAATCAGAACTCCTGCTTACCCATGGCAAGAAACCTTGTGGTTGGCATGTTGTCCTACGTTCAGTGTAGGAGAAACCAGTATTCACCCTGAGGTCACGCCCATTCTTGAGTGCAATGAGGGCATAAACACGCATTGTGACCCTCAGCGTGATTCCTGACCTCTAGTAAATCCTCTCAGTGGCTGGACCATTAGATGTCATAATGGGCTTGACATGTCCCTAGGCCCCAATTTTTAACCAGATTTCTGGTTGTCCAGTCACAACTCCCCAGGGCTCTACTCTGGAATCCCTCATTTGGGGGGACACTTGAGGTGAAAAAAAAAACAAAACAAAACAAATCAACACAACAGAACAACGGACTTCTTCCATCCCACAGAATGAACCCAAACTCTTTGATCGGGGCCAAACCCCCAGAGAATAAGACTCGTCCATTTCCCATGAAGTCATCCGGAACTTTCACAATCATGAGTGACACGATATCCAGCGACAAAAATTTGAGCAAGAGCCTCACACTTGCCCTTTTTTCATTTCCCGAAGAGTTCTCCTCCTGGTCTGTAGATCAGTCCTGCCATACCTATGACCCGAAACATAAGCCGAGTTTGTGTTTTCAGACAACTGTCCAAACAGCCGTGGCCTACACACCCTACAGGCTCAGGCCCCTGGAGACAAAACTGACGACTGTGCTTGCCCTCTCCAAGGGAATTGTGTGTGCCCATTCCAATGGCCACAACCCTACTAATAGGATAAACCTCCAAATTCCCTGAGGCCATCCCAATTATTTTGGCTTCCCAGGACAAACATGGTCAATCTGGGCTCATCTGAGCACCTACCGGCACTCAGACCCGTAGACTGATGTCCCCAGAGGTAAAAAGGAACGAACAGGCCCCTAGGCACCTATCGGATCCATTGGTTTGGCCCTGGCATCTCTCCTCAGAGGCCTGGATTTCAATAACAGCATATGGCTGTCTCTTGACTCACCCATCAGAACAAATCTCATCTACACATGGGAAACTTGCACGATGGTGCTGTGTGAAAGCCTCTCTTTAGGAGAACCCTATATGGCCCCAGTGCCACCGCTTCATTCCAAGGTCTCAGTAGACGCAAAATCATATTAGGACACCTCCACCGGCGCGTCCATTTCAACTCAGCCTCCTCGGTTGCTCCCCCAGATCCAGCAGATCTAACCTGTCTTGTTGCTTGGAGACAATTGGAATGCGAGGTGGGCTACCCAGACATCCATCCTTAGAACCCTGCTCGGAATCGTTGTCCTGGAGCCAACCAACAGGTCACAATTGTCCTGCAGAAGAATCTTTGCAGTTGGGAGCTTCTCACAACTCCCATCGTGGGAAAACCCCCATGGCCTCGTGATTCACCCCCCTTCAAGAAGGGGCCATCAGGAACAGAATGTCCAACCTGAGCGATCATCTGATCCTCGCCCTGTCTTTAGACGCACGAGATCTCGATCAGGTCTGTAGATTGTGCCTGCCATATCCTCACTCAAATAGCTAGGCCCAGCTTGGGTTCTCAGACTTCCGTCCACAGAATACTGGCCCAGAAGCTCTCATGTTTGGCAATATAGAACTACAATGCAGCACTCTGCCTGCCCTCCAGAGGAAAAACATTGCCCTCTGGGGCTACCCAGAAACCCCCAATGAGGATCAACCTGCACGGCATTCGGCTGTACCCCAATATATAGGCTGACCTGGGCACTAATGCCCTTTCTGACACAGCCGGAGCCTGGACCTCCTGGCCCCACCCAGACAGCTGGCCGCACACTGAGCATATCGGACCCGCCATGGCTTAGGACGTCATCTCTTCTCAACCTCGGTTTTCAGGCTTCAGAACTTAGACCTTATCTCCAATCACTGCCAGGGTTTGAAAATGATGCAGAAATCAGAACTCTTTCCCCATGGCAAGAAACGTTTTGGTTGGCATGTTGTCCAAGGTTCAGTTTAGTTGAAACCAGTGTGGCCCATGAGGCCCCGCCCATGCTTGCGGGCCACATTGGTCACAAACACACAATGTGACCCTCAGCCTGAGCCCAGTCCTCAGATAAGGCCTAAGTGGCTGGATGGATTGACAGCATATTGGGCTTGCCATGCCCCTAGGCCCCAATTTTTAACCATAGTTCGGGTTGTCCCTTCACTCTTACCCAGGGCTCTGCTTTGGAATTCCTCTTTTGGTGGCACACCTAAGGTAACAAACATGAAAGGAGTACTCCCATCCCACAGATTGACTAAAAACAATTGGAATCGGGCCTAATCCACAGAGAAAAGATTCTTCCATGACCCTTGAGGCCTCCCCAACATTCCACGGCCTTCGCTGATATAAAATCCAGAGACAAAAGCCTGAGCACACGCCTCAGACTCGCTCATTCTTCATATCCTGAAGAGTTCTTAAGATAAGAAGCTACACGACACTCGAATGCACCCAATCAGAACAGCATATGGGTGTTTCTTGACTCACCCATCAGAACAAATCTCATCTACACATGGGAAACTTGTACGATGGAGCTGTGTGAAAGCCTCTCTTTAGGAGAACCCTTCAGGGCCCCAGTGCAACTGCTTCATTCCAAGGTCTACATAGATGCAAAATCATATTAGACACATCCACGGGAGAGTCCATTTCAACTCAGCCTCCTGGGTTGCTCCCCCAGATCCAGTAGATCTAACCTGTCTTGTTGCGTGGAGACAATTGGAATGAGAGGTGGGCTACCCAGCTATCCATCCTTAGAAGCCTGTTCGGAATCGTCGTCCTGGAGCCAACCAACAGGTCTCAATTGTCCTGCAGAAGAATCTTTGCAGTTGGGAGCTTCTCAAAACTCCCATCGTGGGAAAACCCCCATGGCCTCGTGATCCACCCCCCCCTTCAAGAAGGGGCCATCAGGGCCAGAATGTCCAACCTGAGCGATCGTCTGATCCTCGCCCTGTCTTCAGATGCACGAGATCTCGATTCAGGTCTGTAGATTGTGCCTGCCATATCCTCACCCAGAATCCTAGGCCTAGCATGGATTCTCAGATTCCGTCCTCAGACTACTGGCCCACAAGCCCTCCAGTTTGACAATCCAGACTACAATGCAGCACTCTGCCTGCCCTCCAGAAGAAAAACATTGCCCTTTGGGGCTACCCAGAAACCCCAAATGAGGATCAACCTGCATGCCATTCAGCTGTACCCCAAATATATAGGCTGACCTGGGCACTAATGCCCTTTCTGACACAGCCTGAGCCTAGACCTCCTGGCCCCACCCAGACAGCTGGCCGCACACTGCTCACATCGGACCCGCCATGGCCTTAGGACGTCATCTCTTCTCAACCTGGGTTTTCAGGCTTCAGAACCTAGACCTTATCTCCAATCACGGCCCGGGTTTGAAAATGATGCAGAAATCAGAACTCTTTCCCAATGGCAAGAAACCTTGTGGTTGGCATGTTGTCCAATGTTCAGTGTACGAGAAACCAGCATTCAGCCTGAGGCCACGCCCATTCGTGAGTGCGACGAGGGCATAAACACGCATTGTGACCCTCAGCGTGAGTCCTGTCCTCTATTACGTCCTCTCAGTGGTTGGACCATTAGATGTCATAATGGGCTTGACATGTCCCTAGGCCCCAATTTTTAACCAGATTTCTGGTTTTCCAGTCGCCCCTCCCCAGGTCTCTACTCGGGAATCTCTCATTTGGTGGGACACCTGAGGTTGAAAAACAAAACAAAATAAATCAACCACAACAGAACAACGGACTTCTTCCATCCCACAGAATGACATCAAAATCTTTAGACGGGGCCAAAACCCCAGAGAGTAAGACTCGTCCATTTCCCATGAAGTCACCCGGAAATTTCACGACCATGAGTGACACGATATCCAGAGACAAAAACATGAGTAAGAGCCTCACACTCGCCCTTCTTTCATATCCCGAAGAGTTCTCCTCATGGTCTGTAGATCAGTCCTGCCATACCTATGACCCGAAACATAAGCCGAGTTTGTGTTTTCAGACAACTGTCCAAACAGCCCTGGCCTACACACCCTACAGGCTCATGCCCCTGGAGCAAAACCTGACGACTGTGCTTGCCCTCTCCAAGGGAATTGTTTGTGCCCATTCCGAAGGCCACAGCCCTACTAATAGGACAAACCTCCAAAGTCCCTGAGGCCATCCCAATATTTGTGGCTTCCCAGGACAAACAGGGGCAATCTGGGCCCATCTGAGCACCTATCGGCGCTCACACCTGTAGACTGATGTCTCCAGAGGTAAAAAGGAACGAACAGGCCCCTAGGCACCTATCGGATCCATTGGTTTGTCTTCCAGGCATCTCTCCTCAGAGGCCTGGATTTCAATAACAGCATATGCCTGTTTCTTGACTCACCCATCAGAACAAATTTCATCTACACATGCGAAACTTGCACGATGGAGCTGTGTGAAAGCCCCTCTTTAAGAGAACCCTACAGGGCCCCAGTGCCACCGCTTCATTCCAAGGTCTCCATAGACACAAAATCATATTAGGACATATCCACGGGAGAGTCCATTTCAATTCAGCCTCCTCGGTTGCTCCCCCTGATCCAGCAGATCTAACCTGTTGTTGCTTGGAGACAATTGGAATGTGAGGTGGGCTACCCAGCCATTCATCCTTAGAACCCTGCTCTGAATCGTTGTCCTGGATCCTACCAACAGGTCGCAATTGCCCTGCAGAAGAATCTTTGCAGTTGGATCTTCTCACAACTCCCATCGTGGGAAAACCCCCACGGCCTCGTGATCCACCACCCCTTCAAGAAAGGGCCATCAGGGACAGAATGTCCTACCTGAGCGATCGTCTGATCCTCGCCCTGACTTCAGATGCACGAGACCTCAATTCAGGTCTGTAGATTGTGCCTGCCATATCCTCACCCAGACACCTAGGCCTAGCTTGGGTTCTCAGACTTCCGTCCTCAGACTGCTGGCCCACAAGCCCTCCAGTTTGGCAATCCAGAACTACATGCAGCACTCTGCCTGCCCTCCAGAAGAAAAACATTGCCCTCTGGTGCTACCCAGAAACCACAAATGAGGATCAACCTGCATGCCATTTTGTTGTACCCCAAATATAAGGGCTGTCCAGGGCACTAATGCCCTTTATGACACAGCCTGAGCCTTGACCTCCTGGCGGTACCCAGGCAGCTGGCTACACACTGAGCACATCGGACCCACCATGGCCTTAGGTCGTCATCTCTTCTCAACCTCGGTTTTCAGGCTTCAGAACCTAGACCTTATCTCCAATCACGGCCCGGGTTTGAAAATGATGCAGAAATCAGAACTCTTTCCCCATGGCAAGAAACCTTGAGGTTGGCATGTTGTCCAAGGTTCAGTGTACTTGAAACCAGTGTGGCCCATGCGGCCCCACCCATGCTTGCGGGCCACATTGGTCACAAACACACATTGTGACCCTCAGCCTGAGCCCAGTCCTCAGGTAAGGCCTCTCAGTGGCTGGATGGAGAGACAGCATATTGGGCTTGCCATGCCCCTAGGCCTCAATTTTTAACCGTAGTTCGGGTTGTGTCTTCACTCGTCCCCAGGGCTCTGCTTTGGAATTCCTCTTTTGGTGGGACACCTGAGGTAACAAACCTGAAAGAGTCCTCCCATCCCACAGATTGACGAAAAACAATTGTGATCGGGCCAAATCCACAGAGAGCAAGATGCGTCCATGGCCCATGAGGCCCCCCAACATTCCACGGCCTTCGCTGATAAACAAATCCAGAGACAAAAGCCTTAGCACGAGCCTCAGACTCGCCTATTCTTCATATCCTGAAGAGTTCTTCAGATAAGAACCTACACTGCACTCGAATGCACCGAAAATATATCGTCTAACCTGGGCACTAATGCACTGTCTGACAACCTAAGCCTGGACCTCGTGACCAACACACAGACAGCTGACCGCACATTGAGCACATCAGACCCGCCATGGCCTTAGGTCATCATCTCTTCCCTACCTCACTTTTCAGGCTTCAGAACCTAGAACTTATTTCCAGTCACTGCCCAGGGGTGACTGTGATGCAGAAATCAGAACACTTCCTTACCCATGAAAGAAACCTTTTGGTTGGCATGTTATCCAACGTTCAGTGTAGTAGAAAGCAGCAATCACCCTGAGGCCACGCCCATTCTTGAGTGCAACGAGGGCATAAACACGCATTGTGATCCTCAGCGTGAGTCCTGTCCACTAGTACGTCCTCTCAGTGGCTGGACCATTAGATGTCATAATGGGCTTGACATGTCCCTAGGCCCCAATTTTTAACCAGATTTCTGGTTATCCAGTCACCCCTGCCCAGGGCTCTACTCTGGAATCCCTCATTTTGTTTGACACCTGAGTTTGAAAATCAAAAGAAAACCAATCAACAACAACAGAACAACGGACTACTTCCATCCCAAAGAATGACCCCAAACTCTTTGGACGAGGCCAACCCCCAGGGAGTAAGACACGTCCATTTCCCATGAAGTCACCCGGAAATTTCACGACCATGACTGACACGATATCCAGAAAGAAAAACTTGAGAAAGAGCCTCACACTCGCCCTTTTTTCATATCCCGAAAAGTTCTCCTCATGGTCTGTAGATCAGTCCTGCCATCCCTTGACCGGAACCATAAGCCGAGTTTGTGTTTTAAGACAACTGTCCTAACAGCCCTGGCCTACACACCCTACAGGCTCAGGCCCCTGAGCCAAACCTGACGACTGTGCTTACCCTCTCCAAGGGAATTGTATGTGCCCATTCGAATGGCCACAACCCTACGAATAGGATAAACCTACAAAGTCCCTGAGGCCATCCCAATATTTGTGGCGTCCCAGGACAAACAGGGGCAATCTGGGCCCATCTGAGCACCTACAGGTACTCACCCGTAGACTGATGTCCCCAGAGGTAAAAAGAAACGAACAGGCCCCTAGGCACCTATCGGATCCATTGCTTTGGTTTCCAGGCATCTCTCCTCAGAGGCCTGGATTTCAATAACAGCATATGGCTGTTTCTTGACTCGCCCATCAGAACAAATCTCATCTCCAATGGGAAACTTGCACGATGGAGCTGTGTGAAAGCCTCTCTTTAGGAGAACCCTTCAGAACCCAGGGCCACCGCTTCATTCCACCGCTTCATTCCATAGACACAAAATCATATTAGGACACATCCACGGAGGAGTCCATTTCAACTCAGCCTCCTCGGTTGCTCCCCCAGATCCAGAATATGTAACCTGTCTTGTTGCTTGGAGACAATTGGATTGCGAGGTGGGCTACCCAGCCATCCATCCTTAGAACCCTGCTCGGAATCGTTGTCCTGGAGCCAACCAACAGGTCTCAATTGTCCTGCAGAAGAATCTTTGCAGTTGGGAGCTTCTCACAACTCCCATCGTGGGAAAACCCACATGGCCTCGTGATCCACCCCCGCTTCAAGTAGGGGCCATCAGGGACAGAATGTCCAACCTGAGCCATCGTCTGACCCTCGCCCAGACTTCAGATGCACCAGATCTCGATTCAGGTCTGTGGATTGTGCCTGCCATATCCTCACCCAGAATCCTAGACCTAGCTTGGGTTCTCAGACTTCCATCCTCAAGCTACTGGCCCACAAGCCCTCCATTCGGCAATCCAGAACTACAATGCAGCACACTGCCTGCCCTCCAGAAGAAAAACATTAGCCTCTGGGGCACCCAGAAACCCCAAATGTGGATCAACTTGCACACATTTGGCTGTACCCCAAATATATAGGCTGACCTGGGCACTAATGCCCTTTCTGACACAGCCTGAGCCTGGACCTCCTGGCCCCACCCAGACAGCTTGTCGAACACTGGGCACATCAGACCCGTCATGGCCTTCGTTCGTCATCTCTTCTCAACCTCAGTTTTCAGGCTTCAGAACCTAGACCTTATCTCCAATCACGGCCCGTGTTTGAAAATGATGCAGACATCAGAATTCTTTCCCCATGGCAAGAAAACTTGTGGATGGCATGTTGTCCAAGGTTCAGTGTTGTTGAAACCAGTGTGGCCCATGAGGCCCCGCCCATGCTTGCTGGCCACATTGGTCAAAAACACACATTGTGACCCTCAGCCTGAGCCCAGTCCTCAGGTAAGGCCTCTCAGGAATGGATGGAGAGACAGCATATTGGGCTTGCCATGCCCCTAGGCCCCAGTTTTTAACCGTATTTCGGGTTGTCCCTTCACTCTTCCCCAGGGCTCTGCTTTGGAATTCCTCTTTGGTGGGACACCTGAGGCAACAAACCTGAAAGGAGTCCTCCCATCCCACAGATTGACGAAAAACAATTGGGATCGGGCCAAATCCACAGAGAGCAAAATTCGTCCATGGCCCTTGAGTCCTCCCAAACATTCCACGGCCATCGCTGATACAAAATCCAGAGACAAAAGACTGAGCACGCGCCTCAGACTCGCTCATTCTTCATATCCTGAAGAGTTCTTCAGATACGAACCTACACGGCACTCTAAGGCACCCAAAATATATAGTCTAACCTGGGCACTAATGCACTGTCTGACAACCTGAGCCCGGACCTCGTGACCAACACCCAGACAGCTGACCGCGCACTGAGCACATCAGACCCGCCATGGCCTTAGGTCATCATCTCTTCCCTACCTCAGTTTTCAGGCTTCAGAACCTAGACCTTATCTCCAATCACTGCCCAGGGGTGACTGTGATGCAGAAATCAAGACTCTTCCTTACCCATGGCAAGAAACCTTGTGTTTGGCATGTTGTCCAACGTTCAGTGTAGGAGAAACCAGCATTAACCCTGAGGCCCCGCCCATTCTTGAGTGCGAAGAGGGCATATACACGCATTGTGACCCTCAGCGTGAGTCCTGTCCTCTACTATGTCCTCTCAGTGGCTGGACCATTAGATGTCATAATGGGCTTGACATGTCCCTAGGAACCAATTTTTAACCAGATTTCTGGTTGTCCAGTCGCCCATCCCCACGGCTCTTCTCTGGAATACCTCAGTTTGCGGGGCACCTGAGGTTGAAAAACAAAACAAAACAAATCAACAACAACAGAACAACGGACTTCTTCCATCCCATAGAATGACCCCAAACTCTTTGGACGGGGCCAAAACCCATAGAGTAAGACTCGTCCATTTCCCATGAAGTCACCCAGAAATTTCACGACCATGAGTGACACGATATCTAGAGACAAAAACTTGAGCAAGAGCCTCACACTCGCCCTTTTTTCATATCCAGAAGAGTTCTCCTCATGGTCTGTAGATCAGTCCTGCCATACCTATGACCCGAAACATAAGCCGAGTTTGTGTTTTCAGACAACTGTCCAAACAGCCCTGGCCTACACACCCTACAGGCTCAGGCCCCTGGAGCCAAACATGAAGACTGGGCTTGCCCTCTCCAAGGGAATTGGATGTGCCCATTCCAATGGCCACAACCCTACTAAGAGGATAAACCTCCAAAGTCCCTGAGGCATCCCAATATTTGTCGCTTCCCAGGACAAACAGGGGTTATCTGGGCCCATCTGAGCACCTACCTGCACTCAGACCCGTAGACTGATGTCCCCAGAGGTAAAAAGGAACGAACTGGCCCATAGGCACCTATCGGATCCATTGCTTTGGTTTCCAGGCATCTCTTCTTAGAGATCCTTAGAACCTTTAGAATTCTGCTCTTTCGTCGTTCCTTATGGGACATCCTTGAGCCATCCAACAGGTCTCGACTGTCCCACAGGAGTCCTTGTGCATGGACCACCTCACAACTCATATCATGGAAAGCTTCCAAGGTCACATGATGCCCCCAATCTTCATGAATCAGATCATGGAAAGAAACTCCAACCTGAGCCAACGGCTGATCTTCTCCTTGACTTCAGATGCACGAGATCTTGATTAAGCTCTTCAGAGTGCACCTGCTGTGCCCTCACCCCAAAACCTAAGCATAGCTAGTGTTCTCAGACTTCCGTCCTCACTCTCCTGGACCACACACACTCCCTTTTGGGATTTCCGATGACACAGTGCTGCACTCTGCCTGCCCTCTAGAAGAAAAACGTTGCCCTATGGGTCTACACAGAAACCTCAAATGAGGATAAACCTGCATGCCACTCAACTGTACACCAATTATATAGTCTAGCCTGTGCACTAATGCCCTGTCTGACACAACCTGAGGCCTGAATTACCAACCGACACCCAGACAGCTTGCCGTACACTGAGAACATCTGAACCGCCATGGCCTTAGGTTGCCATCTCTTTCCAACCTGGTTTTCAGGCGACAGAAACCTAGACCTTATCTCTACTCATTTCCCATGGTTGAACGTGATGCAGAAATCATAACTCCTCCTTCCCTCTCGCCAGAATCGTGTGGTTGGCATCTTATCCAAAGTTCAGTGTAGGACCCCTGTGGGGCCTACAGGAGTAGTAGTAGGGCCCCTGAGGGTAGTGTAGGGTCCCCGAGGCCCTGCCCATGCTTAAGAGCTGCGGTGGGCACAAACACACATTGGGACCCCCAGTTTGAACCCTGTCCTCATGTAAAGCCTCTCAGTGGTTGGACCATGAGCCCACATATGGGGCCTGTCATGCCCCAAGTCACCCAATCTTAACCAGAGGTAGAGACATCTAGTCACCCCTACTCAGGGCTCTGCTCTGGAATCCCTCTTTGGTGGGACATTTTAGGTAAGTAAACACAGAAAGGATTCCTCCCACCCACAGAATGTCCACAATCACTTGGGATCAGGCCATCCCCAGAGAGAAAGACTCCTCCATGGCCCATGAGGCTAGCCCGACATTCCACGGCCACTATTGACACAAAATCCAGAGACATAAGCCTCACCCTTAGGTCAGTACAAAGAGGGGTGATCTGTCACAAGTTGAGCAACGACCTCAACTCACCCGTAGACAGATATCCCAAGAGAAAGGTATTAACCTGGACAGGCCCCTAGAACGTAATTGGTTCCATTGCTTTTGTTTCTAAGCATCTCTCTTCAGAGGCCTGTTTTCCAATACCAGCTTATGGGGGATTCCAGAGATACCAATCAGAACAAATCTTGTCTCCACATGGGAAACTTATCCTTTGGAGCTCTGTTAGAACCTCCAGTTAGGAGAAAGCTTCAGGTAACCGGAGCCACCGCCCTATTCCAAGGTCTCCATGGACACAAACCCGCATTATGACCATTCAGCAGGAGAGTACATTTCAACTCAGCCCCGTTGATTACTCCCCCAGAGCCAGAATATCAAACCTGCCTAGTCGATAGGAGACAACTGGAATGCAAAGCAGACTCTCTAGGCATCCATCATTGGAATCCTGCTCTGGCGCCGTTCCATATGGGATGTCCTGGGAGCCTTCCAACAGGTCTTGACTGTCCTGCAGAAGGAATCCTTGCAGATTGGAGCATCTCACAACTCCTATCGTTGGAAAACCTACATGGCCTCATGAGATGCTCCCCTTTATAAAGGGGCCATCATGGACAGAAACTCCAACCTGAGCCAACTTCTGATCCATTGCTTTGGTTTCTATGTATCTCTCCTCAGAGGCCTGGTTTCCAATATCAGAATATGGGGGTTTCCTAAGGAAACAATCAGAACAGATCTCATCTCCACATGAGAAACTTGCTCTTTGGAGCTTTGTCAAAACCTCAGGTTAGGAGGATCCTTCAGGGCGCTGGCACCATGGGCCAATTCCAAGGTCTCCAAGGACACAAACTTACATTATGATCCATCCTCAGGAGAGTCCATTTCAAATCAGCCCCCTCGGCTGCTCACCCAGAGCCAGCAGATCAAACCTGCCTTGTCACTAGGAGACAGTTGGAATGCGAGGTGGGCTGCCCAGGCATCCATCCTTAGAACCCTGCTCTGGAGAATTTCTTTATGGGACGTCTTGAATCCAACCAACCTGTCTTGACTGTCTCGCAGAATGAATCCTTGTGGTTTGAAGCATCACACAATCCCACTGTGAGATCCTCCATTTCCTCATGATGCCCCACACCTTCATAAATGAGCCATCATGGACAGAAACTCCATCCTAAGCCAAAGTCTGACCCGCGCCCTGATTTCAGAAGCACGAGATCTCGATTCAGCACTTGAGAGTGTGCCTGCTGTGCCCTCGCCCCGAAACCTAAGCCTATCTTGTGTTCTCAGACTTCCGTATTCACAATCCTGGCCACACCCCTCCAGTTTGGCAATTCTGGAGACACAATGCAGCACTCTGCCTGCCCTCCAGAAGAAAAATGTTGCCCTATAGGGCTAACCAGAAACGCCAAATGAGTAAAAACCTGCATGCCACTCGACCATACCCCAATTATACAATCTAGCCTGTGCACTAAAGCCCTGTCTGACACAGCCTGAAGGCAGACCTCCAGTCCAACACCCAGACAGCTGGCCTTACACTGAGCTTATCAAACCCACAATGGCTTTCGGCCATCATCTCTACCCAACCTCAGTTTTCACCTTCAGAACCTAGACCTTATCTCCACTCACTGCTCAGGAGTGAACGTGATACAAGAATCGGAACTTCTCCTTCGCCATGGCAAGAAACCTTGTGGTTGGCATGTGTTCCAATGTTCATTGTAGGAGAAAGCAGCATGGACTATGAGGCCCCACCTAACCCTGAGGGCTACAATCTGCACAAACACACATTGTGAACCTCAGAGTGTGCCCTATCCTCATGTAAAGCCTCTTAGTGACTGGAACAACAGCCCACATATGGGGCTTGCCAAGCCCCTAGTCCCCCAATCTCAACCAGAGTTAGAGATGTCTAGTCACCCCTACTCAGGGCACTGCTCTGGAATTCCTCTTTGGTGGGACACCTGAGGTAAAAAAAAAATACAGAAAGGACTCTTCCCATTCACAGAATGATCCCAACCACTTGGGATCAGGCCAAATCACCAGAGAAATACTTGTCCATGGCCCGTGAGGACACCCCGACATTCCACAGCCACCGTAGGCACAAAATCCAGAGACAAAAGCCTGAGCAAACGCCACATACTCGCCCTTTGTTCATAGCCCGGAAAATTCTCACGGTCTGTAGATCGAGCCTTCATACATACATCCCCAAACCTAAGCTGAGTTTGTGTTTTCAGACTTCTGTCCCCACAGTCCTGGCCCACACACCATCCAAGCTGGGGCACCTGGAGCCACACCTGAGGACTGTGGCTTCCTTCTCCAGGGGAATTCTGCCATTTCCATTGGCCACAACCCTATAGATTAGGAGAAACCTCCAAACTCCCCGAGGCCATCCCAATAGTGTTGGCTGCTTAGGACAAACGGGGATGATCTTTCACAAGTTAGGAAACTACCTCCACTCAGACCCAGAGACAGATATCCCCATAGAATAAGATTGAACTGGACAGGCACTTAGGCCCTAATCAGATCCATTGCTTTTGTTTCCAGGCATCTCTCCTCAGAGGCCTGGTTACCAATGCAAGCATATGGGGGATTACTGAGGCACTCATAGAAAAATCTCGTCTCCACATAGGAAATGTACTCTTTGGAGCTCTATAAAAAACCTCTGTTTAGGAGAATCATTCAGGGCCCCGGATCAAGTGCCCCATTCCAAGGTCTCCATGGACTTAAACCCACATTATGATCTATCCTCGGTAGAGTCCATGTCAACTCATCCCCCTTGGTTTCTCCCCCAGGGCCTGCAGATCAAACCTGCCTTGTTGCTAGGAGACAACTAGAATGGGAGGCGGGCTGCCCAGGAATCCATCCTTAGAACCCTACCCTGGAGTCGTTCCGTATGGGACATCCTAGAGCCATCCAACAGGTCTCAAGTGTCCCACAGAAGGAATCTTTGCAGTCTGGTGCATCTCACAACTCCCATTGTGGGAAAATCTTCATGGCCTCTTGAGACGCTCTACTTTATAAAGGGGCCATCATGGACAGAAACTCCAACCTGAGCAAACGTCTGATATTCGCCCTGGCTTCAGGTGCATGCGATCTTGATTCAGCTCTGCAGAGTGTGCCTTCTGTGCCCTCACCCCAAAAACTAAGGCTAGCTTGTGTTCTCAGACTACCGTCCTCACACCCCTGGCCCAAAAGCCCTACAGTTTGGCAATACTGGGGCCACAATGCAGCACTCTGCCTGCCCTCCAGAAGAAAAACGTTGCCTTTTGGAGCTACCTGGAAACCCGAATGAGGATCAACTGAACGGCACTCGACTGCACCCCAAATATACAGTCTACCCTGTCTAATGCCCTGTCTGACACAGCATGAGCCCACACCTCCAGACCTACGCTCAACAGCTAGCCACACACTGAGCTCATTGTACCCATCAGGTCCTTAGGTCTTCATCTCTTCCAAACCTCGGTTTTCGGGTTTCAGAACCTAGACCTAAACTCCAATCACTGTCCAGGGGTGAACGTGATGCAGAAATCACAACTCTTCCTTCGCCATGGCCGGAAACCTTGTGGTTGGCATATTCTCCAACGTTCAGTGTAGGAGAATCCAGCGTGGCCCATGAGGCCCTTCCCATGCTTGAGGGCCTTGTTGGGCACAAATAGGCATTGTGACCCTCAGCATGAGCCCTGTCCTCAAGGAAGACCTCTCAGTGTCTGAATAAAGAGCCCACATATTGGACTTGCCATGCCCCTAGGCCCCCAAACTTAAACAGAGCTGGGGTTATCCAGGTGTCCCTACCAAGGACTCTGCTCGGGAATCCCTCTTTTATTGGCACACATGAGGTACAGAAAATAAAATAAAAAACAGAAAGGACACCTCCCATCCCACAGAATGTGTAGATGAGATTTGTTCTGGTGGGTGAGTCAAGAAACAGCCATATGCTGGTACTGAAATCCAGGCCTCTGAGGAGAGATGCCTGGAAACCAAAGCAATGGATCCGATTAGGGCCTAGGGGCCTGTTCGTTCCTTTTTACCTCTGGGGATATCAGTCTACAAGTCTGAGTGCAGGTAGGTTCTCAGATGGGCTCAGACTGCTCCTGTTTGTCCTGGGAAGCCACCACTATTGGGATGGCCTCAGGGACTTTGGAGGTTTATCCTATTAGTAGTGTTGTGGCCATTGGAATGGGCACACAAAATTCCCTTGGAGAGGGCAAGTACAGTCGTCAGCTTGGCTCCAGGGGCCTAAGCCTGTAGGCTGTGTAGGCCAGGGCTGTTTGGACAGTTGTCTGAAAACACAAACTCGGCTTATGTTTCGGGTCATAGGTATGGCAGGACTGATCTACAGACCATGAGGAGAACTCTTCGGGATATGAAAAAAGAGCGAGTGTGAGGCTCTTGCTCAAGTATTTATCTCTGGATATCATGCCATTCATGGTCATGAAATTTCCGGGTGACTTCATGGGAAATGGACAAGTCTTACTCCCAGGGGTTTGGCCCAATCCAAAGAGTTTGGGGTCATTTTGTCGGACGGAAGAAGTCCGTTTTTTGTTGTTGTTGTTTTGTTTTGTTTTGTTTTTCAAACTCAGAGGTCCCACCAAATGAGGGATTCCAGAGTAGAGCCCTTGGGAGGGGCGATTGGACATCCAGAAATCTGGTTAAATTTGGGTCCTAGGGACAGCTAGACTTGGGTTTCAAGGCGAGGTCACGGCATGTACCCCCTGAAGATCTGAAGCAATATCTCATGCATCTGAAGTCAGAGCGAGGATCAGACGTTGGCTCAGCTTGGATTTTCTGTTCATGACGGCCCCTTCATAAAGGGAGCCGAATCTCGAGGCCATGGAGGTTTTCCCACGTTGGGAGTGGTGGGATGCCCCCTCCAAGGATTCCTTCTTCGGGACAATTGAGACCTGTTGGACTGATCCAGGACATCCCATATGGATGAGTCCAGACCAACGTTCGAGGATGGATGCCTGGGAAGCCCGCCTCGCATTCCAATTGTCTCCTAGCGACAAGACAGTTTAGATCTGATGGCTCTGCGGGATCAACCGGGGTGGCTGAGTTGAAATGGACATTCCTGAGAATGGGTCTAATGTGTGTTTGTGTCCATGAGGGCCTTGGAATGGGGCGGTGGCACCGGGACCCTGAAGTATTCCCCTAAGCTTTTGACATAGCTCCCATACACAAGTTTCCTTGTGGAGACGAGGTTTGTTCTGATGGGTGCCTCAGGAAAACCCCAATGCTGGTATGGAATCCAGGGTTTTGAGGAGACATGCCTGTAAACCAAAGCAATGGATCCGATTTTGGCCTAGGGTCCTGTCTTTTTCAATCTTCTTCTCTGGGGAAATCCTTCTAGGGTATGAGTGGAGTTAGATGCTCAGCTGGTGTCAGACTGCCCTTTTTTTGTCCCGGGCGGCCTATACTATTAGGATGGCCTCAGGGACTTTGGAGGGTTCTCCTAATTTGTACGATTTTGGAACTTTGAGGACAGAAGTCTGAAAACACAAACTCAGCTTATGTTTGGGGACGTAGGTATGGCAGGCCCGATCTACAAACCATGCGAAGGCAACTTCAGGATATGAAGATAGTGCGAGTCTGAGGCGCTTCCTTAGGCTTTTGTCTCTGGATTTTGTATCTGCGATGGCCATGGAATGTTGGGGAGGCCTCATGGGCCATGGACGAATTTTGCTCTCTGTGGATTTGGCCCGATCCCAATTGTTTTTCGTCAATCTGTTGGATGGAGGACTCCTTTCAGGGTTGTTACATCAGGTGTCCCTCCAAAAGAGGAATTCCAAAGCAGAGCCCTGGGGAAGAGTGAAGGGACAACACGAACTATGGTTTAAAATTGGGGCCTAGGGGCATGGCAAGCCCAATATGCTGTCTTTCATCCAGCCACTGAGAGGCCTTACCTGAGGACTGGGCTAAGGCTGAGGGTCACAATGTGTGTTTGCTACCTATCTGGACCGCGAGCAATGGCGGGGCCTCAAGGGACACACTGGTTTCCACTACACTGAACGTTGGACAACAAGCCAACCACAAGTTTTCCTGCCATTGGGAAGGAGTTCTAATTTCTGCATCATTTTCAAACCTGGGCAGTGATTCGAGATAAGGTCTAGGTTCTGAAGCCTGAAACCTGAGGTTGGGAAGGGATAACGACCTAAGGCCATGGGGGGTCTGAAGTTCTCAGTTTGTAGCCAGCTGTCTGGGTGGGCCTAGGATGTCCAGGCTCAGACTGTGTCAGAAAGGGCATTATTGCCCAGGTCATCCTATATATTTTGGGTATATCCAAGTGTCGTGCAGGTTGATCTTCATTTGTGGTTTCTAGGTAGCCCCAGAGTGCAATGTATTACTTCTGCAGGGCAGGTAGAGTGCTGCATTGTAGTTCTGGATTGCCAAACTGAAGTGCTTGTGAGCCAGTAGTCTGTGGACAGAAGTCTGAGGACACAAGCAAGGCTTAGGTTTCTGGGTGAGGACATGGCAGGCACAATCTACAGACCTGAACCGAGATCTCGTGCATCTGAAGTCAGGGTGAGGATCAGACGATCGCTCAGGTTGGACCTTATGTCCCTGATGGCCCCTTTATGAAGGGGGGGGATCATGTGGCCATGGGGGGTTCTCTCACGACGGGAGTTCTGAGAAGCTCCCAACTGCAAAGATTCTTCTGCAGGACAATTGAGACCTGTTGGTTGGCTCCAGGCCAATGATTCCGAGCAGGGTTTTTAAGGATGGATGGCGGGGTAGGCCACCTCACATTCCAATTGTCTCCTAGCAACAAGACAAGTTAGATCTGCTGGATCTCGCGGAGCAACCGAATACGCTCAGTTGAAATGGACTCTCCTGTGGATGGGTCCTAATGTGTTTTTGTGTCTATGGAGACCTTGTAATGGGGCAGTGGCACACAGGCCCTGAAGGATTCTCCTAACTGGAGGTTTTGAGACATCTTCAAAGGATAATTTTCCCATGTGGAGAAGATATTTGTTCTGCTTGCTGCCTCATGAAATTCCCATATGCTAATATTGGAAACCAGGCCTCTGAGGAGATATACCTGTAACCGAAAGCAATGAATCTGATTCAGGCCTATTGGCCTGTCTGATTCAATCTTCTTCTCTGGGGACATCCATCTACGCTGAGTAGAGGTAGATGCTCAGCTGGTTTCAGATGACCCTTGTTTGTCCTGGGCGGCCTACATTATTGGGAAGTCCTTGGGGACTCTGGAGGTTTTTCCTAATTTGTACGATTGTGGACAATGGAATGGGCAACATTCCCGTAGTATGGACAGGCACAGTCCTGATGTGTGGCTCCAGGCGCCCCAGCCTGAAGGGTCTATGGGCCAGGAATGTGGGGACAGAAGTCTGAAAACACAAACTCGGCTTAGGTTTGGGAAGTAGGTATGGCAGGCCCGATTTACAGACCGTGAGGAGAACTCTTCGGGATACGACAAAAGAGCGAGTGTGAGGCGCTTGCTCAGACTTTTGTCTCTGGATTTGTTGTCAACGATGGCTGTGGAATCTCAGGGAGGCCTCATGGGCCATGGACGAGACTTCCTCTCTGTGAATTTGGTCCAATCCCAATTGTTTTGGGTCAATCTGAAGGATGGGAGGAATCCTTTTAGTTTTGTTACCTCAGGTGTCCCTCCAAAAGAGGGATTCCAAAGCAGAGCTCTGGGGAGGGATTAATGGACAACCTGAACAATCCAATTGGGGTGAGGTCGAGAACCGAGCAGGTTGATCCTCATTTGGGGTTTATGGAGATCCCCATAGAGCAACGTTTTTTTTCTTCTGGAGGGCCAGCATAGGGCTGCATTTTGGTTCCAGAATTCCAAGTCTTGAGGACATGTTTGCCAGGAGTGTGAGGAAGGAAGTCTGAAAAACACAAGGTAGCACGAGGTTTGGGCCCACTGTGCAGAGGCTGAATCGAGATCTCGTGCATCTGAGGTCAGGGCGAGTACCAGATGTTGCCTCAAGCTGGAGTTTGTGTCCATGATGGCCCCTTCCTGAAGGGGGTGGGGGCGTCATGAGGCCAGGGATTTTTCCCTACGCTGGGAGTTGTGAGCTGCTCCAAACTTCAAAGTTTCCTTCTTCAGGACAGTCGAGTACTATTGGATGGTTCCAGGATGCCCCATACAGAAAGACTCGGGAGCAGAGGCCTAAGCATGGATGCCGAGAAACGCCAACTCACCTTCCCATTGCCTGGTCGAGACAAGGCACGCTCAATCTGAGGGCTCTTGGGTGAGCTACCCAGAAGGCTGAGTTTAAATGGACTTTACTGAGGATGAGTCATAATGTTTGTTGGTGGCCATGGAGACCTTGGAATGTGGCAGTAGCTAAGGGACTCTGCAGGATTCTCCAACCCGAAGGGTTTGACACAACTCCAACAAGGAAGCTTTCCATGCGGAGATGAGAGGTGTTCTGTCCTGTGCCTCAGGATAGCCCCATATGCTGGTCTTCGAACCCAGACCTCTGAGGAGTGATACCTGGACACCAAAGACAGAGTTCATAATAGGGCCTAGGGGCCTGTCTGGTTCAATCTTCTGTCTCTGCGGATATCAGTCTGTGTGTCTGCATGGAGGTAGTAGTTGCTCAGCTGGTGTCATAATGCCCCTGTTTTGTCCAGTGCGGCTTGCGGTAGTGGGATGTCCTTGGGGACCTTGAGGTTTCTACTCTTTTGTAGAGTTGTGGCCAATGGAACGGGCAGTTTCTTAGGAGAGAGCAGGCACCGTTCTGTGGTGTGGCTCCAGAGACCCCAGCCTGGAGGCGGGTGTGGGCCACGGCTGTGCAGACAGACATCCAAAAACCCAAACTCAGCTCAGGTTTGGGGCCGAGGTTATGGCAGGCCTGATCTACAGTCCGTGAGGGGAGCTCCTCTGGATATGAAAGAAGGGTGAGAGGGAGGCAGTCGCTCAGTCTTTTGTCTCTGGATATTTTGTCCACAATGGCCGTTTAATGTAGGAGTTTCCTCATGGGTCGTAGAAGTTTCCCTCTCTGGTAGTTTGTCCAGCCCCCCCAAGAGTTTGGGGTCATTCTGTGGGAAGGGAAGAGTCCTGCTTTCTGCTTCATGTGTCCCCCCAGTAGAGGGATTCTGGAGCATAGCAGTGGGTACTGACAACTGGAATACTCGCTCTCTGGTTAAGCCTGGGGGCCTATGGATATGACAAGCCCCATATGCAGGATCTTGGTCCAGCCACTGAGAAGCGTTACTTTAATACGGGACTCACGCTACAGGTCACAATGCATGTCTGTGCCCTAGGCGGCCCTCAAGCACTGGCGGGGCCTTTCCGACAATGCAGGTTTTCCCACATTGAACGTTGGACAACATGCCAACCACAAGGTTTCTGGCCATGGGGAAGGAGGAATTCTAATTTCTGCATCACGTTCACCCCTGGGCAGTGATTGGAGATAAGGTCTCGGTTCTGAAGCCTGAAAAACCGAGGGTGGGACGAGATGACGAACTACAGCCATAGCGGGTCCCTTGTGTCCAGGTTGGAGCCAGCTGTCTAGGTGTCGTTTGGGATGTCTTGTCTCAGGCTGTGCCAGACAGGGCATTCGTATTCAGGGTAGGCTGTATAATTGCTTTACAGTCGAGTGGCATGCATTAGATAATCATTTGGGGTTTCTTATTAGCAGCATAGGGCAAAGTTTTTCTTCTGGAGGGCAGGCAGAGTGCTGCATTGTGGCTTCGGAATTCCCAAACTGGAGGGCTTGTGGGCCAGGAGAGTGAGGACGGAAGTCTGAGAACACAAGCTAGGCTTAGTTTTCGGGGAATGGACATGGCAGGCACACTTTGCAGAGCTGAATTGAGATCTCATGAGTCTGAAGTCAGGTCGAGGATCAGACTTTGGCTCAGGTTGGAGTTTCTGTCCATGTTGGCCCCTTCATGAAGGGGGGGGGCATTATGAGGCCATCGGGGTTTTCCCACTATTAGAGTTGTGAGATGATCCAAACTGCAAGGATTCCTTCTGTGGGACAATTAAGATTTGTTGGATGGCTCCAGGACGTCTCCTAAGGTATTTTTCCAGAACAGGGTTCTAAGTATGGATGCCTGGGCAGACAGCCTCAATTCCAATCGTCTCCTAGCAACAAGAAACGTTTGATCTGCTGGCTTGGGGTAGCATCAAAGGGGGCTGAGTTGGAATGGACTTTCCTGAGGATGGTCTTAAATGAGTTGAAATGGACTTTCCTGAGGATGGTCTTAATGTTGGTTTGAGTCCATTGAGACCTTGGTATGGGGCAGTGGCACCAGGGCCCTGAAGGATTCTCCTAACCAGAGGTGATAACAAAGCTCCAATGAGCAAGTTTTCCATGGGGAGACGAGATTTGTTCTTATTGGTGCCTCAGGAACCACCATTTGCTGGTATTGGAAATGAGGCCTCTGAGGAGAGATGCCTGGAAACCAAAGCAATGGATCTGATTAGGGCCTAGGGGCCTGTCCGGTTCAATATTCTTCTCTGGGGACATCTTTTGTCTGAGTGGAGGTAGTTGCTCAGCTGGTTTGAGATCACATCTGTTTGTCCTGGGCGGCCTACACTATTGGGATGGCCTCGGTAACTTTGGAGGTTTTTCCTAATTTGCAAGGTTGTGGCCAATGGATGGGAAGAATTCTCTTGAAAGGGAAGCACAGTCCTGAGGTGTGGCTCCAGGGACCCAAGTGTGGAGCGTGTGTGGTCCAGGGCTATTTGGACAAAAGTCTGAAAACACAAACTCCACTTAGGTTTGGGTCTGTAGGTATGGCCGGCCCGATATATAGACCGTGAGGAGAACTCTTCGGGATATGAAAAAAGGGCGAAAGTGAGGTACTTGCTCATGCTTTTTTTTTTCTGGATATGTGTCACCGATTGACATGGAATGTCGGGGGTCCTCATGGGCCATCGATGAGGCTCCCTTTCTGGGATTTTGACCCAATCCCAAGAGTTTGGGGTCATTCTGTGGGAAGGGAGGAGAGCCTTTCTGTTTTTTTTTTTTTTTTTTTTTTTTTTTTTTTTTTTTTTTTTTTTTTTACCTCAGATGGACCACCAAAAGAGGGATTCCACAGCAGAGTCCTGGGGAGGTGCGACTGGACAGCCAGAACTCTGGTTAACATTGGGACCTAAGAACATGGCAAGCCCCATATGTGGGCTCTTGGTCCAGACACTGAGAGGCCTTCCTTGAGCATAGGGCTCACATTGAGTTTCACAATGTGTTTTTGTGCCCAAGGAGCCCCTCAAGTCAGGGCGTGGCCTAATGTACCATGCTGGTTTCTCCTACACTGAACGTTGCACAATATGGCAACCACAAGTTTTCTGGCCATGGGGAAGAAGGAGTTCTAATTTCTGCAACACTTTCACTCCTGGACTGTGATTGGATTTAAGGTCTAGGTTCTGAAGCCTGAAAACTGAGGTTGGGAAGAGATGAAGACCCTAAGGCCATGGTGGTGTGACTGATGTGCTCAGTGTTCGGCCAGCTGTTGAGTATGGGTTGGGAGGTGCAGGCTCAGGCTGTGGCAGACAGGGAATTAGTGCCCAGGCTAGACTGTATCATTGGGGTGCAGTCGAGTTTCGTGCAGGTTGGTACTCATTTGTGGTTACTGGGTAGCCCCAGAGGGCAATGTTTTTCTTCTGGAAGGAAGACACAGTGCCACATAGTGGCTCCAGAATTCCCAAACTGGAATGCTTGTGGGCCAGGAGTGTGAGGAAAAAATTCTGAGAACACAAGCCAGACTAGATTTCGGGGTGAGGGGACGGCAGGAACCCTCTGCAGAGATGATTCGAGATCCCGTGTACCTGAAGACAGAGCTAGGATCAGACGTTGGCTCAGGTTGGAGTTTCTGTCCATGACGGCCCCTTCATGAAGGGGGGAGGGTGTCACGAGGCCATGGAGGTTGTCCCACGATGGGAATTATGAGATGCTCCAAACCGCAATGATTCCTTCCGTGGGACAGTCGAGACCTGCTGGATGGCTCCAGGACATCCCATAAGGAAGTTATCCAGAGCAGGGTTCTAAGGATGGATGCCTGGGCAGCCTGCCTCCCATTCCAGGTGTCTCATAGCGCCAAGTAAAGTTGGATCTGCTGGATCTCGGGGAGTAACCGAGGCGGGTGTGTTGAAATGGGTGAGTTGAGGATGGGTCATAATGTGCATTTGTGTCCATGGAGACCTTGGAATGGGGTGCTTGATCCGGGGCCTTGAGGGATGTTCATAACCGGAGGTTTTGATGGAGCTCTAAAGAGTACATTTCCTACGTAGAGAAGAGAATTGTTTTGATGAGTGCCTAAGGAATCTCCCATATGCTGGTATTGGAAACCAGGCCTCTGAGGAGATATGCCTGGAAACAAAGGCAATGGATATGATTAGGGCCTAGGTGCCTGTCCGGTTCAATGTCTTTCCTGGGGATACGTGTCTATGGATCTGAGGGGAGGTAGTTGCTCGGCTTGTGTCAGATCGCCCCTTTTTGTCCTGGGCAGCCTATAATATTTGGAATGGCCTCGGATTTTGGAGTTTCTCCTAATCTATAGGGTTGTGGCCAATGGAATGGGCAGAAATCCCCTGGAGAGGGCAGGCACAGTTCTGAGTTTGGCTCTCGGGGCCCAGCCTGGAGGGTGTGTGGGCCAGGCCTGTGGGGACAGAAGTCTGAAAACACAAATTCCGCTTAGGATTGGGGACATAGGTATGGCACGCCCAATCTACAGACCGTGATAACACTTCGGGATTGTAAAAGGGTGAGTTTGAGGTGCTTGCTCAGGTTTTTTCTCTGGATTTGTGTCAACAATGTGGGTCGAATGCTGGCGTGGCCTCATGGGTTGTGGACGGCTTTCCTTCTCTGAGGATTTAACCCAATCCCAAGAGTTTGGGTACATTCTGTGGGATGGGAGGTGTCCTTTCTGTTTTTTTATTTTATTTTATGTACCTCATGTGTGCCAATAAAAGAGGGATTCCAGAGCAGAGTCCTTGGGAGAGGGACAACTGGATAACCCCACCTCTGTTTAAGTTTGGGGGCCTAGGGGCATGGCAAGTCCAATATGTGGGCTCTTGATTCAGACTCTGAGAGGTCTTCCTTGAGGACAGGGCTCATGCTGAGGGTCACATGCCTATTTGTGCCCAACAAGGCCCTCAAGCATGGGAAGGGCCTCATCGGCCATGCTGGATTCTCCTACACTGAACGTTGGAGAATATGCCAACCACAAGGTTTCTGGCCATGGCGAAGGAAGAGTTGTGATTTCTGCATCACGTTCACCCCTGGACAGTGATTGGAGTTTAGGTCTAGGTTCTGAAACCCGAAAACCGAGTTTGGGAATAGATGAAGACCTAAGGACCTGATGGGTACAATGAGCTCAGTGTGTGGCTAGCTGTTGAGCGTAGGTCTGGAGGTGTGGGCTCATGCTGTGTCAGACAGGGCATTAGACAGGGTAGACTGTATATTTGGGGTGCAGTCGAGTGCCGTTCAGTTGATCCTCATTCGGGTTTCTAGGTAGCTCCATAAGGCAACGTTTTTCTTCTGGAGGGCAGGCAGAGTGCTGCATTGTGGCCCCAGTATTGCCAAATTGTAGGGCTTCTGGGCCAGGGGTGTGAGGACGGTAGTCTGAGAACACAAGCTAGGCTTAGTTTTTTTGGCATGAGGGCACAGAAGGCACACTCTGCAGAGCTGAATCAAGATCTCATGCACCTGAAGCCAGGGCGAATATCAGACGTTTGCTCAGGTTGGAGTTTCTGTCCATGATGGCCCCTTTATAAAGTGGAGCGTCTCAAGAGGCCATGAAGATTTTCCCACAATGGGAGTTGTGAGATGCACCAGACTGCAAAGATTCCTTCTGTGGGACACTTGAGACCTGTTGGATGGCTCTAGGATGTCCCATATGGAACGACTCCAGAGTAGGGCTCTAAGGATGGATGCCTGGGCAGACCGCCTCCCATTCTAGTTGTCTCCTAGCAACAAGGCAGGTTTGATCTGCAGGCCCTGGGGGAGAAACCAAGGGGGATGAGTTGACATGGACTCTACCGAGGATAGATCATAATGTGGGTTTAAGTCCATGGAGACCTTGGAATGGGGCGCTTGATCCGGGGCCCTGAAAGATTCTCCTAAACAGAGGTTTTTATAGAGCTCCAAAGAGTACATTTCCTATGTGGAGACGAGATTTTTCTATGAGTACCCTCAGTAATCCCCCATATGCTGGTATTGGTAACCAGGCCTCTGAGGAGAGATGCCTGGAAACAAAAGCAATGGATCTGATTAGGGACTAAGTGCCTGTCCAGTTCAATCTTATTCTATGGGGATATCTGTCTCTGGGTCTGAGTGGAGGTAGTTTTCTAACTTGTGAAAGATCATCCCTGTTTGTCCTGGGCAGCCAACACTATTTGGATGGCCTCGGGGAGTTTGGAGGTTTCTCCTAATCTATAGGGTTGTGGCCAATGGAAATGGCAGAATTCCCCTGGAGAAGGAAGCCACAGTCCTCAGGTGTGGCTCCAGGTGCCCCAGCTTGGATGGTGTGTGGGCCAGGACTGTGGGGACAGAAGTCTGAAATCACAAACTCAGCTTAGGTTTGGCGATGTATGTATGAAGGCTCGATCTACAGACCGTGAGAATTTTCCGGGCTATGAACAAAGGGCGAGTATGTGGCGTTTGCTCAGGCTCTTGTCTCTGGTTTTTGTGCTTACGGTGGCCGTGGAATGTCGGTGTGTCCTCAAGGGCCATGGACAAGTCTTTCTCTGGTGATTTGGCCTGATCCCAAGTGGTTGGGATCATTCTGTGGATGGGAAGAGTCCTTTCTGTATTTTTATTTTACCTCAGGTGTCCCACCAAAGAGGGATTCCAGAGCAGTGCCCTGAGTAGGGGTGACTAGACATCTCTAACTCTGGTTGAGATTGGGGGCCTAGGGGCTTGGCAAGCCCCATATGTGGGCTGTAGTTCCAGTCACTAAGAGGCTTTACATGAGGATAGGGCTCACGCTGAGGTTCACAATGTGTGTTTGTGCAAATTGTAGCCCTCAGGGATAGGTGGGGCCTCATAGTCCATGCTGCTTTCTCCTACAATGAACGTTGGACCACATGCCAACCACAAGGTTTCTTGCCATGGCGACGGAGAAGTTCTGATTCTTGTATCACGTTCACTCCTGAGCAGTGAGTGGAGATAAGGTCTAGGTTCTGAGGTGAAAACTGAGGTTGGGTAGAGATGATGGCCGAAAGCCATTGTGGGTTTGATATGCTCAGTGTACGGCCAGCTGTCTGGGTGTTGGACTGGAGGTCTGCCTTCAGGCTGTGTCAGACAGGGCTTTAGTGCACAGGCTAGATTGTATAATTGGGGTATGGTCGAGTGGCATGCAGGTTGTTACTCATTTGGCGTTTCTGGTTAGCCCTATAGGGCAACATTTTTTTTCTTCTGGAGGGCAGGCAGAGTGCTGCATTGTGTCTCCAGAATTGCCAAACTGGAGGGGTGTGGCCAGGATTGTGAAGACGGAAGTCTGAGAACACAAGTTAGGCTTAGGTTTCGGGAGCGAGGGCACAGCAGGCACACTCTCAAGTGCTGAATCGAGATCTCGTGCTTCTGAATTCAGGGCGCGGATCAGACTTTGGCTTAGGATGGAGTTTCTGTCCATGATGGCCCATTTATGAAGGTGTGGGGCATCATGAGGAAATGGAGGTTTTCTCACAGAGGGATTGTGTGATGCTTCAAACCACAAGGATTCATTCTGCGAGACAGTCAAGACAGGTTGGTTGGATTCAAGACGTCCCATAAAGAAATTCTCCAGAGCAGGGTTCTAAGGATGGATGCCTGGGCAGCCCACCTCGCATTCCAACTGTCTCCTAGTGACAAGGCAGGATTGATCTGCTGCCTCTGGGTGAACAGCCGAGAGGGCTGATTTGAAATGGACTCTCCTGAGGATGGATCATAATGTAAGTTTGTGTCCTTGGAGACCTTGGAATTGGGCCATGGTGCCAGTGCCCTGAAGGATCCTCCTAACCTGAGGTTTTGACACAGCTCCAAAGAGCAAGTTTCTCATGTGGAGATGAGATCTGTTCTGATTGTTTCCTTAGGAAACCCCCATATTCTGATATTGGAAACCAGGCCTCTGAGGAGAGATACATAGAAACCAAAGCAATGGATCAGAAGTTGGCTCAGGTTGGAGTTTCTGTCCATGATGGCCCCTTTATAAAGGGGAGCATCTCATGAGGCCATGTAGGTTTTCCCACGATAGGAGTTGTGAGATGCTCCAATCTGCAAGGATTCCTTCTGCGGGACAGTCAAGACCTGTTGGAAGGCTCCCAGGACATCCCATATGGAACGGCGCCAGAGCAGGATTCCAATGATGGATGCCTAGAGAGTCTGCTTTGCATTCCATTTGTCTCCTAGCGACAAGGCAGGTTTGATATTCTGGCTCTGGGGGAGTAATCAACGGGGCTGAGTTGAAATGTACTCTCCTGCCGAATGGTCATAATGCGGGTTTGTGTCCATGGAGACCTTGGAATAGGGCGGTGGCTCCGGTTACCTGAAGCTTTCTCCTAACTGGAGGTTTTACAGAGCTCCAAAGGATAAGTTTCCCATGTGGAGACAAGATTTGTTCTGATTGGTATCTCTGGAATCCCCCATATGCTGGTGTTGGAAAACAGGCCTCTGAGGAGAGATGCTTAGAAACAAAAGCAATGGAACCAATTACGTTCTAGGGGCCTGTCCAGTTTAATACCTTTCTCTTGGGATATCTGTCTACGGGTGAGTTGAGGTCGTTGCTCAGCTTGTGACAGATCACTCCTCTTTGTACGGGCGGCCTACACTATTGGAATGGCCTCTGGGACTTTGGAGGTTTTTCCTAATCTGTAGGGTTGTGGCCAATGGAATGGGAAGAATTTCCTTGGAGAGTGCAGGCACAGTCCTGAGGTGTGGCTCCAGGGGCCTCAGCCTGGAGGGTGTGTGGGACAGGGATATCAGGATAGAAGTCTGAAAACACAAACACCGCTTAGGTTTGGGGACGTAGGTATGGCAGTCCCGATCTACGGACTATGAGGAGAATTTTTTGGGCTATGACCTAAGGGTGAGGCTTATGTCTCTGGATTTTGTGACAATAGTGGCCGTGGAATGTCGGGCTGGCCTCATGGGCCATGGACGAGTCTTTCTCTACGTGGATGGCCTGATCCCAAGTGATTGGGGTCATTCTGTGGGTGGGAGGAATCCTTTCTGTGTTTACTTACCTCAAATGTCCCACCAAAGATGGATTCCAGAGCAGATCCCTGAGTAGGGGTGACTAGATGTCTCTACCTCTGGTTAAGATTGGGTGACTTCGGGCATGGCAGGCCCCATATGCGGTCTCATGGTCCAGCCACTGAGAGGATTTACTTGAGGACAGGGCTCAAACTGAGGGTCCCAATGTGTGTTTGTGAACAATGTGGCCCGCAAGCATGGGCGGGGCCTCATGGGCCACATGGTTTCAAGTACTATGAACCTTGGACAACATGCCAACCACAAGGTTTCTTGCCATGGGGAAAGAGTTCTGATTTCTGCATCATTTTCAAACCCGGGCCGTGATTGGAGATAAGGGCTAGGTTCTGAAGCCTGAAAACCGAGGTTGAGAAGAGATGACGACCTAAGGCCATGGCAGGTCCGATGTGCTCAGTGTGCGGCCAGCTGTCTGGGTGGGGCCAGGAGGTCCAGGCTCAGGCTTTGTCAGAAAGGGCATTAGTGCCCAGGTCAGCCTATATATGTGGGGTACAGCTGAATGGCGTGCAGGTTGATCCTCATTTGGGGTTTCAGGGTAGCCCCAGAAGGCAATGTTTTACTTCTGGAGAGCAGGCAGAGTTCTGCATTGTAGTTCTGGATTGCCAAACTGGAGGGCTTGTGGGCAAGTAGTCTGAGGACTGAAGTCTGAGAAACCAAACTGGGCTAGGTTTCTGGGTGAGGATATGGCAGGCACAATCTACAGACCTAAATCGAGATCTCGTGCATCTGAAGTCAGGGCGAGGATCAGACGATCGCTCAGGTTGGACATTCTGTCCCTGATGGCCCCTTCTTGAAGGGGGGGGTGGTTCACGAGGCCAAGGGATTTTTCCCACGATGGGAGTTGTGAGAAGCTCCCAACTGCAAAGATTTTTCTGCAGGACAATTGAGACCTGTTGGTTGGCTCCAGGACAACGATTCCGAGCAGGGTTCTAAGGATGGATGGCTGGGTAACCCACCTCGCATTCCAATTGATTCCAAGCAACAAGACAGGTTAGATCTGCTGGATCTGGGGGAGCAACCGAGGAGGCTGAGTTGAAAAATGGACTTTACCGTGGATGTGTCCTAATATGATTTTGTGTCTATGGGGACCTTGAAATGAAGCCTGGGGCCCTGAAGGGTTCTCCTAAAGAGAGGCTTTCACACAGCTCCATTGTGCAAGTTTCCCATGTGTAGATGAGATTTGTTCTGATGGTGAGTCATGAAACAGCCATATGCTGCTATTGAAATCCAGGCCCCTGAGGAGAGATGCCTCGAAACCAAAGCAATGGATCCGATAGGTGTCTAGGGGCCTGTTCGTTCCTTATTACCTCTGGGGATATCAGTCTACGGGTCTGAGTGCAGGTAGGTGCTCAGATGGGCTCAGATTGCCCCTGTTTGTCCTGGGAAGCCACCACTATTGGGATGGCCTCAGGAATTTTGGAGGTTTATCCTCTTAGTAGGTTTGTGGCCTTTGGAATGGGCACATACAATACCCTTGGAGAGGGCAAGCACAGTCTTCAGGTTTGGCCTCAGGGGCCTGAACCAGTAGGGTGTGTAGGCCAGAGCTGTTGGGATAGTTGTCTGAAAACGCAAACTCGGCTTATGTTTCAGGTCATAGGTATGGCAGGACTGATCATCAGACCATGAGGAGAACACATTGGGATATGAAAACTGGGCGAGTGTGAGGCTCTTGCTCACGTTTTTGTCTCTAGATATTGTGTCACTCATGGTCGTAAAATTTCCGGGTGACTTCATGGGAAATGGACGAGTCTTACTCTCTGGGCGTTTGGCCCCTTCCAAGGAGTTTGGGGTCACTCTGTGGGATGGAGGAAGTCCGTTTATTTTGTTGTTGTTGATTTGTTTTGTTTTGTTTTTCAACCTCAGGTGTCCCACCAAATGAGGGATTCCAGAGTAGATCCCTGGGGAGTTGTGACTGGACAACCAGAAATCTGGTTAAAAATTGGGGCCTAGGGACATTTCAAGCCCATTATGACATCTAATGGTCCAGCCACTGAGAGGATTTACTAGAGGTCAGGACTCACGCTGAGGGTCACAATGCGTGTTTATGCCCTCGTCGCACTCAAGAATGGGCATGACCTCAGGGTGAATGCTGGTTTCTGCTAAACCGAACGTAGGACAGCATGGCAACCACAAAGTTCTTGCCTTGGGTAAGCTGGAGTTCTGATTCCTGCATCAGAGTCACCCCTGGGCAGTGATTGCAGATAAGGTCTAGGTTCTGAAGCCTGAAAACTGATGTAGGGCAGAGATGACCTAAGGCCATGGCGGGCCTGATGTGCTCAGTGTGCGGTCAGCTGTCTGGGTGTTGCTCAGGAGGTCCCGGCTCAGGTTGTGTCAGACAGTGCATTACTGCCCAGGTTAGACTATATAATTTGGGTACATCGAGTTCCGTGTAGGTTTATTCTCATTTAATGTGCCTGGGCAGCTCATTAGGCAATATATTTTTTCTAGAGGGCAGGCAGAGTGCTGCAATGATGGTCCGGAATTGCCAAACTTGTGGGCTTCGGGGCCAGGAGTGTGAGGGTGGAAGTCTGAGAACACAAGCTAGACTTGGGTTTCAGTGCGAGGGCACGGCATGAACCCCTGAAGATCTGAAGCAATATCTCATGCTTCTGAAGTCAGAGCGAGGATCAGACGTTGGCTCCGTTTGGATTTTCTGTTCATGACGGCCCCTTCTCGAGCGGATTCTCGAGAGCGTGGAGGTTTTCCCATGTTGGGAGTGGTGGGATGCCCCCTCCAAGGATTCCTTCTGCGGGACAATTGAGACCTATTGGACAGCTCCAGGACATCCCATATGGATGAGTCCAGACCAACGTTCGAGGATGGATACCTGGGAAGCCCGCCTCGCATTCCAATTTTCTCCTAGCGACAAGACAGTTTAGATCTGATGGCTCTGCGGGAGCAACCGGGGTTGCTGAGTTGAAATGGACTTTCCTGAGGATGGGTCTAATGTGTGTTTGTGTCCATGAGGGCCTTGGAATGGGGCGGTGGCACCGGGACCCTGAAGTATTCTCCCAAGTTTTTGACATAGCTCCCATGCACAAATTTCCTTGTGGAGACGAGTTTGGTTCTGATGGGTGCCTCAGGAAAACCCCAATGCTGGTATTGGAATCCAGGGTTTTGAGGAGACATGCCTGTAAACCAAAGCAATGGATCCGATTTTGGCCTAGGGTCCTGTCTGGTTCAATCTTCTTCTCTGGGGACATCCATCTAGGGTATGAGTGGAGGTAGATGCTCAGCTGGTGTCAGACTGAACTTTTTTGTCCTGGGCGACCTATACTATTGGGATGGCCTCCGGGACATTGGAGGGTTCTCCTAATTTGTACGATTTTGGACAATGGAATGGGCAGAATTCCCATGGATTGGGTAGGCACAGTCCTAATGTGTGGCTCCAGGGTCCCCAGCCTGGATGGTGTGTGGCCCAGGACTTTGAGGACAGAAGTCTGAAAACACAAACTCAGCTTATGTTTTGGGACGTAGGTATGGCAGGCCCGATCTACAAACCATGAGAAGACATCTTCAGGATATGAAGAAAGTGCGAGTCTGAGGCGCTTGCTCAGATTTTGTCTCTCGATTTTGTTTCAGCGATGGCCGTGGAATGTCGAGGAGGCCTCATGGGCCATGGACTAATCTTGCTCTCTGTGGATTTGGCCCGATCCCAATTGTTTTTCGTCAATCTGTTGGATGGAGTACTCGTTTCAGGGTTGTTACATCAGGTGTCCCACCAAAAGAGGAATTCCAAAGCAGACCCCTGGGGAAGAATGAAGGGACAACCCGAACTATGGTTAAAAATTGGGGCCTATGGGCATGGCAAGCCCAATATGCTGTCTCTTCATCCAGCCACTGAGAGGCCTAACCTGAGGACGGGGCTAAGGCTGAGGGTCACAATGTGAGTTTGCCACCTATGTGGCCCGCGAGCAATGGCCAGGCCTCATCGGTCAAACAGGTTTCCACTACACTGACCGTTGGACAACAAGCCAACCACAAGGTTATTGCCATTGGGAAGGAGTTCTGATTTCTTCATCATTTTCAAACCTGGGCAGTGATTGGAGATAAGGTCTAGGATGTGAATCCTGAAAAGCGAGGTTGGGAAGAGATAACGTCCTAAAGCAATGGCTGGTCCTATGTGCTCAGTGTGCGGCCAGCTATCTGGGTGGGGCCCGGAGGTCGTGGCTCAGGCTGTCGCAGAAAGGGCATTAGTGCCCAGGTCAGCCTATATATTTGGGGTAGAGCCGATTGGCGTGCAGGTTGATCCTTTTTTAGGGTTTCTGTGTAGCCCCAGAGGGCAATGTTCTTCTTCTGGAGGGCAGGCAGAGTGCTGCATTAAGGTTCTGGATTGCAAAACTGGAGGGCTTGTGGCCCAGTAGTCTGAGGACGGAAGTCTGAGAACCCAAGCTAGGCCTAGGTTTCTGGGTGAGACCTGAATCGAGATCTCTTGCATCTGAAGTCAGGGCGAGGATCAGACGATCGCGCAGGTTGGACATTCTGTCCCTGATTGCCCCTTCTTGAAGCGGGGTGGATCACGAGGCCAAGGGTTTTTTCCCACGATGGGAGTTGTGAGAAGCTCCCAAATGCAAAGATTCTTCTACAGGACAATTGAGACCTGTTGGTTGGCTCCAGGACAACGATTCCGAGCAGGGTTCTAAGGAGGGATGGCTGGGTAGCCCACCTCGCATTCCAATTGTCTCCAAGCAACATGACAGGTTAGATCTGCTGGATCTGGGGGAGCAACCGAGGAGGCTGAGTTGAAATGGACTCTCCCGTGGATGTGACCTAATATGGTTTTGTGTCTATAGAGACCTTGGAATGAAGCGGTGGCACTGGGGCCCTGAAGGGTTCTCCTAAAGAGAGGCTTTCACACAGCTCCATCGTGCAAGTTTCCCATGTGTAGATGAGATTTGTTCTGATGGGTGAATCAAGAAACAGCCATATGCTGTTATTGAAAACCAGGCCTCTGAGGAGAGATGCCTGGAAACCAATTCAATGGATCCGGTAGGTGCCTAGGGGCCTGTTCGCTCCTTTTTACCTCTGGGGACATCAGTCTACGGGTCTGAGTGCCGGTAGGTGCTCAGATGTGCCCTGATTGCCCCTGTTTGTCCTGGGAAGCCACAAATATTGGGATGGCCTCAGGGACTTTGGAGGTTTATCCTATTAGTAGGATTGTGGCCATTGGAGTGGGCACATACAATTCCCTTGGAGAAGGCAAGCACAGTCGTCAGGTTTGGCTCCAGGGGCCTGAGCCTGTAGGTGGGTGTGTAGGCCAGGGCGGTTTGGACAGTTGTCTGAAAACACAAACTCGGCTTATGTTTCTGGTCATAGGTATGGCAGGACTGATCTACACACCATGAGGAGAACACTTCGGGAAATGAAAAAAGGGCGAGTGTGAGGCTCCTGCTCAAGTTTTTGTCTCTGGATATCGTGTCACCCATGATCATGAAATTTCCGGGTGACTTCATGGGAAATGGACGAGTCTTACTCTCTGGGGGTTTGGCCCCGTCCAAAGAGTTTGGGGTCATTCTGAGGGAAGGAATAAGTCCGTTGTTCTGTTGCTGTTGATTTGTTTTGTTTTGTTTTTCAACCTCAGGTGTCCCCCCAAATGAGGGATTCCAGAGTAGAGCCCTGGGGAGGGGCGATTGGACAACGAGAAATCTGGTTAAAAATTGGGGCCTAGGGACATGTCAAGCCCATAATGACATCTAATGGTCCAGCCACTGAGAGGACGTACCATAGGACAGGACTCACGCTGAGGGTCACAATGCGTGTTTATGCCCTCCTCGCTCTCAAGAATGGGCGGGGCATCAGGGTGAATGCTGGTTTCTCCTACACTGAACGTTGGACAACATGCCAACCACAAGGATTCTTGCCATGGGTAAGGAAGAGTTCTGATTTCTGCATCACAGTCAACCCTGGGCAGTGATTGCAGATAAGGTCTAGGTTCTGAAGCCTGAAAACTGAGGTAGGGAAGAGATGATGACCTAAGGCCATGGCGGGTCTGATGTGCTCAGTGTGCGGTAAGCTGCCTGCGTGTTCTTCACGAGGTCCGGGCTCAGGTTGTCAGACATTGCATTAGTGCCCAGATTAGACTATATATTTTGGGTGCATTCGAGTGCCGTGTAAGTTCTAATGTGAAGAACTCTTCAGGATATGAAGAATGAGCGAGTCTGAATCGTGTGCTCAGTCTTTTGTCTCTGGATTTTGTATCAGCGATGGCCGTGGAATGTTGGGGAGGCCTCATGGGCCATGGATGAATCTTGCTCTCTTTGGACGTGGAACGATCCCAATTGTTTTTCGTCAATCTGTGGGATGGGAGGACCCCTTTCAGGTTTGTTACCTCAGGTGTCCCACCAAAAGAGGAATTCCAAAGCAGAGCCCTGGGGAAGAATGAAGGGACAACCCGAACTATGGTTAAAAATTGGGGCCTCGGGGCATGGCAAGCCCAATATGCTGTCTCTCTATCTAGCCACTGAGAGGCCTTACCTGAGGACTGGGCTCAGGCTGAGGGTCACAATGTGTGTTTGTGACCAATGTGGCCCGCAAGTATGGGCAGGGACTCATGGGCCACACTGGTTTCAAGTACACTGAACCTTGGAGTACATGCCAAACACAAGGTTTCTTGCCATGGGTAAAGACTTCTGATTTCTGCATCATTTTCAAACCCCGGCCGTGATTGGAGATAAGGTCTAGGTTCTGAGGCCTGAAAATTGAGGTTGAGTAGAGATGACGAACTAAGGCCATAGCGGGTCCAATGTGCTCAGTGTGCGGCCTGCTGTCTGGGTGGGGCCAGGAGGTCCAAGATCTGGCTGTGTCAGAAAGGGCATTAGTGCCCAGGTCAGCTTATATATTTGGGGTCCAGATGAATGGCGTGCCCCGTTGATCCTCATTTGGGGTTACTGGGTAGCCCTAGAGGGCAATGTTTTTCTTCTGGAGGGCATGCAGAGTGCTGCATTGTAGTTCTGGATTGCCAATCTGTAGGTCTTCTGGGCCAGCAGTCTGAGGACGGAAGTCTGAGAAGCCAAGCTATGCCTAGGATTCTGGGTGAGGATATGGCAGGAACAATCTACAGACCTAATTGAGATCTCATGATTCTGAAGTCAGGGCGAGAATCAGACGATCGCTCAGGTTGGACATTCTGTCCCTGATGGCCCCTTCTTGGGGGGGGGGGGGGGGTGGATCGCGAGGCCATGGGGGATTTCCCACGATGGGAGTTGTGAGAAGCTCCCAACTGCAAATATTCTTCTGCAGGACAATTGAGACCTGTTGGTTGGCTCCAGGACAACGATTCCGAGCAGGGTTCTAAGGCTTGATGCCTGGGTAGCCCACCTCGCATTCCAATTGTCTCCAAGCAACAAGACAGGTTAGATCTGCTGGATCTGGGGGAGCAACCGTGGACGCTGAGTTGAAATGGACTCTCCCGTGGATGTGCCCTAATATGATATTGTGTCTATGGAGACCTTGGAATGAAGCGGTGGCACTGGGGCCCTGAAGGGTTCTCCTAAAGAGAGGCTTTCCACAGCTCTATCATGCAAGTTTCCCATGTTTAGATGTTATTTGTTCTGATGGGTGAGTCAAGAAACAGCCATATGCTGTTATTGAATTCCAGGCCTCTGAGGAGAGATGCCTGAAAACCAAAGCAATGGATCCGATAGGTGCCTAGGGGCCTGTTCGTTCCTTTTTACCTCTGGGGACATCAGTCTATGGGTCTGAGTGCCGGTAGGTGCTCAGATGGGCCAAGATTGCCCCTGTTTGTCCTGGGAAGCCACAAATATTCGGATGGCCTCAGGGACTTTGGAGGTTTATCCTCTTAGTAGGGTTGTGGCCATTGGAATGGGCACATACAGTTCCCTTGGAGAGGGCAAGCACAGTCGTCAGGTGTGGCTCCAGGGGCCTGAGCCTGTAGGGTGTGTAGGCCAGGGCTGTTTGGACAGTTTTCTGAAGACACAATCTCGGCTTATGTTTCGGGTCATACGTATGGCAGGACTGATCTACAGACCATGAGGAGAACTCTTCGGGATATGAAAAAAGGGTGAGTGTGAGGCTCTTGCTCAAGTTTTTGCCTCTGTATATCGTGTCACTCATGGTCGTGAAATTTCCGGGTGACTTCATGGGTTATGGACGAGTCTTACTCTCTGGGGGTTTGGCCCCGTCCAAAGAGTTTGTGGTCATTCTGTGGGATGGAAGAAGTCCGTTGTTCTGTTGTTGTTGATTTGTTTTGTTTTGTTTTTCAACCTCAGGTGTCCCACAAAATGAGGGATTCCAGCGTAGAGCCCTGGGATGGGCAACTTGAGAACCAGAAATCTGGTTAAAAATTGGGGCCTAGGGACATGTCAAGCCCATTATGACATCTAATGGTCCAGCCACTGAGGGGACGTACTAGAGGACAGGACTCACGCTGAGGGTCACAGTGCGTGTTTATGCCCTCGTTGCACTCAAGAATAGGCGGGGCCTCAGGGTGAATGCTGGTTTCTCCTACACTGAACGTTAGACAACATGCCAACCACAAGGTTTCTTGCCATGGGTAAGGAAGAGTTCTGATTTCTGCATCACAGTCACCCCTGGGCAATGATTGGAGATAAGGTCTACGTTCTGAAGCTTGAAAACTGAGGTAGGGAAGAGATGATGACCTAAGGCCATGGCGGGTCTCATGTGCTCAATGTGCGGTCAGGTGTCTGGGTGTTGGTCACGAGGTCCGGCTCAGGTTGTCAGACAGTGCATTAGTGCCCAGGTTAGCCAATATATTTTGGTGCCTTCTTGTGCCATGTAGGTTCTTATCTGAAGAACTCTTCAGGATATTAAGAATGAGCGAGTCTGAGGCGCGTGCTCAGGCTTTCGTCTCCGGGTTTTGTAACAGCGATGGCCGTGGAATGTTGGGGAGGCCTCATGGGCCATGGACGAATCTTGCTATCTGGGGCTTGGCACGATCCCAATTATTTTTCGTCCATCTGTGGAATGGCAGGACTCCTTTCAGGTTTGTTACCTCAGGTGTCCCACCAAAAGAGGTATTCCAAAGCAGAGCCCTGGGGAAGAGTGAAGGGACAACCCGAACTATGGTTAAAAATTGGGGCCTAGGGGCAGGGGCAAGCCCAATATGCTGTCTCTCCATCCAGCCACTGAGAGGCCTTACCTGAGGACTGGGAACAGGCTGAGGGTCACAATGTGTGTTTCTGACCATGTGGCCCTCAAGCATGGGCGGGGCCTCATGGGCCACACTGGTTTTAACTACACTGAACCTTGGAAAACATGCCAACCACAAGGTTTCTTGCCATGGGGAAAGAGTTCTGATTTCTGCATCATTTTCAAACCCGGGCCGTGATTGGAGATAAGGTCTAGGTTCTGAAGCCTGAAAACCGAGGTTGAGAAGAGATGACGACCTAAGGCCATGAGGGGTCCGATATGCTCAGTGTGCGGCCAGCTGTCTGGGTGGGGCCAGGAGGTCCAGGATCAGGCTGTATCAGAAAGGGCATTAGTGCCAAGGTCAGCCTATATATTTGGGGTACAGTCGAATGGTGTGCTCCGTTGATCCTCATTTGGGGTTTCTGGGTAGCCACAGAGGGCAATGTTTTTTTCTTCTGGAGGCCAGGCAGAGTGCTGTATTGTAGTTCTGGATTGCCAAACTGGAGGGGTTGTGGGACAGTAGTCTGAGGACGGAAGTCTGAGACCCCAAGCTAGGCCTAGGTTTCTGGGTGAGGATATGGCAGGCACAATCTACAGACCTGAATCGAGATCTGTGCGTCTGAAGTCAGGGCGAGGATCAGACGATCACTCAGGTTGGACATTCGGTTCCTGATGGCCCCTTCTTGAAAGGTGGGTGTATCATGAGGCCATGGGTGTTTTCCCACGATTGGAATTTTGAGAAGCTCCCAACTGCAAAGATTCTTTCTGCAGGACAATTAGGACCTGTTGGTTGGCTCCAGGACAACAATACCGAGCAGGGTTCTAAGGATGGATGGCTGGGTATCCCACCTCGCATTCCAATTGTCTCCAAGCAACAAGACAGGTTAGTTCTGCTGGATCTGGGGGAGCAACCTAGGAGGCTGAGTTGAAATGGACTCTCCCGTGGATTTATCCTAATATGATTTTGTGTCTATGGAGACCTTGGAATGAAGCGGTGGCACTGGGGCCCTGAAGGGTTCTCCGAAAGAGAGGCTTTCACACAGCTCCAGCTCCATCGTGCAAGTTTCCCATGTGTAGATGAGATTTGTTCTGATGGGTGAGTCAAGAAACAGCCATATGCTGTTATTGAAATCCAGGCCTCTGAGGAGAGATGCCTGGAAACCAAAGCAATGGATCCGATTAGGGCCTAGGGGCCTGTTCGTTCCTTTTTACCTCTGGGGACATCAGTCTACGCGTCTGAAGCCGGTAGCTGCTCAGATGGGCCCAGATTGCCCTTGTTTGTCCTGGGAAGCCACAAATATTGGGATGGCCTCAGGGACTTTGGAGGTTTATCCTATTAGTAGGGTTGTGGCCATTGGAGTGGGCACATACAATTCCCTTGGAGAGGGCAAGCACAGTCGTCAGGTTTGGCTCCAGGGGCCTGAGCCTGTAGGGTGTGTATGCCAGGGCTGTTTGGACAGTTGTCTGAAAACACAAACTCGGCTTATGTTTCGGGTCATAGGTATGGCAGGACTATACTACAGACCATGAGGAGAACTCTTCAGGATATGAAAAATTGGCGAGTGTGAGGCTCTTGCTCAAGTTTTTTGTCTCTGGATATCGTGTCACTCATGGTCGTGAAATTTCCGGGTGACTTCATGGGAAATGGACGAGTCTTACTCTCTGGGCGGTTTGGCCCCATCCAAAGAGTTTCGGGTCATTCTGTGGGATGGAATTATCCCTTGTTCTGTTGTTGTTGATTTGTTTTGTTTTGTTTTTCAACCTCAGGTGTCCCACCAAATGGGGGATTCCATAGTAGAGCCCTGGGGAGGGGCGACTGGTTTTAACCAGAAATCTGGTTAAAAACTGGGGCCTAGGGACATGTCAAACACATTATGACATCTAATGGTCCAGCCACTGAGAGGACGTACTAGAGGACAGGACTCACGCTGAGGGTCACAATGCGTGTTTATGCCCTCGTCGCACTCAAGAATGGGCGGGGCCTCAGTGTGAATGCTGTTTCTCCTACACTGAACGTTGGACAAAATGCCAACCACAAGGTTTCTTGCCATGGGTAAGGAAGAGTTCTGATTTTTTCAACACAGTCACCCCTGGGCAGTGATTGGAGATAAGGTCAGGTTCTGAAGCCTGAAAACTGAGGTAGGGAAGAGTTGATGACCTAAGGCCATGGCAGGTCTGATGTGCTCAGTGTGCGGTCAGCTATCTGGGTGTTGGTCACGAGGTTCGGGCTCAGGTTGTCAGACAGTGCACAGTGCCCAGGTTAGACTATATATTTTGGGTGCATTCGAGTGTCGTGTAGGTTCTTGTCTGAAATCTCTTCAGGATATGAAGAATGAGCGATTCTGAGGCGCGTGCTCAGGCTTTTGTCTCTGGATTTTGTATCAGCGATGGTCGTGGAATGTTGGGGAGGCCTCATGGGCCATGGACGAATCTTGCTCTCTGTGGACTTGGCCCGATCCCAATTGTTTTTCGTCAATCTGTGGGATGGGAGGACTCCTTTCAGGTTTGTTACCTCAGGAGTCCCACCAAAAGAGGAATTTCAAAGCAGAGCCCTGGGGAAGAGTGAAGGTACAACCCGAACTATGGTTAAAAATTGGGGTCTAGGGGCATGGCAAACCCAATATGCTGTCTCTCCATCCAGCCACTGAGAGGCCTTACCTGAGGACTGGGCTCAGGCTGAGGGTCACAATGTGTGTTTGTGACCAATGTGGCCTGCAAGCATGGACGGGGCCTCATGGGCCACATTGGTTTCAACTACACTGAACCTTGAACAACATGCCAACCACAAGGTTTCTTGCCATGGGGAAAGAGTTCTGATTTCTGCATCATTTTAAAACCCGGGCCGTGATTGGAGATAAGGTCTAGGTTCAGAAGCCTGCAAACCGAGATTGAGAAGAGATGAAGACCTAAGGCCATGGTGGGTCCCATGTGCTCAGTGTGCGGCCAGCTGTCTGGGTGGGGCCAGGAGGTCTAGGCTCAGGCTGTGTCAGAAAGGGCATTAGTGCCCAGGTCAGCCTATATATTTGGGGTACAGCCGAATGGCGTGCAGGTTGATCCTCATTTGGGGTTTCTGGGTAGCCCGAGAGGGCAATGTTTTTCTTCTGGGGGGCAGGCAGAGTGCTGCATTGTAGTTCTGGATTGCCAAACTGGAGGGGTTGTGGGCCAGTAGTCTGAGGACGGAAGTCTGAGAACCCAAGCTAGGCTTAGGTTTCTGGGTGAGGACATGGCAGGCACAATATACAGACCTGAATCGAGATCTCATGCATCTGAAGTCAGGGTGAGGATCAGACTATTTCTCAGGTTGGACCTTATGACCATGATGGCCCCTTCATGAAGGGGGGGGGGATCACGAGGCCATGGGGGTTTCTCACGATTGGAGTTGTGTGAAGCTCCCAACTACAAAGTTTTTCTTCTGCAGACAATTGAGACTTGTTGGTTGGCTCTAGGCCAACGATTCAGAGCAGGGTTCTAAGGATGGATGGCGGGGTAGGCCACCTCGCAATACAATTGTCTCCTAGCAACAATACAAGTTAGATCTGCTGGATCTCGTGAGCAAACGAATATGCTGAGTTGAAATGGTCTCTCCTGTGGATGGGTCCTAATGTGTTTTTGTGTCTATGGAGACCTTGGAATGAAGCGGTGGCACTGGGGCCCTGAAGGTTTCTCTTAAAAAGAGGCTTTTCACACAGCTACATCATGCAAGTTTCCCATGTGTAGATGAGATTTGTTCTGATGGGTGAGTCAAGAAACTGCCATAAGCTGGTACTGAAATTCAGGCCTCTGAGGAAGATGTCTGGAAACCAAAACAATGGATCCGATTAGGGCCTAGTGGTCTGTTCGTTCCTTTTTACCTCTGGGGATATCAGTCTACGAGTCTGACGGCAGGTAGGTTCTCAGATGGGCTCAGATTGCTTCTGTTTGTCCTGGGAAGCCATGACTATTGGGATGGCCTCAGGGACTTGGGAGATTTATCTTATTAGTAGGGTTTTGGCCATTGGAATGGGTACACAGAATTACCTTGGAGAGGGCCAGTACAGTCCTCAGGTTGGGTCCAGGGGCCTGAGCCTGTAGCGTGTGTAGGCCTGGGCTATTTGGACAGTTGTCTGAAAACACAAACTCGGATTATGTTTCGGGTCATAGGTATGGCAGGACTGATCTACAGACCATGAGGAGAACTCTTCGGGATATGAAAAAAACGGCGAGTGTGAGGCTCTTGCTCAAGTTTTTGTCTCTGGATATCGTGCCATTCATGGTCATGAAATATCCGGGTGACTTCATGGGAAGTGGACGAGTCTTACTCTCGGGGGGTTTGGCCCCGTCCAAAGAGTTTGGGGTCATTCTGTGGGATGGAAGAAGTCCGTTTTTTTGTTGTTTTTGTTTTGTTTGTTTTGTTTTTCAAACTCAGTTGTCCCACCAAATGAGGGATTCCAGAGTAGAGCCCTGGGGAGGGGCGATTGGACAAACAGAAATCTGGTTTAAATTTGGGGCCTAGGGACATGTCAAACCATTATGGCATCTAATGGTCTAGACACTGAAAGGACTTACTAGAGGACAGGACTCATGCTGAGGGTCACAATGGGTGTTTATGCCCTCGTCGCACTCAAGAATGGGCGGGACCTCAGGGTGAATGCAGGTTTCTCCTACACTGAACCTTGGACAACATGGCAACCACAATGTTTCTTGCCGTGGATAAAGAGGAGTTCTGATGCATCACACTCACCCCTGGGCAGTGATTGGAGATAAGGTCTAGGTTCTGAAGCCTGAAAACTTAAGCAGGGGAAGAAATGATGTCCTATGGCCATTGCGCGTCTTATGGGCTCAGGGTGCGGTCAGTGTCTGGGTGTTGCTCAGGATATCCCGGCTCAGGTTGTGTCAGACAGTGCATTACTGCCCAGGTTACACTATATAATATGGGTACATTCAAGTGCCGTTAAGGTTTATTCTCATTTAATGTGCCCGGGCAGCTCATTAGGCAATATGTTGTTTCAAGAGGGCAGGCAGAGTGCTGCAATGATGGTCCGGAATTGCCATACTTGTGGGCTTCGGGGCCAGGAGTGTGAGGACGGAAGTCTGAGAACACAAGCTAGACTCGGGATTCAGGGCGAGGGCACGGCATGTACCCCCTGAAGATCTGAAGCAATATCTCATGCATCTGAAATCAGAGCGAGGATCAGACGTTGGCTCTGCTTGGATTTTCTGTTCATGACGGCACCTTCATGAAGGGAGCCGAATCTCGAGGCCCTGGAGGTTTTCCCACGTTGGGAGTGGTGGGATGCCCCCTCCTAGGATTCCTTCTGCGGGACAATTGAGACCTGTTGGACAGCTCCAGGACATCCCATATGGATGAGTCCAGACCAACGTTCGAGGATGGATGCCTGGGAAGCCCAACTCGCATTCCAATTGTCTCCTAGCGACAAGACAGTTTAGATCTGATGGCTCTGTTGGAGCAACCGGGGTGGCTGAGTTGAAATGGACTTTCCTGAGGATGGGTCTAATGTGTGTTTGTGTCCATGAGGGCCTTGGAATTGGGCGGTGGCACTGGGAACCTGAAGTATTCTCCTAAGCTTTTGACATAGCTCCCATGCACAAGTTTCATTGTGGAGACGAGGTTTGTTCTGATGGGTGCCTCAGGAAAACCCCAATGCTGGTATTGGAATCCAGGGTTTTGAGGAGACATGCCTGTAAACCAAAGCAATGGATCTGATTTTGGCCTAGGGTCCTGTCTGGTTCAATCTTCTTCTCTGGGGACATCCTTGTAGGGTATGCGTGGATTTAGATGCTCAGCTGGTGTCAGACTGCCCTTTTTTGTCCCTGGCGACCTATACTATTGGGATGGCCTCAGGTTCTTTGGAGTGTTCTCCTAATTTGTACGATTTTGGACAATGGAATGGGCAGAATTCCCATGGATTGGGTAGGCACAGTCCTAATGTGTGGCTCTAGGGTCCCCAGCCTGGAGGGTGTGTGGCCCAGGACTTTGAGGACCGAAGTCTGAAAACAGAAACTCAGCTTATGTTTGGGGACGTACGTATGGCAGGCCCGATCTACAAACCATGAGAAGACATCTTCAGGATATGAAGATAGTGCGAGTATGAAGGCGCTTGCTTAGGCTTTTGTCTCTGGATTTTGTATCAGTGATGGCCATGGAATGTCGAGGAGGCCTCATGGGCCATGAACGAATCTTGCTCTCTGTGGATTTGGCCCGATCCCAATTTTTTTTCGTCAATCTGTTTGATGGAGGACTCCTTTCAAGGTTGTTACCTCAGATGTCCCACCAAAAGAGGAATTCCAAAGCAGAGCCCTGGGGAAGAGTGAAGGGACAACCCGAACTATGGTTAAAAATTGGGGCCTAAGGGCATGGCAAGCCCAATATGCTGTCTCTTCATCCAACCACTGAGATGCCTTACCTGATGACTGGGCTCAGGCTGAGGGTCACAATGTGTGTTTGCTACCTATCTGGACCACGAGCAATGGCGGGGCCTCAAGGGACACACTGGTTTCCACTACACTGAACGTTGGACAACAATCCAACCACAAGTTTTCGTGCCATCGGGAAGGAGTTCTGAATTCTGCATCATTTTCAAACCTGGGCAGTGATTGGAGATAAGGTCTAGTTTCTGAAGCCTGAAAACTGAGGTTGGGAAGGGGATAACGACCTAAGGCCATGGGGGGTCTGATGTTCTCATTTGTAGCCAGCTGTCTGGGTGGGCCTAGGCAGTCCAGGCTTAGGCTGTGTCAGAAAGGGCATTATTGCCCAGGTCATCCTATATATTTTTGGGTATAGCCAAGTGTCGTGCACGTTGATCTTCATTTGGGGTTTCTAGGTAGCCCCAGAGGGCAATGTATTTCTTCTGCAGGGGCAGGTAGAGTGCTGCATTGTAGTTCTGGATTGCCAAACTGGAGGGTTGTGAGCCAGTAGTCTGTGGACAGAAGCCTGAGGACACAAGCTAGGCTTAGGTTTCTGGGTGAGGACATGGAAGGCACAATCTACAGACCTGAACCGAGATCTCGTGCATCTGAATTCACGGTGAGGATCAGACGATCACTCAGGTTGGACCTTATGACCCTATTGGCCCCTTTATGAAGGGGGGGTGGATCACGAAGCCATGGGGGTTCTCTCACGATGGGGGGGTTGTGAGAAGCTCCAATGTGCAAAGATTCCTCTGCAGGATAAATGAGACCTGTTGGTTGGCTCCAGGCCAACGAGTCCCAGCAGGGTTTTACCGATGGATGGCAGGGTAGGCCACCTCGCATTCCAATTGTCTCCTAGCAACAAGACAAGTTAGATCTGCTGGATCTCACAGAGCAACCGAATACGCTCAGTTGAAATGGACTCTCCTTTGGATGGGTCCTAATGTGTTTTTGTGTCTATGGAGACCTTGGAATGAAGCGGTGGCACTGGGGCCCTGAAGGGTTCTCCTAAAGAGAGGCTTTCACACAGCTCCCACGTGCAAGTTTCCCATGTGCAGATGAGATTTGTACTGATGTGTGAGTCAAGAAACAGCCATATGCTGGTATTGAAATCCAGGCCTCTGAGGAGAGATGCCTGGAAACCAAAGCATTGGATCCGATAGGTGCCTAGGGGCCTTTTCCTTCCTGTTTACCTCTAAGAACATCAGTCTGAGTGAGGTAGGTTCTCGGATGGGCTCAGATTACTCCTGTTTATCCTGGGAAGCCACCACTTTTGGCATTGCCTCAGGGACTTTGGAGGTTTATCCTATTAGTAGGGTTGTGGCCATTGGAATGGGCACACAGAATTCCCTTGGATAGGGCAAGTACAGTCCTCAGGTTGGCTCCAGGGGCCTGAACCTGTAGGGTGTTTAGGCCAGGGCTGTTTGGACAGTTGTCTAAAAACACAAACTCGGCTTATGTTTCGGGTCATAGGTATGGCAGGACTGATCTACGGACCTTGAGGAGAACTATTCAGGATATGAAAAAAAGGGCGAGTGTGAGGCTCTTGCTCAAGTTTTTGTCTCTGGATATCGTGTCACTCATGGTCGTGAAATTGCCGGGTGACTTCATGGGAAATGGATGAGTCTTATTCTCTGGGGTTTGGCCTTGTCCAAAGAGTTTGAGGTCATTCTGTGGGATGGAAGAAGTCCGTTTTTTTTGTTGTTGTTGTTGTTGTTTTGTTTTGTTTTGTTTTTTAACCTCAGGTGTCCCACCAAATGAGTGATTCCAGAGTAAAGCCCTGGGGAGGGGTGACTGGACAACCAGAAATCTGGTTAAAAATTGGGGCCTAGGGACATGTCAAGCCCATTATGACATCTAATGGTCCAGCCACTGAGAGGACTTACTAGAGGACAGGACTCACGCTGAGTGTCACAATGCATGTTTATGCCCTCGTCGCACTTAAGAATGGGCGGGGCCTCATGGTGAATGCTGGTTTCTCCTACACTGATCGTTGGACAACTTTCCAACCACAAGGCTTCTTGCCTTGGGTAGGAGGAGTTCTGATTTCTGCATCACATTCAACCCTTGTCAGGGCTTGGAGTTAAGGTCTAAGTTCTGAAGCCTGAAAAGTTAGGTTGGGAAGAGATAACGAGCTAAGACCATGGCGGGTGTGATGTTCTCAGTGTGTGGTCAGCTGTCTCGGTTTTGGTCAGGAGGTCCGGGCTCACTCTGTATCAGACAGTTTATTAGTGGCCAGGTTAGACTATCTAATTTGGTACATTCGAGTGCCGTGTATGTCTATCCTCATTTGGGTTATGTGAGAAACTCCATAGGTCAAAATTTTTCTTCTGGAAGGCAGGCAGAATGCTTCATTTTGTGTCCCGAATTTCCAAATGTGAGGGCTTGGGGGCCAGGAGTGTGAGGACAGAAGTCTGAGAACACAAGCTAGTCATAGGTTTCAGGGCGAGAGAATGGAAAGCACACTCTGCAGATCTGCATCGAGATCTCGTGCATCTGAATTCACGGTGAAGATCAGACGTTGGCTTAGGTTGGAGTTCCTGTCCATGATTTCCCTTTCAAAATGGGGGGGGGGCATCACAAAGCCATCTAGATTTTCCCAGGTTGGGAGTTGTGAGATGCCTCAAAACTCAAGGATTCCTTCTGCTGGACAATTGAGACCTGTTGGATGGCTCCAGGACATCCCATACAGAACGACACCAGAGCAGAGCTCTAAGGATGGATGGTTGGGCAGCCCGCCTCGCACTCCAATTGTCTCCTAGTCAAGAAAGGTTCAGTCTGCTCGCTCTGGGGAAGCAACCAAGCGAGCTGAGTTGAAATGGAATTTCCTGCGCATGGGTTCTAATGTGGATTTCGGTCCATGGAGACCTTGCAATGGTGCAGTGGAACACAGGCCCTGAAGGATTCTCCTAACTGGAGGTTTTGAGACATCTTCAAAGGATAATTTTCCCATGTGGAGAAGAGATTTGTTCTGATTGCTGCCTCATGAAATCCCCATATGCTAATATTGGAAACCAGGCCTCTGAGGAGAGATACCTGTAACCGAAAGCAATGAATCTGATTCAGGCCTAGGGGCCTTTCTGATTCAATCTTCTTCTCTGGGGACATCCATCTACGCTGAGTAGAGGTAGATGCTCAGCTGGTTTCAGATAACCCTTGTTTGTCCTGGGCGGCCTACATTATTGGGATGTCCTTGGGGACTCTGGAGGTTTTTCCTAATTTGTACGATTGTGGACAATGGAATGTGCTGAATACCCGTGGTATGGACAGGCACAGCCCTGATGTGTGGCTCCAGGGGCCCCAGCCTGAAGGGTCTGTGGGCCAGGAATGTGGGGACAGAAGTCTGAAAACACAAACTCGGCTTAGGTTTGGGAAGTAGGTATGGCAGGCCCGATATACAGACCGTGAGGAGAACTCTTCAGGATACGACAAAAGAGCGAGTGTGAGGCGCTTGCTCAGACTTTTGTCTTTGGATTTGTTGTCAACGATGGCTGTGGAATCTCGGGGAGGCCTCATGGGCCATGGACGAGACTTCCTCTCTGTGAATTTGGTCCAATCCCAATTGTTTTGGGTCAATCTGAAGGATGGGAGGAGTCCTTTTAGTTTTGTTACCTCAGGTGTCCCACCAAAAGAGGGATTCCACAGCAGAGCTCTGGGGAGGGATGAATGGACAACCCGAACAATCCAATTGGGGTGAGGTCGAGAACCGAGCAGGTTGATCCTCATTTGGGGTTTATGGAGATCCCCATAGAGCAACGTTTTTTCTTCTGGAGGGCCAGCATAGGGCTGCATTTTTGTTCCAGAATTCCAAGTCTTGAGGACATGTTTGCCAGGAGTGTGAGGAAGGAAGTCTGAAAACACAAGGTAGCACGAGGTTTGGGCCCACTGTGCAGAGGCTGAATCGAGATCTCCTGCATCTGAGGTCACGGCGAGTACCAGATGTTGCCTTAAGCTGGAGTTTGTGTCCATGACGGCCCCTTCCTGAAGGGGGTGGGGGCGTCATGAGGCCAGGGAGGTTTCCCTACGCTGGGAGTTGTGAGCTGCTCCAAACTTCAAAGTTTCCTTCTTCAGGACAGTCGAGTACTATTGGATGGTTCCAGGATGCCCCATACAGAAAGACTCGAGAGCAGGGGCCTAAGCATGGATGCCGAGAAACGCCAACTCACCTTCCCATTGCCTGGTCGAGACAAGGCACGCTCAATCTGCGGGCTCTTGGGTGAGCTACCCAGAAGGCTGAGTTTAAATGGACTTTCCTGAGGATGAGTCATAATGTGGGTTGGTGGCCATGGAGACCTTGGAATGTGGCAGTAGCTAAGGGACTCTTCAGGATTCTCCAACCCGAAGGGTTTGACACAATTCCAACAAGGAAGCTTTCCATGTGGAGATGAGAGGTGTTCTGTCTGGTGCCTCAGGATAGCCCCATATGCTGGTTTTCGAACCCAGGCCTCTGAGGAGTGATACCTGGACACCAAAGCCAAAGTTCATAATAGGGCCTAGGGGCCTGCCTGGTTCAATCTTCTGTCTCTGCGGATATCAGTCTGTGTGTCTACATGGAGGTAGTAGTTGCTCAGCTGGTGTCATAATGCCCCTGTTTGTCCAGTGCGGCTTGCGGTAGTGGGATGTCCTTGGGGACCTTGAGGTTTCTACTATTTTGTAGAGTTGTGGCCAATGGAACGGGCAGTTTCTTAGGAGAGAGCAGGCACAGTTCTCTGGTGTGGCTCCAGAGACCCCAGCCTGGAGGCGGTGTGGGCCACGGCTGTACAGACAGACATCCAAAAACCCAAACTCAGCTCAGGTTTGGGGCCGAGGTTATGGCAGGCCTGATCTACAGTCCGTGAGGGGAGCTCCTCTGGATATGAAAGAAGGGTGAGAGGGAGGCAGTCGCTCAGTCTTTTGTCTCTGGATATTTTGTCCACAATGGCCGTTTAATGTAGGAGTTGCCTCATGGGTCGTAGAAGTCTCCCTCTCTGGTAGTTTGTCCAGCCCCCAAGAGTTTGGGGTCATTCTGTGGGAAGGGAAGAGTCCTGTTTTCTGCTTCATGTGTCCCCCCAGTAGAGGGATTCTGGAGCATAGCAGTGGGTACTGACAACTGGAATACTCGCGCTCTGGTTAAGCCTGGGGGGCCTATGGATATGACAAGCCCCATATGCAGGATCTTGGTCCAGCCACTGAGAGGCATTACTTTAATACGGGACTCATGCTACAGGTCACAATGCATGTCTGTGCCCTAGGCGGCCCTCAAGCACTGGCGTGGCCTTTCCGACAATGCAGGTTTTCCCACATTGAACGTTGGACAACATGCCAACCACAAGGTTTCTGGCCATGGGGAAGGAGGAATTCTAATTTCTGCGTCACGATCACCCCTGGGCAGTGATTGGAGATAAGGTCTAGGTTCTGAAGCCTGAAAACCGAGGTTGGGAAGAGATGACGAACTACAGCCATAGCGGGTCCCTTGTGTCCAGGTTGGAACCAGCTGTCAGGGTGTCGTTTGGGATGTCTTGTCTCAGGCTGTGCCAGACAGGGCATTACTATTCAGGGTAGGCTGTATAATTGCTTTACAGTCGAGTGGCATGCATTAGATAATCATTTGGGGTTTCTTATTAGCAGCATAGGGCAAAGTTTTTCTTCTGGAGGGCAGGCAGAGTGCTGCATTGTGGCTTCGGAATTCCCAAACTGGAGGGATTGTGGGCCAGGAGAGTGAGGACGGATGTCTGAGAACACAAGATAGGCTTAGGTTTCGGGGAATGGACATGGCAGGCACACTCTGCAGAGCTGAATTGAGATCTCTTGAGTCTGAAGTCAGGTCGAGGATCAGACTTTGGCTCAAGTTGGAGTTTCTGTCCATGTTGGCCCCTTCATGAAGGGGGGGGGGGCATTATGAGGCCATCGGGGTTTTCCCACTATTAGAGTTGTGAGATGCTCCAAACTGCAAGGATTCCTTCTGTGGGACAATTAAGATTTGTTGGATGGCTCCAGGACGTCTCCTACGGTATTTTTCCAGAACAGGGTTCTAAGTATGGATGCCTGGGCAGACAGTCTCAATTCCAATTGTCTCCTAGCAACAAGAAACGTTTGATCTGCTGGCTTGGGGTAGCATCAGAGGGGGCTGAGTTGGAATGGACTTTCCTGAGGATGGTCTTAAATGAGTTGACATGGACTTTCCTGAGGATGGTCTTAATGTTGGTTTGAGTCCATTGAGACCTTGGTATGGGGCAGTGGCACCAGGGCCCTGAAGGATTCTCCTAACCAGAGGTGATAACAAAGCTCCAATGAGCAAGTTTTCCATGGGGAGACGAGATTTGTTCTTATTGGTGCCTCAGGAAACCACCATTTGCTGGTATTGGAAATGAGGCCTCTGAGGAGAGATGCCTGGAAACCAAGGCAATGGATCTGATTAGGGCCTAGGGGCCTGTCCGGTTCAATATTCTTCTCTGGGGACATCTTTTGTCTAAGTAGAGGTAGTTGCTCAGCTGGTTTGAGATCACACCTGTTTGTCCTGGGCGGCCTACACTATTGGGATGGCCTCAGTAACTTTGGAGGTTTTTCCTAATTTGCAAGGTTGTGGAATTTGACCCAATCCCAAGAGTTTAGGTACATTCTGTGGGATGGGAGGAGTCCTTTCTTTTTTTTTTTATTTTATTTTATGTACCTCATGTGTGCCAATAAAAGAGGGATTCCAGAGCAGAGTCCTTGGTAGGACAACTGGATAACCCCACCTCTGTTTAAGTTTGGGGGCCTGGGGGCATGGCAAGTCCAATATGTGGGCTCTTGATTCAGACATGAGAGGTCTTCCTTGAGGACAGGGCTCATGCTGAGGGTCACAATGCCTATGTGTGCCCAACAAGGCCCTCAAGCATGGAAAGGGCCTCATGGGCCACGCTGGATTCTCCTACACTGAACGTTGGAGAGTATGCCAACCACAAGGTTTCCGGCCATGGCGAAGGAAGAGTTGTGATTTCTGCATCACGTTCACCCCTGGACAGTGATTGGAGTTTAGGTCTAGGTTCTGAAACCCGAAAACCGAGGTTGGGAAGAGATGAAGACCTAAGGACCTGATGGGTACAATGAGCTCAGTGTGTGGCTAGCTGTTGAGCGTAGGTCTGGAGGTGTGGGCTCATGCTGTGTCAGACAGGGCATTAGACAGGGTAGACTGTATATTTGGGGTGCAGTCGAGTGGCATTCAGTTGATCCACATTCGGGTTTCTAGGTAGCTCCATAAGGCAAAGTTTATCTTCTGGAGGGCAGGCAGAGTGCTGCATTGTGGCCCCAGTATTGCCAAACTGTAGGGCTTTTGGGCCAGGGGTGTGAGGACGGTAGTCTGAGAACACAAGCTAGGCTTAGTTTTTGGGGTGAGGGCACAGAAGGCACACTCTGCAGAGCTGAATCAAGATCTCATGCACCTGAAGCCAGGGCGAATATCAGACGTTTGCTCAGGTTGGAGATTCTGTCCATGATGGCCCCTTTATAAAGTGGAGCGTCTTAAGAGGCCATGAAGATTTTCCCACAATGGGAGTTGTGAGATGCACCAGACTGCAAAGATTCCTTCTGTGGGACACTTGAGACCTGTTGGATGGCTCTACGATGTCCCATATGGAACGACTCCAGAGTAGGGCTCTAAGGATGGATGCCTGCACAGCCCGCCTCCCATTCTAGTTGTCTCCTAGCAACAACGCAGGTTTGATCTGCAGGTCCTGAGGGAGAAACCAAGGGGGATGAGTTGACATGGACTCTACCGAGGATAGATCATAATGTGGGTATAAGTCCATGGAGACCTTGGAATGGGGTGCTTGATCTGGGGCCCTGAAAGATTCTCCTAAACAGAGGTTTTTATACAGCTCCAAAGAGTACATTTCCTATGTGAAGACGAGATTTTTCTATGAGTGCCTCAGAAATCCCCCATATGCTGGTATTGGTAACCAGGCCTCTGAGGAGATATGCCTGGAAACAAAAGCAATGGATCTGATTAGGGCCTAAGTGCCTGTCCAGTTCAATCTTATTCTATGGGGATATCTGTCTCTGGGTCTGAGTGGAGGTAGTTTCCTAACTTGTGAAAGATCATCCCTGTTTGTCCTGGGCAGCCAACACTATTGGGATGGCCTCAGGGAGTTTGGAGGTTTCTCCTAATCTATAGGGTTGTGGCCAATGGAAATGGCAGAATTCCCCTGGAAAAGGAAGCCACAGTCCTCAGGTGTGGCTCCAGGGGCCCCAGCTTGGATCGTGTGTGGGCCAGGACTGTGGGGACAGAAGTCTGAAAACACAAACTCAGCTTAGGTTTGGGGATGCATGTATGAAGGCTCGATCTACAGACCGTGAGAATTTTCCGGGCTATGAACAAAGGGCGAGTATGTGGCGTTTGCTCAGGCTTTTGTCTCTGGATTTTGTGCCTACGGTGGCCGTGGAATGTCGGGGTGTCCTCAAGGGCCATGGACAAGTCTTTCTCTGGTGATTTGGCCTGATCCCAAGTGGTTGGGATCATTCTGTGGATGGGAAGAGTCCTTTCTGTATTTTTTTTTTTACCTCAGGTGTCCCACCAAAGAGGGATTCCAGAGCAGTGCCCTGAGTAGGGGTGACTAGACATCTCTAACTCTGGTTGAGATTGGGGGACTAGGCGCTTGGCAAGCCCCATATGTGGGCTGTTGTTCCAGTCACTAAGAGTCTTTACATGAGGATAGGTCTCACGCTGAGGGTCACAATGTGTGTTTGTGCAAATTGTAGCCCTCAGGGATAGGTGGGGCCTCATAGTCCATGCTGCTTTCTCGTATAATGAACGTTGGACCACATGCCAACCACAAGGTTTCTTGCCATGGCAAAGGAGAAGTTCTGATTCTTGTATCACGTTCACTCCTGAGCAGTGAGTGGAGATAAGGTCTAGGTTCTGAAGGTGAAAACTGAGGTTGCGTAGAGATGATGGCCGAAAGCCATTGTGGGTTTGATATGCTCAGTGTATGGCCAGCTGTCTGGGTGTTGGACTGGAGGTCTGCCTTCAGGCTGTGTCAGACAGGGCTTTAGTGCACAGGCTAGATTGTATAATTGGGGTATGGTCGAGTGGCATGCAGGTTGTTACTCATTTGGCGTTTCTGGTTAGCCCTATAGGGCAACATTTTTCTTCTGGAGGGCAGGCAGAGTGCTGCATTGTGTCTCCAGAATTGCCAAACTGGAGGGGTGTGGCCATGATTGTGAAGACGGAAGTCTGAGAACACAAGATAGGCTTAGGTTTTGGGGCGAGGGCACAGCAGGCACACTCTCAAGTGCTGAATCGAGTTCTCTTGCTTCTGAATTCAGGGCGTGGATCAGACTTTGGCTTAGGATGGAGTTTCTGTCCATGATGGCCCATTTATGAAGGTGTGGGGCATCATGAGGAAATGGACGTTTTCTCACAGTGGGATTGTGTGATGCTTCAAACCACAAGGATTCATTCTGCGAGACAGTCAAAACAGGTTGGTTGGATTCAAGACGTCCCGTAAAGAAATTCTCCAGAGCAGGGTTCTAAGGATGGATGCCTGGGCAGCCCACCTCGCATTCCAACTGTCTCCTAGTGACAAGACAGGTTTGATCTGCTGGCTCTGGGTGAGCAGCCGAGGGGGCTGATTTGAAATGGACTCTCCTGAGGATGGATCATAATGTAAGTTTGTGTCCTTGGAGACCTTGGAATTGGGCCATGGTGCCAGCGCCCTGAAGGATCCTCCTAACCTGAGGTATTGACACAGCTCCAAAGAGCAAGTTTCTCATGTGGAAATGAGATCTGTTCTGATTGTTTCCTTAGGAAACCCCCATATTCTGATATTGGAAACCAGGCCTCTGAGGAGAGATACATAGAAACCAAAGCAATGGAACAGAAGTTGGCTCAGGTTGGAGTTTCTGACGATGATGGCCCCTTTATAAAGGGGAGTATCTCATGAGGCCATGTAGGTTTTCCCACGATAGGAGTTGTGAGATGCTCCAATCTGCAAGGATTCCTTCTGCAGGACATTCAAGACCTGTTGGAAGGCTCCCAGGACATCCCATATGGAACGGCGCCAGAGCAGGATTCCAACTATGGATGCCTAGAGAGTCTTCTTTGCATTCCAGTTGTCTCCTTGCGACAAGGCAGGTTTGATATTCTGGCTCTGGGGGAGTAATCAACGGGGCTGAGTTGAAATGTACTCTCCTGCCGAATGGTCATAATGCGGGTTTGTGTCCATGGAGACCTTGGAATAGGGCGGTGGCTCCGGTTACGTGAAGGTTTCTCCTAACTGGAGGTTTTTTACAGAGCTCCAAAGGATAAGTTTCCCATGTTGAGACAAGATTTGTTCTGCTTGGTATCTCTGGAATCCCCCATATGCTGGTATTGGAAAACAGGCCTCTGAGGAGAGATGCTTAGAAACAAAAGCAATGGAACCAATTACGTTCTAGGGGCCTGTCCAGTTTAATACCTCACTCTTGGGATATCTGTCTACGGGTGAGTTGAGGTAGTTGCTCAGCTTGTGACAGATCACCCCTCTTTGTACTGGTCGGCCCACACTTTTGGAATGGCCTCTGGGACTTTGGAGGTTTCTCCTAATCTGTAGTGTTGTGGCCAATGGAATGGGAAGAATTTCCTTGGAGAGGGCAGGCACAGTCCTGAGGTGTGGCTCCAGGGGCCTCAGCCTGGAGGGTGTGAGGGACAGGGATGTCAGGATAGAAGTCTGAAAACACGGTTTGGGGACGTAGGTATGGCAGGCCCGATCTACAGACTATGAGGAGAATTTTTTGGGCTATGACCTAAGGGTGAGGCTTATGTCTCTGGATTTTGTGTCAATAGTGGCCGTGGAATGTCGGGCTCGCCTCATGGGCCATGGAGGAGTATTTCTCTCTGGGGTGGCCTGATCCTAAGTGATTGGGGTCATTCTGTGGGTGGGAGGAATCCTTTCTGTGTTTTCTTACCTCCAATGTCCCACCAAAGAGGGATTCCAGAGCAGAGCCCTGAGTAGGGGTGACTAGATGTCTCTACCTCTGGTTAAGATTGGGTGACTTGGGGCATGGCAGGCCCCATATGCAGGCTCATGGTCCAGCCACTGAGAGGCTTTACTTGAGGACAGGGCTCAAACTGAGGGTCCCAATGTGTGTTTGTGCCCACCGCAGCTCTTAAGCATGGGCAGGGCCTCAGGGACCCTACACTACCCTCAGGGGCCCTACTCCTACTCCTGTAGGCCCTACAGGGGTCCTAAACTGAACTTTGGATAAGATGCCAACCACAAGATTCTGGCGAGAGGGAAGGAGGAGTTATGATTTCTGCATCACGTTCACCCATGGGAAATGAGTAGAGATAAGGTCTAAGTTTCTGTAGCCTGAAAACCAGGTTGGAAAGAGATGGCAACCTAAGGCCATGGCGGTTCAGATGTTCTCAGTGTACGGCAAGCTGTCTGGGTGTCGGTTGTGTTTTCGGGCCTCAGGTTGTGTCAGACAGGGCATTAGTGCACAGGCTAGACTATATAATTGGTGTACAGTTGAGTGGCATGCAGGTTTATCCTCATTTGAGGTTTCTGGGTAGACCCGTAGGGCAACGTTTTTCTTCTAGAGGGCAGGCAGAGTGCAGCACTGTGTCATCAGAAATCCCAAAATGCAGGGCGTGTGGTCCAGGAGAGTGAGGACGGAAGTCTGAGAACACCAGCTATGCTTAGGTTTTGGGGTGAGTGCACAGCAGGTGCACTCTGAAGAGCTTAATCAAGAACTCGTGCATTTGAAGTCAAGGCGAAGATCAGCCGTTGGTTCAGGTTGGAGTTTCTTTCCATGATCCGACTTCATGAAGATTGGGGGCATCATGTGAACTTGGAAGCTTTCCATGGTATGAGTTGTGAGGTGGTCCATGAACAAGGACTCCTGTTTGACAGTCGACCTGTTGGATGGCTCAAGGATGTCCCATAAGGAACGACGCAAGAGCAAGATTCTAAGGGTTCTAAGGATCTCTAAGGAGAGATGCCTGGAAACCAAAGCAATAGATCCGATAGGTGCCTATGGGCCTGTTCGTTCCTTTTTACATCTGGGGATATCAGTCTACGGGTCTGAGTGCCGGTAGGGGCTCAGATGGGCCCAGATTGCCCCTGTTTGTCCTGGGAAGCCACAAATATTGGGAGGGCCTCAGGGACTTTGGAGGTTTATCATATTAGTAGGGTTGAGGCCATTGGAATGGGCACATACAATTCCCTTGGAGAGGGCAAGCACAGTCGTCGGGTTTGGCTCCAGGGTCGTGAGCCTGTAGGGTGTGTAGGCCAGGGCTGTTGGGACAGTTGTCTGAAAACACAAACTCGGCTTATGTTTCGGGTCATAGGTATGGCAGGACTGGTCTACAGACCATGAGGAGAACTCTTCGGGATATGAAAAAAGGGCGAGTGTGAGGCTCTTGCTATAGTTTTTGTCTCTAGATATCTTGTCACTCATGGTCGTGAAATTTCCGGGTGACTTCATGGGAAATGGACGAGTCTTACTCTCTGGGGGTTTGGCCCCGTTCAAAGAGTTTGGGGTCATTCTGTGGGATGGAAGAAGTCCGTTGTTCTGTTGTTGTTGATTGGTTTGGTTTTGTTTTTCAACCTCAGGTGTCCCACCAAATGAGGGATTCCAGAGTAGAGCCCTGGGGAGGGGCGACTGGACAACCAGAAATCTGGTTAAAAATTGGGGCATAGGGAAATGTCAAGCCCAAATAACATCTAATGGTCCAGCTACTGAGAGTACGTACTAGAGGACAGGACTCACGCTGAGGGTCACAATGCGTGTTTATGCCCTTGTCGCACTCAAGAATGGGCGGGGCCTCTGGGTGAATGATTGTTTCTCCTACACTGAACATTGGACAACATGCCAACCACAAGGTGTCTTTCCATGGGTAAGCAAGAGTTCTGATTTCTGCATCACAGTCACCCCTGGGCAGGGATTGGAGATAAGGTCTAGGTTCTGAAGCCTGAAAACTGAGGTAGGGAAGAGATGATGACCTAAGGCCATGGCGGGTGTGATGTGCTCAGTGTGCGGTCAGCTGTCTGGGTGTTGGTCACGAGGTCCGCGCTCAGGTTGTCAGACAGTGCATTAGTGCCCAGGTTAGACTATATATTTTGGGTGCATTCGAGTGCCATGTATGTTCTGATCTGAAGAACTCTTCAGGATATGAAGAATGAGCGAGTCTGACACGCGTGCTCAGGCTTTTTTTCTCGCTGGATTTTGTATCAGCGCTGGCCGTGGAATGTTGGGAGGCCTCATGGGCCTTGGAGGAATCTTGATCTCTGTGGATTTGGCCCGATCCCAATTGTTTTTTAGTCAATCTGAGGGATGGGAAGACTCCTTTCAGGTTTGTTACCTCAGGTGTCCCACCAAAAGAGGAATACCAAAGCAGAGCCCTGGGGAAGAGTGAAGGGACAACCCGAAAAATGGTTAAGAATTGTGGCCTAGGGGCATGGCAAGCCCAATATGCTGTCTCTCCATCCATCCACTGAGAGACCTTACCTGAGGACTCGGCTCAGGCTGAGGGTCACAATATGAGTTTGTGACCAATGCGGCCCGTAAGCATGGGCAGGGCATCATAGGCTACACTGGTTTCAACTACACTGATCCTTGGACAACATGCCATCCACAAGGTTACTTGCCATTGGGAAAGAGTTCTGATGTCTGCATCCTTTTCAAACCCGGGCCGTGATTGGAGATAAGGTCTAGGTTCTGAAGCCTGAAAACCGAAATTGAATAGAGATGGCGAACTAAAGCCATGACGGGTACGATATGCTCATTGTGTGGACAGCTGTCTGGGTGGGGCCAGGAGGTCCAGGCTCAGGCTGTATCAGAAAGGGCATTAGTGCCCAGGTCAGCCTATATATTTGGGGTAGAGCCGAATGGCGTGCAGGTTGATCCTCATTTCGGGTTTCTGGGTAGCCCCAGAGGGCAATGTTTTTTCTTCTGGAGGGCAGGCAGAGTGCTGTATTGTAGTTCTGGATTGCCAAACTGGAGGGCTTGTGGGCCAGTAGTCTGAGGACGGAGGTTTGAGAACCCACGCTAGGCCTAGGTTTCTGGGTGAGGATATGGGAGGCACAATCTACAGACCTGAGTCGAGATCTCGTTCATCTGAAGTTAGGGCGAGGATCAGACGATCGCTCAGGTTGGACATTCTGTCCCTGATGGCCCCTTCTTGAAGAGGGAGTGGTACACGAGGCCATGGGGGTTTTCCCACGATGGGAGTTGTGAGAAGCTCCCAACTGCAAAAGATTCTTCTGCAGGACTATTGAGACCTGTTGGTTGGCTCCAGGACAACGATTACGAGCGGGGTTCTAAGGATGGATTGCTGGGTAGCCCACCTCGCATTCGAATTGTCTCCAAGCAACAAGACAGGTTAGATCTGCTGGATCTGGGGGAGCAACCGAGGAGGCTGAGTTGAAATGGACTCTCCCGTGGATGTGTCCTAATATGATTTTGTGTCTATGGAGACATTGGAATGAAGCGGTGGCACTGGGGCCCTGAAGGGTTCCTCTAAAGAGAGGCATTCACACTGCTCCATCGTGCAAGTTTCCCATGTGTAGATGAGATTTGTTCTGATGGGTGAGTCAAAAAACAGCCATATGCTGTTATTGAAAACCAGGCCCCTGAGGAGATGCCTGGAAAGAAAAGCAATGGATCCAATAGGTGCCTAGGTGCATGTTCGTTCCGTATTACCTCTGGGGACTTCAGTCTACGGTTCTGAGTGCCGGTAGGTGCTCAGATGGGCCCAGATTGCACATGTTTGTCCTGGGAAGCCACAAATATGGGGATGGCCTCAGGGACATTGGAGGTTTATCCTCTTATTAGGATTGTGGCCATTGGAATGGGCACACACAATTCCCTTGGAGAGGGCAAGCACAATGGTCAAGTACGGCTCCAGGGGCCTAAGCCTGTAGGGTGTGTAGGCCAGGGCTGTTTGGACAGTTGTCTGAAAACACAAACTCGGCTTATGTTTCGGGTCATAGGTATGGCAGGACTGATATATAGACCATGAGGAGAACACTTCGCAATATGAAAAAAGGGCGAGTGTGAGGCTCTTGCTCAAGTTTTTTTGTCTCTGGATATCGTGTCACTCATGGTCGAGAAATTTCCGGGTGACTTCATGGGAAATGGACGAGTCTTACTCTCTGGGGGTTTGGCCCCGTCCAAAGAGTTTGGGGTCATTTTGTGGGATGGAAGAAGTCCGTTGTTCTGTTGTTGTTGATTTGTGTTTGTTTTGTTTTACAACCTCAGGTGTCCCACCAAATGAGGATTCCAGAGTAGAGCCCTGGGGAGGGGCGACTGGACAACCATATATCTGGTTAAAAATTGGTTCCTAGGGACATTTCAAGCCCATTATGACACATAATGGTCCAGCCACTGAGAGGACGTACTAGAGGACAGGACTCACACTGAGGGTCACAATGCGTGTTTATGCCGTCGTCACACTCAAGAATGGGCGGGGCCTCAGGGTGAATGCTGGTTTCTCCTACACTGAACGTTGGACAACATGCCAACCACAAGGTTTCTTGCCATGGGTAAGGAAGAGTTCTGATTTAGCATCACAGTCACCCCTGGGCAGTGATTGGAGATAAGGTCTAGGTTCTGAAGCCTGAAAACTGAGGTAGGGAAGGAATGATGACCTAAGGCCATGGCGGGTCTGATGTGCTCAGTGTGCGGTCAGCTGTGTGAGTGTTGGTCACGAGGTCCGGGCTCAGTTTTTCAGACAGTGCATTAGTGCCCAGGTTTAGACTATATATTTTGGGTGCATTCGAGTGCCGTGTAGGTTCTTATCTGAAGAACTCTTCAGGATAGGAAGAATGAGCAATTCTGAGGCGCGTGCTCAGGCTTTTTTTCTCTGGATTTTGTATCAGCGATGGCCGTGGAATGTTGGCGAGGCCTCATGGGCCATGGACGAATATTGCTCTCTGTGGATCCCTATTGTTTTTCAACAATCTGTGGGATGGGAGAACTCCTTTCTGTTTTGTTACCTCAGGTGTCCCACCAAAAGAGGAATACCAAAGCAGAGCCCTGGGGAAGAGTGAAAGGACAACCCGAAAGATGGTTAAAAATTGGGGCCTAGGGGCATGGCAAGCCCAATATGCTGTCTCTCCATCCAGCCACTGGGAGGCCTTACCTGAGGACTGGTCTCAGGCTGAGGGTCACAAAGTGTGTTTGTGACCAATGTGGCCCGCAAGCATGGGCGGGGCCTCATGGGCCACACTGGTTTCAACTACACTGATCCTTGAACAACAACATGCCAACCACAAGGTTTCTTGCCATGGGGAAAGAGTTCTGATTTCTGCATCATTTTCAAACCCGGGCCGTGATTGGAGATAAGGTCTAGGTTCTGAAGCCTGAAAACCGAGGTTGAGAAGAGATGACAACCTAAGGCCATGGCGGGTCCGATGTGCTCAGTGTGCGGACAGATATCTAGGTGGGGCCTGGAGGTCCAGGCTCAGGCAGTGTCGGAAAGGGCAATAGTGCCGAGGTCAGCGTAATATTTAGGGTAGAGCTGAATGGCGTTCAGGTAGATCCTCATTTGGGGTTTATGGGTAGCCCCGAGGGCAATGCTTTTCTTCTGGAGGGCAGGCAGAGTGCTGCATTGTAGTTCTGGATTGCCTAACTGGAGGGCTTGTGGGCCAGTAGTCTAAGAACGGAAGTCTGAGAACCCAAGCTACGCCTAGGTTTCTGGGTGAGGATATGGCAGGCACAATCTACCAACCTGAATGGAGATTTCGCGCATCTGAAGTCAGGGCGAGGATCAGTCGATCGCTAAGGTTGGTCATTCTATCTCTGATGGCCCCTTCTTGAAGAGGGGGGTGGATCACGAGGCCATGGGGTTTTCCCGACGATGGAGTTGTGAGAAGCTCCCAACTGCAAAGATTCTTCTGCAGGAGAATTGAGACCTGTTGGTTGGCTCCAGGACAACGATTCTGAGCAGGGTTCTAAGGATGAATGGCTGGGTAGCCCACCTCGCATTCCAATTGTCTCCAAGCAACAAGACAGGTTAGATCTGCTGGATCTGGGGTAGCAACCGAGGAGGCTGAGTTGAAATGGACTCTCCCGTGGATGTGTCCTAATATGATTATGTGTCTATGGAGACCTTGGAATGAACCGGTGGTACTGGGGCCCTGAAGGTTTCTCCTAAATAGAGGCTTTCACACAGCTCCATCGTGCAAGTTTCCCATGTGTAGATGAGATTTGTTCTGATGGGTGAGTCAAGAAACAGCCATATGCTGTTATTGAAGTACAGGCCTCTGAGGAGAGATGCCTGGAAACCAAAGCAATGGATTCAATAGGTGCCTAGAGGCCTGTTCGTTCCTTTTTACCTCTGGGGACATCTATCTACGGGTCTGAGTGCCGGTAGGTGCTCAGATGGGCCCAATTGCCCCTGTTTGTCCTGGGAAGCCACAAATATTGGGATGGCCTCAGGGACTTTGGAGTTTTATCCTCTTAGTAGGGTTGTGGCCATTGGAATGGGCACATAAAATTCCCTTGGAGAGGGCAAGCACAGTTGTCAGGTTTGGCTCCAGGGGCCTGAGCCTGTAGGGTGTGTAGGCCAGGGCTGCTTGGACAGTTGTCTGAAAACACAAACTCGGCTTCTGTTTCGGGTCATAGGTATGGCAGGACTGATCTACAGACCATGAGGAGAACTCTTCGGGATATGAAAAAAGGGCGAGTGTGAGGCTCTTGCTCAAGTTTTTTGTCTCTGGATATCGTGTCACTCATGGTCGTGAAATTTCCGGGTGACTTCATGGGAAATGCACGAGTCTTACTCTCTGGGGGTTTGGCCCCGTCCAAAGAGTTTACGGTCATTCTGTGGGATCGAAGAAGTTCGTTGTTCTGTTGTTATTGTTTTGTTTGGTTTTGTTTTTCAACCTCAGGTGTCCCACCAATGAGGGATTCCAGAGTAGAGCCCTGGGGAGGGGCGCCTGGACAACCAGAAATCTGGTTAAAAATTGGGGCCTAGTGACATGTCAAGCCCATTATGACATCTAATGGTCCAGCCACTGAGAGGACGTACTAGAGTACAGGACTCACGCTGAGGGTCACAATTCGTGTTTATGCCCTCGTCGCACTCAAGAATGGGCGGGGCTCTGTGTGAATGGTGGTTTCTCTTACACTGAACGTTGGACAACATGCCAACCACAAGCTTTTTTGCCATGGGTAAGGAAGAGTTCTGATTTCTGCATCACAGTCACCCTAGGCAGGGATTGGGATAAGGTCTAGGTTCTGAAGCCTGAAAACTGAGGTAGGGAAGAGATGATGACCTAAGGCCATGGCGGGTCTGATGTGCTCAGTGTGCGGTCAGCCTCTGGGTGTTGGTCACGAGGTCTGGGCTAGGTTGTCAGACAGTGCATTAGTGCCCAGGTTAGACTATATAATTTGGGTGCCTTCGAGTGCCGTCTAGGTTCTTATCTGAAGAACTCTTTAGGATATGAATAATGAGCGAGTCTGAGGCGCGTGCTCAGGCTTTTGTCTCTGAATTTCTTATCAGCGATGGCCGTGGAATGTTGGGGAGGCCTCATGGGCCATGGACGAATCTTGCTCTCTGTGTACTTGGCCCAATCCCAATTGTTTTTCGTCAATCTGTGGGATGGGAGGACTCCTTTCAGGTTTGTTAACCCAGGTGTCCCACCAGAGGAGAAATTCCAAAAGAGAGCCCTGAGGAAGAGTGAAGGGACAACCCCAACTATGGTTAAAAATTTGGGACTAGGGGCATGGCAAGCCCAATATGCTGTCTCTCCATCCATCCACTGAGAGACCTTACCTGAGGACTCGGCTCAGGCTGAGGGTCACAATATGAGTTTGTGACCAATGCGGCCCGTAAGCATGGGCAGGGCATCATAGGCCACACTGGTTTCAACTACACTGATCCTTGGACAACATGCCATCCACAAGGTTACTTGCCATTGGGAAAGAGTTCTGATGTCTGCATCCTTTTCAAACCCGGGCCGTGATTGGAGATAAGGTCTAGGTTCTGAAGCCTGAAAACCGAAATTGAATAGAGATGGCGAACTAAAGCCATGACGGGTACGATATGCTCATTGTGTGGACAGCTGTCTGGGTGGGGCCAGGAGGTCCAGGCTCAGGCTGTATCAGAAAGGGCATTAGTGCCCAGGTCAGCCTATATATTTGGGGTAGAGCCGAATGGCGTGCAGGTTGATCCTCATTTCGGGTTTCTGGGTAGCCCCAGAGGGCAATGTTTTTTCTTCTGGAGGGCAGGCAGAGTGCTGTATTGTAGTTCTGGATTGCCAAACTGGAGGGCTTGTGGGCCAGTAGTCTGAGGACGGAGGTTTGAGAACCCACGCTAGGCCTAGGTTTCTGGGTGAGGATATGGGAGGCACAATCTACAGACCTGAGTCGAGATCTCGTTCATCTGAAGTTAGGGCGAGGATCAGACGATCGCTCAGGTTGGACATTCTGTCCCTGATGGCCCCTTCTTGAAGAGGGAGTGGTACACGAGGCCATGGGGGTTTTCCCACGATGGGAGTTGTGAGAAGCTCCCAACTGCAAAGATTCTTCTGCAGGACTATTGAGACCTGTTGGTTGGCTCCAGGACAACGATTACGAGCGGGGTTCTAAGGATGGATTGCTGGGTAGCCCACCTCGCATTCGAATTGTCTCCAAGCAACAAGACAGGTTAGATCTGCTGGATCTGGGGGAGCAACCGAGGAGGCTGAGTTGAAATGGACTCTCCCGTGGATGTGTCCTAATATGATTTTGTGTCTATGGAGACATTGGAATGAAGCGGTGGCACTGGGGCCCTGAAGGGTTCCTCTAAAGAGAGGCATTCACACTGCTCCATCGTGCAAGTTTCCCATGTGTAGATGAGATTTGTTCTGATGGGTGAGTCAAAAAACAGCCATATGCTGTTATGGAAAACCAGGCCCCTGAGGAGATGCCTGGAAAGAAAAGCAATGGATCCAATAGGTGCCTAGGTGCATGTTCGTTCCGTATTACCTCTGGGGACTTCAGTCTACGGTTCTGAGTGCCGGTAGGTGCTCAGATGGGCCCAGATTGCACATGTTTGTCCTGGGAAGCCACAAATATGGGGATGGCCTCAGGGACATTGGAGGTTTATCCTCTTATTAGGATTGTGGCCATTGGAATGGGCACACACAATTCCCTTGGAGAGGGCAAGCATAATGGTCAAGTACGGCTCCAGGGGCCTAAGCCTGTAGGGTGTGTAGGCCAGGGCTGTTTGGACAGTTGTCTGAAAACACAAACTCGGCTTATGTTTCGGGTCATAGGTATGGCAGGACTGATATATAGACCATGAGGAGAACACTTCGCGATATGAAAAAAGGGCGAGTGTGAGGCTCTTGCTCAAGTTTTTGTCTCTGGATATCGTGTCACTCATGGTCGAGAAATTTCCGGGTGACTTCATGGGAAATGGACGAGTCTTACTCTCTGGGGGTTTGGCCCCGTCCAAAGAGTTTGGGGTCATTTTGTGGGATGGAAGAAGTCCGTTGTTCTGTTGTTGTTGATTTGTTTTGTTTTGTTTTACAACCTCAGGTGTCCCACCAAATGAGGATTCCAGAGTAGAGCCCTGGGGAGGGGCGACTGGACAACCATATATCTGGTTAAAAATTGGTTCCTAGGGACATTTCAAGCCCATTATGACACATAATGGTCCAGCCACTGAGAGGACGTACTAGAGGACAGGACTCACACTGAGGGTCACAATGCGTGTTTATGCCGTCGTCACACTCAAGAATGGGCGGGGCCTCAGGGTGTATGCTGGTTTCTCCTACACTGAACGTTGGACAACATGCCAACCACAAGGTTTCTTGCCATGGGTAAGGAAGAGTTCTGATTTAGCATCACAGTCACCCCTGGGCAGTGATTGGAGATAAGGTCTAGGTTCTGAAGCCTGAAAACTGAGGTAGGGAAGGAATGATGACCTAAGGCCATGGCGGGTCTGATGTGCTCAGTGTGCGGTCAGCTGTGTGAGTGTTGGTCACGAGGTCCGGGCTCAGTTTTTCAGACAGTGCATTAGTGCCCAGGTTAGACTATATATTTTGGGTGCATTCGAGTGCCGTGTAGGTTCTTATCTGAAGAACTCTTCAGGATAGGAAGAATGAGCAATTCTGAGGCGCGTGCTCAGGCTTTTTTCTCTGGATTTTGTATCAGCGATGGCCGTGGAATGTTGGCGAGGCCTCATGGGCCATGGACGAATATTGCTCTCTGTGGATCCCTATTGTTTTTCAACAATCTGTGGGATGGGAGAACTCCTTTCTGTTTTGTTACCTCAGGTGTCCCACCAAAAGAGGAATACCAAAGCAGAGCCCTGGGGAAGAGTGAAAGGACAACCCGAAAGATGGTTAAAAATTGGGGCCTAGGGGCATGGCAAGCCCAATATGCTGTCTCTCCATCCAGCCACTGGGAGGCCTTACCTGAGGACTGGTCTCAGGCTGAGGGTCACAAAGTGTGTTTGTGACCAATGTGGCCCGCAAGCATGGGCGGGGCCTCATGGGCCACACTGGTTTCAACTACACTGATCCTTGAACAACATGCCAACCACAAGGTTTCTTGCCATGGGGAAAGAGTTCTGATTTCTGCATCATTTTCAAACCCGGGCCGTGATTGGAGATAAGGTCTAGGTTCTGAAGCCTGAAAACCGAGGTTGAGAAGAGATGACGACCTAAGGCCATGGCGGGTCCGATGTGCTCAGTGTGCGGACAGATATCTAGGTGGGGCCTGGAGGTCCAGGCTCAGGCAGTGTCGGAAAGGGCAATAGTGTGCCGAGGTCAGCGTAATATTTAGGGTAGAGCTGAATGGCGTTCAGGTAGATCCTCATTTGGGGTTTATGGGTAGCCCCGAGGGCAATGCTTTTCTTCTGGAGGGCAGGCAGAGTGCTGCATTGTAGTTCTGGATTGCCTAACTGGAGGGCTTGTGGGCCAGTAGTCTAAGAACGGAAGTCTGAGAACCCAAGCTACGCCTAGGTTTCTGGGTGAGGATATGGCAGGCACAATCTACCAACCTGAATGGAGATTTCGCGCATCTGAAGTCAGGGCGAGGATCAGTCGATCGCTAAGGTTGGTCATTCTATCTCTGATGGCCCCTTCTTGAAGAGGGGGGTGGATCACGAGGCCATGGGGTTTTCCTGACGATGGAGTTGTGAGAAGCTCCCAACTGCAAAGATTCTTCTGCAGGAGAATTGAGACCTGTTGGTTGGCTCCAGGACAACGATTCTGAGCAGGGTTCTAAGGATGAATGGCTGGGTAGCCCACCTCGCATTCCAATTGTCTCCAAGCAACAAGACAGGTTAGATCTGCTGGATCTGGGGTAGCAACCGAGGAGGCTGAGTTGAAATGGACTCTCCCGTGGATGTGTCCTAATATGATTATGTGTCTATGGAGACCTTGGAATGAACCGGTGGTACTGGGGCCCTGAAGGTTTCTCCTAAATAGAGGCTTTCACACAGCTCCATCGTGCAAGTTTCCCATGTGTAGATGAGATTTGTTCTGATGGGTGAGTCAAGAAACAGCCATATGCTGTTATTGAAGTACAGGCCTCTGAGGAGAGATGCCTGGAAACCAAAGCAATGGATTCAATAGGTGCCTAGAGGCCTGTTCGTTCCTTTTTTACCTCTGGGGACATCTATCTACGGGTCTGAGTGCCGGTAGGTGCTCAGATGGGCCCAATTGCCCCTGTTTGTCCTGGGAAGCCACAAATATTGGGATGGCCTCAGGGACTTTGGAGTTTTATCCTCTTAGTAGGGTTGTGGCCATTGGAATGGGCACATAAAATTCCCTTGGAGAGGGCAAGCACAGTTGTCAGGTTTGGCTCCAGGGGCCTGAGCCTGTAGGGTGTGTAGGCCAGGGCTGCTTGGACAGTTGTCTGAAAACACAAACTCGGCTTCTGTTTCGGGTCATAGGTATGGCAGGACTGATCTACAGACCATGAGGAGAACTCTTCGGGATATGAAAAAAGGGCGAGTGTGAGGCTCTTGCTCAAGTTTTTGTCTCTGGATATCGTGTCACTCATGGTCGTGAAATTTCCGGGTGACTTCATGGGAAATGCACGAGTCTTACTCTCTGGGGGTTTGGCCCCGTCCAAAGAGTTTACGGTCATTCTGTGGGATCGAAGAAGTTCGTTGTTCTGTTGTTATTGTTTTGTTTGGTTTTGTTTTTCAACCTCAGGTGTCCCACCAATGAGGGATTCCAGAGTAGAGCCCTGGGGAGGGGCGCCTGGACAACCAGAAATCTGGTTAAAAATTGGGGCCTAGTGACATGTCAAGCCCATTATGACATCTAATGGTCCAGCCACTGAGAGGACGTACTAGAGTACAGGACTCACGCTGAGGGTCACAATTCGTGTTTATGCCCTCGTCGCACTCAAGAATGGGCGGGGCTCTGTGTGAATGGTGGTTTCTCTTACACTGAACGTTGGACAACATGCCAACCACAAGCTTTTTTTGCCATGGGTAAGGAAGAGTTCTGATTTCTGCATCACAGTCACCCTAGGCAGGGATTGGGATAAGGTCTAGGTTCTGAAGCCTGAAAACTGAGGTAGGGAAGAGATGATGACCTAAGGCCATGGCGGGTCTGATGTGCTCAGTGTGCGGTCAGCCTCTGGGTGTTGGTCACGAGGTCTGGGCTAGGTTGTCAGACAGTGCATTAGTGCCCAGGTTAGACTATATAATTTGGGTGCCTTCGAGTGCCGTCTAGGTTCTTATCTGAAGAACTCTTTAGGATATGAATAATGAGCGAGTCTGAGGCGCGTGCTCAGGCTTTTGTCTCTGAATTTCTTATCAGCGATGGCCGTGGAATGTTGGGGAGGCCTCATGGGCCATGGACGAATCTTGCTCTCTGTGTACTTGGCCCAATCCCAATTGTTTTTCGTCAATCTGTGGGATGGGAGGACTCCTTTCAGGTTTGTTAACCCAGGTGTCCCACCAGAGGAGAAATTCCAAAACAGAGCCCTGAGGAAGAGTGAAGGGACAACCCCAACTATGGTTAAAAATTTGGGACTAGGGGCATGGCAAGCCCAATATGCTGTCTCTCCATCCAGCCACTGAAGGCCTTACCTGAGGACTGGTCTCAGGCTGAGGGTCACAATGTGTGTTTGTGACCAATGTGGCCCGCAAGCATGAGCGGGGCCTCATGGGCCACACTGGTTTCAACTACACTGACCTTGGACAACATGCCACTACAAGGTTTCTTGCCATGGGGAAAGAGTTCTGATTTCTGCATCATTTTCAAACCCGGGCCGTGATTAGAGTTAAGGTCTAGGTTCTGAAGCCTGAAAACCGAGGTTGAGAGGATATGAGGATTTAAGGCCATGGCGGGTCCGATGTCTCAGTGTGCGGCCAGATGTCTGGGTGGGCCAGGAGGTCCAGGCTCAGGCTGTGTCAGAAAGGGCATTAGTGCCCAGGTCAGCCTATATATTTGGGTTACAGCCGAATGCCATGCAGGTTGATCCTCATTTGGGGTTTCTGGGTAGCCCCAGAGGGCATGTTTTTCTTCTGGAGTGCAGGCAGAGTGCTGCATTGTAGTCTGGATTGCCAAACTGGAGGGCTTGTTGGCCAGTAGTCGGAGGACGAAAGTCTGAGAAACCAAGCTAGGCCTAGGATTCTGGGTGAGGGTATGGCAGCCACAATCTACAGACCTGAATCGATATCTCGTGCATCTGAAGTCAGGGCGAAAATCAGACGATTGCTCAGGTTGGACATTCTGTCCCTGATGGGCCCTAATTGAAGGGGGGGTGGATCACGAGGCCATGGGTGTTTTCCCCCGTTCGGAGTTGTGAGAAGCTCCCAACTGCAAAGATTCTTCTGCAGAACAATTGAGACCTGTTTGTTGGCTCCAGGACAATGATTCTGAGCAGGTTCTAAGGATGGATGGCTGGGTAGCCCACTTCGCATTTCATTTGTCTCCACGCAACAAGACAGGTTAGTTCTGCTGGATCTGGGGGAGCAACCGAGGAGGCTGAGTTGAAATGGACTCTACCGTGGATGTGTTAATATGGTTTTTCGTTTATGGAGACCTTGGAATGAAGCAGTGGCACTGGGGCCCTGAAGGGTTCTCTTAAAGAGAGGCTTTCACACAGCTCCTTCGTGCAAGTTTTCCATGTGTAGATGAGATTTGTTCTGATGGGTGAGTCAAGAAACAGCCATATGCTGTTATTGAAATCCAGGCCTCTGAGGAGAGATGCCTGGAAGCAAAACCAATGGATCCGATAGGTGCCTAGGGGCCTGTTCGTTCCTTTTTACTTCTGGGGACATCAGTCTACAGGTCTGAGTGCCGGTAGGTGCTCAGATGGGCCCAGATTGCCCCTGTTTGTCCTGGGAAGCCACAAATATTGGGATGGCCTCAGGGACTTTGGAGGATTATCCTATTAGTAGGGTTGTGGCCATTGGATTGGGCACATACAATTCCCTTGGAGAGGGCAAAAACAGTCGTCAGGTTTGGCCCCAGGGGCCTAAGCTTGTAGGGTGTGTAAGCCAGGGCTGTTTGAACAGTTGTCTGAAAACACACACTCGGCTTATGTTTCGGGTCATAGGTATGGCAGAACTGATCTACGGACCATGAGGAGAACACTTCGGGATATGAAAAAAGGGCGAGAGTGAGGCTCTTGCTCAAGTTTTTGTCTCTGCATATTGTGTCACTCATGGTCGTGAAATTTCCAGGTGACTTCATGGGAAATGGACAAGTCTTACTCTCTGGGGTTTTGGCCCCGTCCAAAGTGTTTGGGGTTATGCTGTGGGATGGAAGAAGTCCGTTGTTCTGTTGCTGTTGATTTGTTTTGTTTTGTTTTTTTTCACCTCAGGTGTCCCACTAAATGAGGGATTCCAGAGTAGAGCCCTGGGGAGGGGCGACTGGACCACCAGAAATCTGGGTAAAAAATTGGGGCCTAGGGACATGACAAGCCCATTATGACATCTAATGGTCCAGCCACTGAGAGGACCTACTAGAGTACAGGACTCACGCTGAGGGTCACAATGTGTGCTTATGCCCTCGTCGCACTAAAGAATGGGCGGGGCCTCAGGTTGAACGCTGGTTTCTCCTACACTGAACGTTGGACAACATGCCAACCACAAGGTTCTTGCCATGGGTAAGGAAGAGTTCTGATTTCTGCATCACAGTCACCCCTGGGCAGTGACTGGAGATAAGGTCTAGGTTCTGAAGCCTGAAAACTGAGGCAGGGAAGAGATGATGACCTAAGGCCATGGCGGGTCTGATGTGCTCAGTGTGCGGTCAGCTGTCTGGGTGTTGGTCAGAGGTCCGGGCTCATCTTGTCAGACAGTGCATTAGTGCCCAGGTTAGACTATATATTTTGGGTGCGTTTGAGTGCCGTGTACATTCTTATCTGAAGAACTCTTCAGGATATGAAGAATGAGCGAGTCTGAGGGGCATGCTCAGGCTTTTGTCTCTGGATTTTGTATCAGCGATGGCCGTGGAATGTTGGGGAGGCCTCATGGGCCATGGACGAATCTTGCTCTCTGTGGACTTGGCCCGATACCAATTGTTTTTCGTCAATCTGTGGGATGGGAGGACTGATTTCAGGTTTGTTACCTCAGGTGTCCCACCAAAAGAGGAATTCCAAAGAAGAGCCCTGGGGAAGAGTGAAGGGACAACCCGAACTATGGTTAAAAATTGGTGCCTAGTGGCATGGCAAGCCCAATATGCTGTCTCTCCTTCCAGCCTCTGAGAGGCCTTACCTGAGGACTGGGCTCAGGCTGAGGGTCACAATGTGTGTTTGTGACCAATGTGGCCCGCAAGCATGGGCGGGGCCTCAGGGGCCACACTGGTTTCAACTATACTGAACCTTGGACAACATGCCAACCACAAGGTTTCTTGCCATTGGGAAAGAGTTCTGCTGTCTGCATCATTTTCAAACCCGGAAAGTGATTGGAGATAAGTTCTAGGTTATGAAGCCTGAAAACTGAGGTTGAGATGAGATGACGACCTAAGGCCATGGCGGGTCCGATGTGCTCAGTGTGTGGCCAGCAGTCTGGGTGGGGCCAGGAAGACCAGGATCAGGCTTTGTCAGAAAGGGCATTAGTGCCCAGGTCAGCCTATATATTTGGGGCACAGCCGAATGGCGTGCCCCGTTGATCCTCATTTGGGGTTTCTGGGTAGCCCCAGAGGGTAATTTTTTTCTTCTGGGGGGCAGACAGAGTGCTGCATTGTAGTTCTGGATTGCCAAACTGGAGGGCTTGTGGGCCAGTAATCTGAGGACGTTAGTCTGAGAACCCAATCTAGGCCTAGGTTCCTGGGTGAGGATATGGCAGGCACAATCTACAGACCTGAATCGAGGTCTCGTGCATCTGAAGTCAGGGCGAGGTTCAGACGATTGCTCAGGTTGGACATTCTGTCCCTGATGGCCCCTTATTGAAAGGGGGGTGGATCACGAGGCCATGGAGGTATTCCCACGATGGGAGTTGTGAGAAGCTCCCAACTGCAACGATTATTCTGCAGGACAATTGAGACCTGTTGGTTGGCTCCAGGACAACGATTCCGAGTAGGGTTCTAAGGATGGATGGCTGGGTAGCCCACCTCGCATTCCAATTGTCTCCAAGCAACAAGACAGGTTAGATCTTCTGGATCTGGGGGAGCAACCGAGGAGGCTGAGTTGAAATGGACTCTCCCGTGGATGTGTCCTAATATGGTTATGTGTCTATGGAGACCTTGGAATGATCGGTGGCACTAGGGCCCTGAAGGGTTCTCCTAAAGAGACGCTTTCACACAGCTCCATCGTGCAAGTTTCCCATGTGTAGATGAGATTTTGTTCTAATGGGTGAGTCATGAAACAGCCATATGCTGTTATTGAAGTACAGGCCTCTGAGGAGAGATGCCTGGAAACCAAAGCAATGGATCCGATAGATGCTTAGGGGCCTGTTCGTTCCTTTTTACCTCTGGGCACATCAGTCTACGGGTCTGAGTGCTGGTAGGTGCTCTGATGTGCCCAGATTGCCCATGTTTGACCTGGGAAGCCACAAATATTGGGATGGCCTCAGGGAATTTGGAGCTTTTATCCTATTAGTAGCGTTGTGGCCATTGGAGTGGGCACATACAATTCCCTTGGAGAGGGCAAACACAGTCGTCAGGTTTGGCTCCATGGGCCTGAGCATGTAGGATGTGTAGGCCAGGGCTGCTTGGACAGTTGTCTGAAAAACACAAACTCGGCTTATGTTTCGGGTCATAGGTATGGCAGGACTGATCTACAGACCAGGAGGAGAACTCTTCGGGATATGAAAAAGGGGCGAGTGTGAGGCTCTTGCTCAAGCTTTTGTCTTGGCAGTGATTGGAGATAAGGTCTAGGTTCTGAAGCCTGAAAACTGAGGTAGGGAAGAGATGATGACCTAAGGCCATGGCGGGTCTGATGTGCTCAATGTGCGGTCAGCTGTCTGGGTGTTGGTCACGAGTTCCGGGATCAGGTTGTCAGACAGTGCATTAGTGCCCAGGTTAGACTATATATTTTGGGTGCATTCGAGTGCCGTGTAGGTTCTTATCGGAAGAACTCTTCAGGATTTGAAGAATGAGTGAGTCTGAGGAGCTTGCTCAGTCTTTTGTCTCTGGTATTTGTATCAGCTATGGCCGTGGAATGTTGGGGAGGCCTCATGGGCCATGGACGAATCTTTCTCTCTGTACATTTGGCCCGATCCCAAATGTTTTTTGTCAATCTGTGGGATGGGAGGACTCCTTTCAGGTTTGTTACCTCAGGTGTCCCACCAAAAGCGGAATTCCAAAGCAGAGCCCTGGGGAAGACTGAAGGGACATCCCGAACAATGGTTTAAAAATTGGGGCCTGGGCATGGCAAGTCCAATATGCTGTCTCTCCATCCAGCCACTGAGAGGCCTTATCTGAGGACTTACTCTGTCTGAGGGTCACAATATGGGTTTGTGACCAATATGGGCCGCAAGCATGGGCGGGGCCTCATATCCACACTAGTTTCAAGTACACTGAACCTTGGACAACATGACAACCACAAGGTTTCTTGCCATGGGGAAAGAGTTCTGATTTCTGCATCATTTTCAAACCCGGGCCGTGATTGGAGATAAGGTCTAGTTCCTGAAGCCTGAAAACAGAGGTTGAGAAGAGATGAGGACCTAAGGCCATGGCGGGTCTGATGTGCTCAGTGTGCGGCCAGCTGTCTGGGTGGGGCCAGGACGTCCAGGCTCAGGCTGTGTCAGAAAGGGCATTAGTGCCCAGGTCAGCCTATATATTTGGGGTACAGCCGAATGGCGTGCAGGTTGATCCTCATTTGGGGTTTCTGGGTAGCCACAGAGGGCAATGTTTTTCTTCTGGAGGGCAGGCAGAGTGCTGCATTTTAGTTCTGGATTGCCAAACTGGAGGGCTTGTGGGCCAGTAGTCTGAGGACGGAAGTCTGAGAACACAAGCTAGGCCTAGGTTTCTGGGTGAGACCTGAATCGATATCTCGTGCATCTGAAGTCAGGGCGAGGATCAGACGATCGCTCAGGTTGGACATTCTGTCCCTGATGGCCCCTTCTTGAAGGGGGGGTGGATCACGAGGCTATAGGGGTTTTCCCACGATGGGAGTAGTAAGAAGCTCCCAACTGCAAAGATTCTTCTACAGGACAATTGAGACCTGTTGATTGGCTCCAGGACAACGATTCCGAGCAGGGTTCTAAGGATGGATGGCTGGGGAGCCCACCTCGCATTCCAATTTGGAGGTTTATGCTATTAGTAGGGTTGTGACCATTGGAATGGGCACATACAATTCCCTTGGAGAGGGCAAGCACAGTCGTCTGGTTTGGCTCCAGGGGCCTGAGCCTATAGGGTGTGTAGGCCAGGGCTGTTTGGACAATTGTCTGAAAACACAAATACGGCTTATGTTTCGGGTCATAGGTATGGCAGGACTGATCTCCCGACCATGAGGAGAACTCTTCAGGATATGAAAAAAGGGCGAGTGCGAGCTCTTGCTCAAGTTTTGTCTCTGGATATCGTGTCACTCATGGTCGTGAAATTTCCGGGTGACTTCATGGGAAATGGACGAGTCTTAGTATCTGGGGGTTTTGCCCCGTCCAAAGAGTTTGGGGTCATTCTGTGGGATGGAAGAAGTCCGTTGTTCTGTGCTGTTGAGTGTTTTGTGTTTAACCTCAGGTGTCCCACCAAATGAGGGATTCCAGAGTAAAGCCCTGGGGAGGGGCGACCGGACCACCAGAAATCTTGTTAAAAATTGGGGGCTAGGGACATGTCAAGCCCATTATGACATCTAATGGTCCAGCCACTGAGAGGACGTACTAGAGGACAGGAATCACGCTGAGAGTCACAATGTGTGTTTATGCCCTCGTCGCACTCAAGAATGGGCGGGGCCTCAGGGTGAATGCTGGTTTCTCCTACACTGAACGTTGGACAACATGCCAACCACAAGGTTTCTTGCCATGGGTAATGAAGAGTTCTGTTTTCTGCATCACAGTCACCCTTGGGCAGTGATTGGAGATAAGGTCTAGGTTCTGAAGCCTGAAAACTGAGGTAGGGAAGAGATGTTGACCTAAGGCCATGGCGGGTCTGATGTGCTCAGTGTGCGGTCAGCTGTCTGGTTGTTGGTCACGAGGTCCGGGCTCAGGTTGTCAGACAGTACATTAGTGCCCAGGTTAGACTATATATTTTGGGTGCATTCGAGTGCTGTGTAGGTTCTTATCTGAAGAACTCTTCAGAATATGAAGAATGAGTGAGTCTGATGCACGTGCTCAGGCTTTTGTCTCTGGATTTTGTATCAGCGATGGCCGTGGAATGTGGGGGAGGCCTCATGGGCCATGGACGAATCTTGCTCTCTGTGGATTTGGCCACATCCCAATTGTTTTTCGTCAATCTGTGGGATGGGAGGACTCATTTCAGGTTTGTTACCTCAGGTGTCCCACCAAAAGAGGAATTCCAAAGCAGAGCCCTGGGGGAAGATTGAAGGGACAACCCGAACTATGGTTAAAAATTGGGGTCTAGGGGCATGGCAAGCCCAATATGCTGTCTCTCCATCCACCACTGAGAGGCCTTACCTGAGGACTGGGCTCAGGCTGAGGGTCACAATGTGTGTTTGTGACCAATGTGGCCCGCAATCATGGGCGGGGCCTCATATACACACTGGTTTCAAGTACACTATACCTTGCACAACATGCCAACCACAAGGTTTCTTGCCATGGGAAAGAGTTCTGATTTCTGCATCATTTTCAAACCAGGGCCGTGATTGGAGATAAGGTCTAGGTTCTGAAGTCTGAAAACCGAGATTGAGAAGAGATGACGACCTAAGGCCATGGCGGGTCCGATGTGCTCAGTTTGCGGCCAGCTGCCTGGGTGGGGCCAGGAGTTCCAGGCTCAGGCTGTGTCAGAAAGGGCATTAGTGCCCAGGACAGCCTATATATTTGGGGAACAGCCGATAGGCGTGCAGGTTGATCCTCATTGGGGGTTTCTGGGTAGCGCCAGAGGGCAAAGTTTTTCTTCTAGAGGGCAGGCAGAGTGCTGCATTGTAGTTCTGGATTGCCAAACTGGAGGGCTTGTTTGCCAGTAGTCTGAGGACGGAAGTCTGAGAACCCAAGCTAGGCCTAGGTTTCTGGGTGAGGATATGGCAGGCACAATCTACAGACCTGAATCGAGATCTCGTACATCTGAATTCAGGGCGAGGATCAGACGATCGCTCAGGTTGGATTCTGTCCCTGATGGCCCAACTGCAAAGATTCTTCTGCAGGACATTTGAGTCCTTGTGGTTGGCTCCAGGACAACGTTTCCGAGCAGGGTACTAAGGATGGATGGCTGGGTAGCCCAACCTCGCATTCCAATTGTCTCCAAGCAACAAGACAGGTTAGATCTGCTGGATCTGTGGGAGCAACCGAAGAGTCTGAGTTGAATTGGACTCTCGCGTGGATGTGTCCTAATATGATTTTGTGTCTATGGAGACCTTGGAATGAAGCGGTGGCACTGGGACCCTGAAGGGTTCTCCTAAAGAGAGGCTTTCACACAGCTTCATCGTGCAAGTTTCCCATGTGTAGATGAGATTTGTTCTGATGGGTGAGTCAAGAAACAGCCATATGCTGTTATTGAAATCCAGGCCTCTGACGACAGATGCCTGGAAGTCAAACCAATGGATCCGATAGGTGCCTAGGGGCGTCTTCATTCCTTTTTACCTCTGGGGACATCAGTCTACGGGTCTGAGTGCAGGTAAGTGCTCAGATGGGCCCATATTGCCCCTGTTTGTCCTGGGAAGCCACAAATATTGGGATGGCCTCAGGGACTTTAGAGGTTTATCCTATTAGTAGGGTTGTGGCCATTGGAATGGGCACATACATTTCCCTTGGAGAGGGCAAGCACAGTCATCAGGTTTGGCGCCAGGGGCCTGAGACTTTAGGGTGTGTATGCCATGGCAGTTTGGACAGTTGTCTGAAAACACAAACTCGGCTTATGTTTCGGGTCATAGGTATGGCAGGACTGATATACAGAACATGAGGAGAACTCTTCATGGGGAGTGTGTGAGGCTCTTGCTCAAGTTTATGTCTCTGGATTTCGTGTCACTCATGGTCGTGAAATTTCCGGGTGACTTCATGGGAAATGGACGAGTCTTACTCTCTGGGGGTTTGGCCCCGTACAAAGAGTTTGGTGTCATTCTGTGGTATGGAAGAAGTCCGTTGTTCTGTTGTTGTTTATTTGTTTTGTTTTGTTTTTCAACCTCAGGTGTCCCACCAAATGAGGGATTCCAGAGTAGAGCCCTGGGGAGGGGCGACTGGACAACCATAAATCTGTTTAAAAATTGGGGCCTAGGGACATGTCAAGCCCATTATGACATCTAATGGTCCAGCCACTGAGAGGACGTACTAGAGGACAGGACTCACGCTGAGGGTCACAATGCGTGTTTATGCCCTCCTCGCACTCAAGGATGGGCGGGGCCTCAGGATGAATGCTGGTTTCTCCTACACTGAACGTTGGACATCATGCCAACCACAAGGACTCAATTGTCCTGCAGAAGAATCTTTACGGTAGGATGCTTCTCACAACTCCAATCTAGGGAAAACTCACATGGCCTCCTGATCCACCCCCCCTTCAAGAAGGCGCCATCAGGGACAGTATATCCAATCTGAGCAATCGTCTTATCCTCGCCCTTACTTAAGATACACGAGATCTCGATTCATGTCTGTAGATTGTGCCTGCCATATCCTCACTCAGAAACCTAGGCTAGCTTGGGTTCTCAGACTTCCATCCTCAGAATACTGTCCCACAAGCCCTCAGGTTTGGCAATTCAGAACTACAATGCAGCACTCTGCCTGCCCTCCAGAAGAAACACATTGCCATCTGTGGCTACCCAGAAAACCCAAGTGAGGATCAACCTGCACGCATTTCGGCTATACCCCAAATATATAGGCTGACCTGGGCACTAATGCCCTTTCTGACACAGCCTGAGCCTGGACCTCCTGGCCCCACCCAGACAGCTGGCCGCACACTGACCACATCGGACCCGCCATGGCCTTAGATCGTCATCTATTCTCAATCTCGGTTTTCAGGCTTCAGAACCTAGACCTTATCTCAAATCACGGCCCGGGTTTGAAAATGATGCAGAAAACAGAACTCTTTCCCCATGGCAAGAAACAATGTGGTTAGCATGTTGTCAAAGCTTCAGTGTTGTTGAAAACAGTGTGGCCCATGAGACCCCGCCCATGCTTGCGGGCCACATTGGTCACAAACACACATTGTGACCCTCAGCCTGAGCCCAGTCCTCAGGTAAGGCCTCTCAGTGGCTGGATGGAGACACAGCCTATTGGCCTTGCCATGCCCCTAGGCCCCAATTTTTAACCATAGTTCGGGTTGTCCCTTCACTCTTCCCCAGGGCTCTGCTTTGGAATTCCTATTTTGGTGGGATACCTGAGGTAACAAACCTGAAAGGAGTCCTCCCATCCCACAGATTGACGAAAAACAATTGGGAACGGGCCAATTCCACAGATAGCAATATTCGTCCATGGCCCATGAGTCCTCCCCAACATTCCACGGCCAACGATGATACAAAATCGAAAGACAAAAGCCTGAGCACGTGCCTCTGTCTCGCTCATTCTTCAAATCTTGAAGAGTTCTTCAGATAAGAACCTACACAGCACTCGAAGGCACACAAAATATATAGTCTAACCTTGGCACTAATGCACTGTCTGACAACCTGAGCCCGAGCCTCCTGACCAACACCCAGACAGCTGATCGCGCACTGAGCACATCAGACCCGCTATGGCCTTAGGTCACCATCTCTTCCCAACCTCAGTTTTCAGGCCTCAGAACTTAGACCTTATCTCCAATCACTGCCCAGGGGTGACTGTGATGCAGAACTCAGAACTCTTCCTTACCCATGGCAAGAAACCTTGTGGTTGGCATGTTGTCCAACGTTCAGTGTAGGAGAAACCAGCATTCACCCTGAGGCCCCGCCCATTCTTGAGTGCGACGAGGGCATAAACACGCATTGTGACCCTCAGCGTGAGTCCTGTCCTCTAGTACGTCCTCTCAGTGGCTGGATCATCAGATGTCATAATGGGATTGACATGTCCCTAGGCCCCAATTTTTAACCAGATTTCTGGTTGTCCAGTCGCCCCTCCCCAGGGCTCTACTCTGGAATCCCTCATTTGGTGGGACACCTGAGGTTGTAAAACAAAACAAAACAAATCAACAACAATAGAACAACGGACCTATTCCATCCCACAGAATGACCCCAAACTCTTTGGACGGGACCATACCCCCAGAGAGTAAGACTTGTCCATTTCCCATGAAGTCACCCAGCAATTTCTCGACCATGAGTGACACGATATCCAGAGACAAAAACTTGAGCAAGAGCCTCACACTCGCCCTTTTTTCATATACCTAAGAGTTCTCCTCATGGTCTGTCGATCAGTCCTGCCATACCTATGACCCGAAACATAAGCCGTGTTTGTGTTTTCAGACAACTGTCCAAACAGCCCTGGCCTACACACCCTACAGGCTCAGGCCCCTGGAGCCATACCTGACGACTGTGCTTGCCCTCTCCAAGGGAATTGTATGTGCCCATTCCAATGGCCACAACCCTACTAAGAGGATAAACCTCCAAATCCCTGAGGCTACCCCAATATTTCTGGCTTCCGAGGACAAACAGGGGCAATCTGGTCCCAAATGAGCACCTACCTGCACTCAGACCCGTAGAATGATGTCCCCAGAGGTAAAAAGGAACGAACAAGCCCCTAGGCACCTATCGGATCCATTGCTTTGTTTTCTAGGCATCTCTCCTCAGAGGACTGGATTTCAATAACAGCATATGGCTGTTTCTTGACTCACCCATCAGAACAAATCTCATCTACACATGGGAAACTTGCACGATGGAGCTGTGTGAAAGCGTCTCTTTAGGAGAACCCTTCGGGGCCCCAGAGCCACCGCTTCATTCCACGGTCTCCATAGACACAAAATCATATTAGGACACATCCACAGGAGGTTGCATTTCAACTCAGCCTCCTCGGTTGCTCCCCCAGATCCAGCAGATCTAACCTGTCTTGTTGCTTGGAGACAATTGGAATGCGAGAATGGCAAACCAGCCATCTATCCTTAGAACCCTGCTCAGAATCGTTGACCTGGAGCCAACCAACAGGTCTCAATTGTCCTGCAGAAGAATCTTTGCAGTTGGGAGCTTCTCACAACTCCCATCGTGGGAAAACCCCCATGGCCTTGTGATCACCTCCCCTTCAAGAAGGGGCCATCAGGGACAGAGTGTCCAACCTGAGCGATCATCTGATCCTCGCCCTGACTTCAGATGCACGAGATCTCGATTCACGTTTGTAGATTGTGCCTGCCATATCCTCACCTAGAAACATAGGCCTAGCTTGGGTTCTCAGACTTCCGTCCTCAGACTACTGGCCCACAAGCCCTCAAGTTTGGCAATCCAGAACTACAATGCAGCACTCTGCCTGCCCTCCGGAAGAAAAATATTGCCCTCTGGGGATACCCAGAAACACCAAATGAGGTCAACCTGCACGCCATTTGGCTGTACCCCAAATATATAGGCTGACCTGGGCACTAATGCCCTTTCTGACACAGCCTGAGCCTGGACCTCCTGGCCCCACCCAGACAGCTGGGGCCACACACTGAGCACATCGGACCCGCCATGGACTTAGGTCCTCATCTCCTCTCAACCTCGGTTTTCAGGCTTCAGAACCTAGACCTTATCTCCAATCACGGCCCGGGTTTGAAAATGATGCAGAAATCAGAACTCTTTCCCCATGGCAAGAAACCTTGTGGTTGGCATGTTGTCCAAGGTTCAATGTCGTTGAAACCAGTGTGGCCCATGAGGGCCCGCCCATGCTTGCGGGCCACATTGGTCACAAACACACATTGTGACCCTCAGCCTGAGCCCAGCCCTCAGGTAAGGCCTCTCAGTGGCTGTTTGGAAAGACAGCATATTGGTCTTGCCATGCCCCTAGACCCCAATTTTTAACCATAGTTCGGGTTGTCCCTTCACTCTTCCCCAGGGCTCTGCTTTGGAATTCCTCTTTTGGTGGGACACCTGAGGTAACAAACCTGAAAGGAGTCCTCCCATCCCACAGATTGACGAAAAACAATTGGTATCGGGCCAAATCCACTGAGAGCAAGATTCGTCCATCGCCCATGAGGCCTCCCCAATATTCCACGGCCATCGCTGATACAAAATCCAGAGACAAAAGCCTGAGCACGTGCCTCAGACTCGCTCATTCTACATATCCTGAAGAGTTCTTCAGATAAGAGCCTACAAGGTACTCGAAGGCACCCAAAATGTATATTCTAACCTGGGCACTAATGCACTGTCTGACAACCTGAGCTCGGACCTCGTGATCACACCCAGACAGCTGACGGCACACTGAGCACATCAGACCCACCATGGCCTTAGGTCATCATCTCTTCCCTACCTCAGTTTTCAGGCTTCAGAACCTAGACCTTATCTCCAATCACTGCCCAGGGGAGACTGTGATGCAGAAATCAGAACTTTTCCTTACCCATGGCAAGAAACCTTGTGGTTGGCATGTTGTCCAACGTTCAGTGTAGGAGAAACCAGCATTAACCCTGAGGCCCCGCCCATTCCTGAGTGCGACGAGGGCATAAACACGCATTGTGTCCCACACAGTGAGTCTTGTCATCTAGTACGTCCTCTCAGTGGCTGGACCATTAGATGTCATAATGGGCTTGACATGTCCCTAGGCCCCAAATTTAAACCAGATTTCTGGTTGTCCAATCGCCCCTCCCCAGGGCTCTACTCTGGAATCCCTCATATGGTGGGACAACTGAGTTTGAAAAACAAAACAAAACAAAACAACAACAACAAAAAAACGGACTTCTTCCATCCCACATAATGACCCCAAACTCTTTGGACGGGGCTAACCCGCAGAGAGTAAGACTCGCCCATTTCCCATGAGGTCACCCGGATATTTCATGACGATGAATGGAATGATATCCAGAGATAACACTTGAGCAAGAGCCTCACACTCGCCCTTTTTTCATATCCCGAAGGGTTCTCCTCATGGTCTGTAGATCAGTCCTGCCGTACCGATGACCCGAAACAAAAGCCGAGTTTGTGTTTTCAGACAACTGTCCAAACAGCCCAGGCCTACACACTCTACAGGCTCAGGCCCCTGGAGCCAAATGAGGATTGTATTTTCCCTCTCCAAGGGAATTTTGTGTGCCCATTCCAATGGCCACAACCCTACTAATAGGATAAACCTCCAAAATCCCTGAGGCCATCCCAATATTTGTGGCTTCCCAGGACAAACAGGAGGAATCTGAGCCCATCTGAGAACCTACCTGCACTCAGACTCGTAGACTGATATCCCCAGAGGTAAAAAGGAACGAACAGGCCCTAGCCCCTAATGGGATCCATTGCTTTATTTTCCAAGCATCTTCCTCAGATTTCAGTACCAGAATATGGCCATTTCTTGACTCACCGATCAGAACAAAACTCATCTACACATGGGAAACTTGCATGTGGGAAGTGTGTCAAAGCCTCTTTTTAGGAGAACCCCTCAGGGCCCCATTGCCACCGCTTCATTCCAAGGTCTCCATAGACACAAAATCATATTAGGACACATCCACGGGAGAGTCCAATTCAACTCAACATATTCGGTTGCTCCGCGAGATCCAGCAGATCTAACTTGTCTTGTTGCTAGGAGACAATTGGAATGCGAGGTGGGCTACCCAGCCATCCATCCTTAGAACCCTGCTTGGAATCATTGGCCTGGAGCCAACCAACAGGTCTCAATTGTCCTGCTGAAGAATCTTTGCAGTTGTGAGCTTCTCACAACTCCCATGGTAGAAACACCCATGGCCTCGTGATCCACCCCCTTCATGAAGGGGCCATCAGGGACATAAGGTCCAACCTGATAAATAGTCTGATCCTCACCCTGAATTCAGATGCACGAGATCTCGATTCAGGTCTGTATATTGTGCCTGCCAGGTCCTCACCCAGAAACCTAAGTTTAGCTTGTGTCCTCAGACTTCCGTCCTCAGACTAATGGCCCACAAGCCCTCCAGTTTGGCAATCCAGAATTATAATGCAGCACTCTGCCTGCCCTCCAGAAGAAAAACATTGCCTTCTGAGGCTACCCAGAAACCCCAAATGAAGATCAACCTGCCCACCACTTGGCTGTACCCAAAATATATAGGCTGACCTGGGCAATAATGCCCTTTCTGACAGAGCCTGAGCCTGGACCTCCTGGCCCCACCCAGAGAGCTTGCCGCTCACTGAACACATCGGACCAGCCAATGCCTTAGGTCGTTATATATTCCCAACCTCGGTTTTCAGGATTCAGATCCTAGACCTTTTCTCCAATCACTGCCCAGGTTTGAAAATGATGCAGAAATCCGAACTCCTTCCCAATGGCAAGAACCTTGTGGTTGGCTTGTTGTCCAACATTCAGTGTAGTGGAAACCTGTTTGTCCGATGAGGCCCCGCTATTGCTCGCGGGCCACATAGGTGGCAAACTCACATTGTGACCCTCAACCTTAGCCCAGTCCTCAGGTAAGGTCTCTCACTGGCTGTATGAAGAGACAGCATATTGGGCTTGCCAAGCCCATAGGCCCCTATTTTTTAACCATAGTTTCGGGTTGTCCCTTCACTCTTCCCCAGGGCTCTGCTTTGGAATTCCTCTTTTGGTGGGACACCTGATGTAACAACGCTGAAAGGAGTCCTCCATCCAACAGATTGACGAAAAACAATTGGGATCGGGCCAAATCCACAGAGAGCAAGATTCGTCCATGGCCCATGAGGCCTCCTCGACATTCCACGGACATCGCTGAAACAAAATCCAGCGACAAAAGCCTGAGCAAGCGCCTCAGACTCGCACTATCTTTATTTCCTGAAGATGTCTTCTCATGGTTTGTAGATCGGGCCACCATAAATACGTCCCCAAACATAAGCTGAGTTGTGTTTTCAGACTTCTGTCCTCAAAGTCCTGGGCCACACCCCATCCAGGTTGAGGACCCTGGAGCCACACATTAGGACTGTGCCTACCCAATGCATGGGAATTCTGCCCATTCCATTGTCCAAAATCGTACAAATTAGGAGAACCCTCCAAAGTTCCTGAGGCCATCCCAATAGTATAGGTCGCCCGGGACAAAAAAGGGCAGTCTGACACCAGCTGAGCATCTACCTCCACTCATACCCTAGATGGATGTCCCCAGAGAAGAAGATTGAACCAGACAGGACCCTAGGCCAAAATCAGATCCATTGCTTTGGGTACAGGCATGTCTCCTCAAAACCCTGGATTCCAATACCAGCATTGGGGTATTCTTGAGGCACCCATCAGAACAAACCTCGACTCCACAAGGAAACTTGTGCATGGGAGCTATGTCAAAAGCTGAGGAGAATACTTCAGGGTCCCGGTGCCACCGCCCCATTCCAAGGCCCTCATGGACACAAACACACATTAGACCCATCCTCAGGAAAGTCCATTTCAACTCAGCCACCCCGGTTGCTCCCGCAGAATCATCAGATCTAAACTGTCTTGTTGCTAGGAGACAATTGGAATGCGAGGCGGGCTTCCCAGGCATCCATCTTCGAACGATGGTCTGGACTCATCCATATGGGATGTCCTGGAGCTGTCCAACAGGTCTCAATTGTCCCACAGAAGGATTCCTGGGAGGGGGCATCCCACCACTCCCAACGTTGGAAAACCTCTTCGCTCTCGAGAATCCGCTCCCTTCATGAAGGGGCCGTCATGAACAGAAAATCCAAGCTGAGCCAACGTCTGATCCTCGCTCTGACTTCAGATGCATGAGATATTGCTTCAGATCTTCAGGGGGTACATGGCATGCCCTCGCCCTGAAACCCAAGTCTAGCTTGTGTTCTCAGACTTCCATCCTCACACTCCTGGCCACGAAGCCCACAAGTTTGGCAATTCTGGATCATCATTGCAGCACTCTGCCTACCCTCTAGAAAAAATATATTGCATAATGAGCTGCCCGGGCACATTAATGACAATAAACCTTCACGGCACTCGAATGTACTCAAATTATATAGTCTAACCTGGGCAGTAATGCACTGTCTGACACACCTGAGCCGGGACCTCCTGAGCAACACCCAGACAGCTGACCGCACACTGAGCACATCAGACCCGCCATGGTCTTAGGTCATCATCTCTTCCCTACCCATCTACACATGGGAAACTTGCACGATGGAGCTGTTTGAAAGCCTCTCTTTAGGAGAACCCTTCAGGGCCCCAGTGCCACCGCTTCATTCAAAGGTCTCCATAGACACAAAATCATATTAGGACACATCCACGGGAGAGTCCATCTCAACTCAGCCTCCTCGGTTGCTCCCCCAGATCCAGCAGATCTAACCTGTCTTGTTGCTTGGAGACAATTGGAATGCGAGGTGGGCTACCCAGCCATCCATCCTTAGAACCCTGCTCGGAATCGTTGACCTGGAGCCAACCAACAGGTCTCAATTGTCCTGCAGAAGAATCTTTGCAGTTGGGAGCTTCTCACAACTCCCATCGTGGGAAAACCCCCATGGCCTCGTGATCCACTCCCCCTTCAAGAAGGGGCCATCAGGGACAGACTGTCCAACCTGAGCGATCATCTGACCTCGCCCTGACTTCAGATGCATGAGATCTCGATTCAGGTCTGTAGATTGTGCCTGCCATAGCCTCACCCAGAAACCTAGGCCTAGCTTGGGTTCTCAGACTTCCGTCCTCAGACTACTGGCCCACAAGCCCTCCAGTTTGGCAATCCAGAAGTACAATGCAGCACTCTGCCTGCCCTGCAGAAGAAAAGCATTGCCCTCTGGCGCTACCCAGAAACCACAAATGAGGATCAACCTGCACGCCATTCGGCTGTACCCCAAATATATAGGCTGACCTGGGCACTAACGCCCTTTCTGATACAGCCTGATCCTGGACCTCCTGTCCCCACCCAGAGAGCTGGCCGCACACTGAGCACATCGAACCCGCCATGGCCTTAGGTCGTCATCTCTTCTCAACCTCGGTTTTCAGGCTACAGAACCTAGACCTTATCTCCAATCACGGCCCGGGTTTGAAAATGATGCAGAAATCAGAACTCTTTCCCCATGGGAAGAAACCTTGTGGTTGGCATGTTGTCCAATGTTCAGTGTCTTTGAAACCAGTGTTGCCCATGAGGCACCGCCCATGCTTGTGGGCCACATTGGTCACAAACACACATTGTGACCATCAGCCTGAGTCCAGTCCTCAGGTAGGCCTCTCAGTGGCTGGATGGAGAGACAGCATTTTGGGCTTCCATGCCCCTAGTCCCCAATTTTTAACCATAGTTCGGGTTGTCCCTTCACTCTTCCCCAGGGCTCTGCTTTGGAATTCCTCTTTTGGTGGGACACCTGAGGTAACAATCCTTAAAGGAGTCCTCCCATCACACAGATTGACGAAAAACAATTGGTACCTGCCAAATCCACAAAGAGCAAGATTCGTCCATGGCCCATGAGGCCTCCCCAACATTCCACGGCCATCGCTAATACAAAATCAAGAGACAAAAGCCTGAGCACGTGCCTCAGACCGGATCATTCTATATATCCTGAAGAGTTCTTCAGACAATAACCTACAAGGCACTCGAAGGCACCCAAAATATATAGTCTATCCTGGGCACTAATGCAGTGTCTGACAACCTGAGCCCGGACGTCGTGACCAACACCCAGACAGCTGACCGCACACTGAGCATATCAGACCCGCCATGGCCTTAGGTAATCATTTCTTCCCTACCTCAGTTTTCAGGCTTCAGAACATAGACCCTATCTCCAATCACTGCACAGTGGTGACTATGATGCAGAAATCAGAACTCTTCCTTACCCATGGCAAGAAAACTTTTGGTTGGCATGTTGTCCTACGTTCAGTGTAGGAGAGACCAGCATTCATCCTGAGGCCCCGCCCATTCTTGAGTGCGACGAGGGCATAAACACGCACTGTGACCCTCAGCGTGAGTCCTGTCCTCTAGTACGTCCTCTCATTGGCTGGACCATTAGATGTCATAATGGGCTTGACATGTCCCTAGGCCCCAATTTTTAACCAGATTTCTGGTTGTCCAGTCGCCCCTCCCCAGGGCTCTACTCTGGATTCCCTCATTTGGTGGGATACCTGAGTTTATAAAACAAAAACAAAAAAATCAACAGCAACAGAACAACGGACTTCTTCCATCCCACAGAATGACCCCAAACTCTTTGGACGGGGCCAAATCCCCAGAGAGTAAGACTCCTCCATTTACCATGAAGTCACCCGGAAATTTCACGACCATGAGTGACACGATATCCAGAGACAAAAACTTGAGCAAGAGCCTCACACTCGCCCTTTTTTCATATCCCGAAGAGATCTCCTCATGGTCTGTAGATCAGTCCTGTCATACCTATGACCCGAAACATAAGCCGAGTTTGTGTTTTGAGACAACTGTCTAAACAGCCCTGGCCTACACATCCTACAGGCTCAGGCGCCTGGAGCCAAACCTGACGACTGTGCTTGCCCTCTCCAAGGAATTGTGTGTGCCCATTCCAATGGCCACAACCCTACTAATAGGATAAACCTCAAAAGTCCCTGAGGACATCCCAATATTTGTGGCTTTCCAGGACAAACAGGGGCAATCTGGGCCCATCTGAGCACCTCCCTGCACTCAGACCAGTAGACTGATGTCCCCAGAGGAAAAAAGGAACGAACAGGCCCCTAGGCACCTATCGGATCCATTGCTTTCGATTCCAGGCATTTCTCCTCAGAGGCCTGGACTTCAATATCAGCATATGGCTGTTTCTTGACTCACCCATCAGAACAAATCTCATCTACACATGGGAAACTTGCCCAATGGAGCTGTGTTAAAGCCTCTCTTTAGGAGAATCGTTCAGGGCCCCAGTGCCACCGCTTCATTCCAAGGTCTCCATAGACCCTAAATCATATTAGGACACATCCCCCGGAGTGTCCATTTCAACACAGCCTCCTCGGTTGCTCCCCAGATCCAGCAGATTTAAACTGTCTTGTTGCTTGGAGAAAATTGGAATGCGAGGTGGGCTACCCAGCCATCCATCCTTAAACCCTGCTCGGAATCGTTGTCCTGGTGCCAACCAACAGGTCTCAATTGTCCTGCAGAAGAATCTTTGCAGTTGGGAGCTTCTCACAACTCCCATCGTGGGAAAACCCCCATGGCCTCGTGATCCAACCCCCCTTCAAGAATGGGCCATCAGGGACAGACTGTCCAACCTGTGCAATCGTCATATCCTCGCCCTTACTTCAGATACACGAGATCTCGATTCATGTCTGTAGATTGTGCCTGCCATATCCTCACTCAGAAACCTAGGCTAGCTTGGGTTCTCAGACTTCCATCCTCAGAATACTGTCCCACAAGCCCTCAGGTTTGGCAATTCAGAACTACAATGCAGCACTCTGCCTGCCCTCCAGAAGAACCACATTGCCCTCTGTGGCTACCCAGAAAACCCAAGTGAGGATCAACCTGCACGCATTTCGGCTATACCCCAAATATATAGGCTGACCTGGGCACTAATGCCCTTTCTGACACAGCCTGAGCCTGGACCTCCTGGCCCCACCCAGACAGCTGGCCGCACACTGACCACATCGGACCCGCCATGGCCTTAGATCGTCATCTATTCTCAATCTCGGTTTTCAGGCTTCAGAACCTAGACCTTATCTCAAATCACGGCCCGGGTTTGAAAATGATGCAGAAAACAGAACTCTTTCCCCATGGCAAGAAACAATGTGGTTAGCATGTTGTCAAAGCTTCAGTGTTGTTGAAAACAGTGTGGCCCATGAGACCCCGCCCATGCTTGCGGGCCACATTGGTCACAAACACACATTGTGACCCTCAGCCTGAGCCCAGTCCTCAGGTAAGGCCTCTCAGTGGCTGGATGGAGACACAGCATATTGGCCTTGCTATGCCCCTAGGCCCCAATTTTTAACCATAGTTCGGGTTGTCCCTTCACTCTTCCCCAGGGCTCTGCTTTGGAATTCCTCTTTTGGTGGGACACCTGAGGTAACAAACCTGAAAGAAGTCCTCCCATCCCACAGATTGACGAAAAACAATTGGGATCAGGCCAAGTCGACAGAGAGCAAGATTCGTCCATGGCACATGATGCCTCCCCAACATTCCACGGCCAACGCTGATACAAAATCCAGAGACAAAAGCCTGAGCACGCACCTCAGACTCGCTCATTCTTCATATCCTGAAGAGTTCTTCAGATAAGAACCTACACGGCACTCGAAGACACCCAAAATATATAGTCTAACCTGGGCACTAATGCACTGTCTGGGAACCTGAGCCCGGACCTCGTGACCAACAACCAGACAGCTGACCTCACACTGAGCTCATCAGACCCGCCAGGACCTAATGTCATCATCTCTTCCCTACCTCAGTTTTCAGGCTTCAGAACCTAGACCTTATCTCCAATCACTGCCCAGTGGTGACTGTGAAGCAGCAATGAGAACTCTTCCTAACCCATGGCAAGAAACCTTGTGGTCGGCATGTTGTCCAACGTTCAGTATAGGAGAAACCAGCATTCACCCTGAGGCCCTGCCCATTCTTGAGTGAGACGAGGGCATAAACACGCATTGTGACCCTCAGCGTGAGTCCTGTCCTCTAGTACATCCTCTCAGTGGCTGGAACATTAGATGTCATAATGGGCTTGACATGTCCCTAGGCCCCAATTTTTAACCAGATTTCTGGTTGTCCAGTCGCCCCTCCCCAGGGCTCTACTCTGGAATCCCTCATTTGGTGGGACACCTGAGTTTATAAAACAAAACAAAACAAATCAACAGCAACAGAACAACGGACTTCTTCCATCCCACAGAATGACCCCAAACTCTTTGGACGGGGCCAAATCCCCAGAGAGTAAGACTCCTCCATTTACCATGAAGTCACCCGGAAATTTCACGACCATGAGTGACATGATATCCAGAGTCAGAATCTTGATCAAGAGCCTCACAAACGACCTTTTTTCATATCCCGAAGAGTTCTCCTCATAGTCTGTAGATCAGTCCTGCCATACCTATGACGCGAAACATAAGCCAAGTTTGTGTTTTCAACAACTGTCCAAACAGCCCTGGCCTACACACCCTACAGGCTCAGGCCCCTGGAACCAATCCTGACGACTGTGCTTGCCCTCTCCAAGGGAATTTGTGTGTGCCCATTCCAATTGCCACAACCCTATTAATGGTATAAACCTCAAAAGGCCCTGAGGCCATCCCAATTTGGGGCTTCCCAGGACAAACAGGGGCAATCTGGGCCCATCTGAGCACCTACCGGCACTCAGACCCGTAGACTGATGTCCCCAGAGGTAAAAAGGAACGAACAGGCCCCTAGGCAGCTAACGGATCCAGTGCTTTGGTTTCGAGGCATCTCTTCTCAGAGGCCTGGAATTCAATAACAGCATATGGCTGTTTCTTCACTCACCCATCAGTACAAATCTCATCTACACATGGTAAACTTGCACAATGCAGCTGTGTGTAAGCCTCTCTTTAGGAGAACCCTTCAGGGACCCCCAGTGCCACCGCTTCATTCCAAGGTCTCCATAGACACAAAATCTTATCAGGACACATCCACGGGAGAGTCCATTTCAAATCAGCCTCTTCGGTTGCTCCCCCAGATCCAGCAGATCTAACCTGTCTTGCTGCATGGAGACAATTGGAATGCGAGGTGGGCTACCCAGCCATCCATCCTTAGAACCCTGCTCGGAATTGTTGTCCTGGAGCCAAACAACAGGTCTCAATTGACCTGCAGAAGAATCTTTGCAGTTGGGAGCTTCTCACACTCCCATCGTGGAAAAACACCCATGGCCTCGTGTTCCACTCCCCCTTCAAGAAGGGGCCATCATGGGAGTTCTGATTTCTGCATCACAGTCACCCCTGGGCAGTGATTGGAGATAAGGTCTAGGTTCTGAAGCCTGAAAACTGAGGTAGGGTAGATATGATGACCTAAGGCCATGGCGGGTCTGTTGTGCTCAGTGTGCAGTCAGCTCTCTGGGTGTTGGTCACCAGGTCCGGGCTCAGGTTCTCAGACAGAGCATTAGTGCCCAGGTTATAGTATATATTTTTGGTGCATTCGAGTGCAGTGTAGCTTCTTATCTGAAGAACTCTTCAGGATATGAAGAATGAACTAGTCTGAGGCGCGTGCTCAGGCTTTTGTCTCTGGATTTTGTATCAGCGATGGCCGTGGAATGTTGGGGAGGCCTCATGGGCCATGGACGAATCTTGCTCTCTGTGGACTTGGCCTGATCCCAATTGTTTTTCGTCAATCTGTGGGATGGGAGGACTCCTTTCAGGTTTGTTAACTCAGGTGTCCCACCAAAAGAGGAATTCCAAAGCAGAGCCCTGGGGAAGAGTGAAGGGACAACCCGACCTATGGTTAAAAATTGGGGCCTAGGGGCATGGCAAGCCCAATATGCTGTCTCTCCATCCAGCCACTGAGAGGCCTTACCTGAGGATTGGACTCATGCTGAGGGTCACAATGTTTGTTTGTGACCAATGTGGCCCGCAAGCATGGGCGAGGCCTATGGGCCACACTGGTTTCAACTACATTGAGCCTTGGACAACATGCCAACCACAAGTTTTCTTGCCATGGGGAAAGAGTTCTGATTTCTGCATCATTTTCAAACCTGGGCCGTGATTGGAGATAAGGTCTAGGTTCTGAAGCCTGAAAACCGAGGTTGAGAAGAGATGACGACCTAAGGCCATGGCGGGTCCGATGTGCTCAGTGTGCGGCCAGTTGTCTGGGTGGTACCAGGAGGTCCAGGCTCAGCTGTGTCAGAAAGGGCATTAGTGCCCAGGTGCCTATATATTTGGGGTACAGCCGAATGGCGTGCAGGTTCATCCTCATTTGTGGTTTCTGGGTAGCCCCAGAGGGCAATGTTATTCTTCTGGAGGACAGGCTGAGTGCTGCATTGTAGTTCTGGATTGCCAAACTGGAGGGCTTGTGGGCCAGTAGTCTGAGGACGGAAGTCTGAGAAACCAAGAGAGGCCTAGGATTCTGGGTGAGGATGGCAGGCACAATCTACAGGCCTGAATCAAGATCTCGTGCATCTGAAGTCAGGGCGAGGATCAGACGATCCCTCAGGTTGGAAATTCTCTCCCTGATGGCCCCTTCTTGAAGGGGGGATAGATCACGAGGCCATGGGGGTTTTCCCACGATGGGAGTTGTGAGAAGCTCCCAACTGCAAAGATTCTTCCGCAGGACAATTGAGACCTGTTGGTTGGCTCCAGGACAACGATTCCGAGCGGGGTTCTAAGGATGGATGCCTAAGTAGGCCACCTCGCATTCCAATTTTCTCCAAGCAACAAGACAGGTTAGATCTGCCTGATCTGGGGGAGCAACAGAGGAGGCTGAGTTGAAATGGACTCCTCCGTGGATGTGTCCAAGTATGATTTTGTGTCTATGGAGACTTTGTAATGAAGCAGTGGCACTGGGGCCTTGAAGGGTCCCCCTAATGAGAGGGTTTCTCACAGCACCTTCGTGCAAATTCCCATGTGTAGATGAGATTTGTTCTGATTGGAGTGTCAAGAAACAGCCATATGCTGTTATTGAAATCCAGGCCTCTGAGGAGAGATCCCTAGAAACCAAAGCAATGGATCCGATAGGTGCCTAGGGGCCTGTTCGTTCCTTTTTACCTCTAGGGACATCAATCTACGGGTCTGAGTGCCGGTAGGCGCTCAGATGGGCCCTGATTGCCCCTGTTTGTCCTGGGAAGCCACAAATATTGGGATGGCCTCAGGGACCTGGAGGTTTATCCTCTTAGTAGGGTTGTGGCCATTGGAAAGGGCACGTACAATTCCTTGGAGAGGGCAAGCACAGTCGTCAGGTTTGGTCCAGGGGCCTTAGCCTGTAGGGGGTGTAGGCCAGAGCTGTTTGGATAGTTGTCTGAAAACACACACTCCGCATATGTTTCGGGTCATAGGTATGGCAGGACTGATCTACAGACCATGAGGAGAACTCTACGGGATATGAAAAAAGGGTGAGTGTGAGGCTCTTGCTCAAGTTTTTGTCTCTGGATATCGTGTCACTCATGGTCGTGAAATTTCCGGTTGACTTCATGGGAAATGGACGAAGTTACTCTCTGGGGGTTTGGCCCCGTCCAAAGAGTTTGGGGTCATTCTGTGGGATGGAAGAAGTCCGTTGTTCTGTTGTTGTTGATTTCTTTTGTTTTGTTTTTCAACCTCAGGTGTCCCACCGAATGAGGGATTCCACAGTAGAGCCCTGGGGAGGGGCGAATGGACCACCAGAAATCTGGTTAAAAATTGGGGCCTAGGGACATGTCTAGCCCATTATGAAATCTAATGGTCCAGCCAATGAGAGGACGTACTAGAGGACAGGACTCACGCTGAGGGTCACAATGCGTGTTTATGCCCTCGTCGCATTCAAGAATGGGCGGGGCCTCAGGGTGAATGCTGCTTTTTCCTACACTGAACTTTGGACAACATGCCAACCACAAGGTTTCTTGCCATGGGTAAGGAAGAGTTCTGATTTCTACATCACAGTCACCCCTGGGCAGTGAATGGAGTTAAGGTCTAGGTTCTGAAGCCTGAAAACTGAGGTAGGGAATAGATGATGACAAAGGCCATGGCGGGTCTGCTGTGCTCAGTGTGCGGTCAGCTGTCTGGGTTTTGGTCACGAGGTCCGGGCTCAGGTTGTCAGACAGTGCATTAGTGCCCACGTTAGACTATATATTTTGGGTACATTAGTGTCGTGTAGGTTCTTATCTGAAGAACTCTTCAGGATATGTAGTTTGAGGGAGTCTGAGGCGCGTGCTCAGGCTTTTGTCTCTGGATTTTGTATCAGCGATGGCCGTGGAATGTTGGGGAGGCATCATGGGCCATGGAAGAATCTTGCTCTCTGTGGATTTGGCCCGATCCCAATTGTTTTTCGTCAATCTGTGGGAGGGGAGGACTCCTTTCATGTTTGTTACCTCAGGTGTCCCCCCAAAAGAGGAATTCCAAAGCAGAGCCCTGGCGAAGTGTGAAGACACAACCCGAACTACGGTTAAAAATTGGGGCCTCGGGGCATGGCAAGCCAAATATCCTGTCTCTCCATCCAGCCACTGAGAGGCCTCACCTGAGGACTGGGCCTAGTCTGAGGATCACAATGTGTGTTTGTGACCAATATGGCACGCAAGCATGGGCGGGGCCTCATGGGCCATACTGGTTTCAACGACACTGAACCTTGGACTACATGGCAACCACAAGGTTTCTTGCCATGGGAAAAGAGTTCTGATTTCTGTATCATTTTCAAACCTGGGCCGTGATTGGAGATAAGGTCTAGGTTCTGATGCCTGAAAACCGAGGTTGAGAAGAGATGACGACCTAAGGCCATGGCGGGTCCGATGTGCTCAGTGTGCAGCCAGCTGTCAGGGTGGGGCCAGGAGGTCCAGGCACAGGATGTGTCAGAAAGGGCATTAGTGCCCAGGTCAGCCTATATATTTGGGGTGCAGCCGAATGGCGTGCAGGTTGATCCTTATTTGGGGTTTCTGAGTATCCCCAGAGGGCAATGTTTTCTTCTGGAGGGCAGGCAGAGTGCTGCATTGTAGTCTGGATTTCCAAATTGGAGGGCTTGTGGGTCAGTAGTCTGAGGACGGAAGTCTGAGAACCCAAGCTAGGCCTAGGATTCTGGATGAGGATATGGCAGGCACAATCTGCTGACCTGAATCCAGATCTCGTGCATCTGAAGTCAGGGCAAGGATCGGACGAACGCTCATGTTGGACATTCTGTCCCTGATGGCCCCTTCTTGAAGGGAGGTGGATCACGAGGCCATGACGGTTTTCCCACGGTAGGAGTTGTGAGAAGCTCCGAATTGCAAAGATTCTTCTGCAGGACAATTGAGACCTGTTGGTTGGCTCCAGGACAACTATTCCAAGCTGGGATCTAAGGATGGATGGCTGGGTAGCCCACGTCGCATTCCAATTGTCTCCAAGCAACAAGACATGTAGATCTGCTGGATCAGCGGAGCAACCGAGGAGGCTCAGTTGAAATGGACTCTCCCTTGGATGTGTCCTAATATGATTTTGTGTCTATGGAGTCCTTGGAATGAAGCGGAAGCACTGGGGCCCTGAAGGGTTCTCCTAAAGAGAGAGGCTTTCACACAGCTCCATCGTGCAAGTTTCCCATGTGTAGATGAGATTTGTTCTGATGGGTGAGTCAAGAAACAGCCATATGCTGTTATTGAAATTCAGGCCTCTGAGGAGAGATGCCTGGAGGCCAAACCAATGGATCCGACAGGTGCCTAGGGGCCTGTTCGTTCCTTTTTACCTCTTGGACATCAGTCTACGGGTCAGAGTGCCGGTAGGTGCTCAGATGGGCCCAGATTGCCCCTGTTTCTCCTGGGACGCCACAAATATTGTGATGGCCTCAGGGACTTTGGAGGTTTATCCTCTTAGTAGGATTGTGGCCATTGGAATGGGCACATACAATTCCCTTGGAGAGGGCAAGCACAGTCGTCAGGTTGGGCTCCAGGGTTTGAGCCTGTAGGGTGTGTAGGCCAGGGTTGTTTGGACAGTTGTCTGAAAACACAAACTCGGCTTATGTTTCGGGTCATAGGTATGGGACGACTGATCTCTAGACGATGAGGAGAATTCTTCGGGATATGAAAAAAGGGCGAGTGTGAGGCTCTTGCTCAAGTTTTTGTCTCTGGATATCGTGTCACTCATGGTCGTGAAATTTCCGGGTGACTTCATGGGAAATGGACGAGTCTTACTCTCTGGGTGTTTGGCCCCGTTCAAAGAGAGTGGGTCATTCTGTGGGACATGTCTAGCCCATTATGACACATAATGGTCCAGCCACTGAGAGAACGTACTAGAGGACAGGACTCACGCTAGGGTCACAGTGTGTGTTTATGCCCTCGTAGCACTCAACTATGGGCGGGGCCTCAGGGTGAATACTGGTTTCTCCTACACTGAACGTTGGACAACATGCCAACCACAAGGTTTCTTTCCATGGGTAAGGAAGAGTTCTGATTTCCTCATCACAGTCACCGCTGGGCAGTGATTGGAGATAAGGTCTAGGTTCTGAAGCCTGAAAACTGAAGTAGGGAAGAGATGATGACCTAAGGCCATGGCGGGTCTGATGTGCTCAGTGTGCGGTCAGCTGTCTGGGTGTTGGTCACGAGGTCCGGGCTCAGGTTGTCAGACAGTGTATTAGTGCCCAGGTTAGACTATATATTTTGGGTGCCTTCGAAAGCCGTGTAGGTACTTATCTGAAGAACTCTTCAGGATATGAAGAATGAGCGAGTCTGAGGTGCGTGCTCAGGCTTTTGTCTCTGGATTTTGTATCAGCGATGGCCATGGAATGTTGGGGAGGCCTCATGGGTCATGTACGAATCTTGCACTCTGTGGATATGGCCCGATCCCAATTGTTTTTCGTCAATCTGTGGGATAGGAGGACTCCTTTCAGGTTTGTTACCTCAGGTGTCCCACCAATAGAGGAATTCCAAAGCAGAGCCCTGGGGAAGAGTGAAGGGACAACCCGAACTACGGTTTAAAAAATTGGGGCCTAGGGGCATGGCAAGCCCAATATGCTGTCTCTCCATCCAGCCCCTGAGAGGCCTTACCTGAGGCTGTGCTCAGGCTGAGGGCCACAATGTGTGTTTGTGACCAATGTGGCCCGCAAGCATGGGCGGGGCCTCATGGGCCACACTGGTTTCATGTACACTGAACCTTGGACAACATGCCAACCACAAGGTTTCTTGCCATGGGGAAAGAGTTCTGATTTCTGCATCATTTTCAAACCCGGGCCCTGATTGGAGATAAGGTCTAGGTTCTGAAGCCTGAAAACTGAGTTTTAGAAGAATGACGACCTAAGGCCATGGCGGGTCCGATGAACTCGGTGTGCGGCCAGCTGTCTGAGTGGGTCCAGGAGGTCCAGACTCAGGCTGTCCTAGAAAGGGGATTAGTGCACAGGACAGCCTATATATTTGGGGTACAACCGAATGGCGTGCAGGTTGATCCTCATTTGGGGTTTCTGGGTAGCCCCAGAGGGCAATGTTTTTCTCTGGAGGGCAGACAGAGTGCTGCATTGTAGTTCTGGATTGCCAAACTGGAGGGCTTGTGGGCCAGTAGTCTGAGGACGGAAGACTGACCCAAGCTAGGCCTAGGTTTCTGGGTGAGTCCTGAATCTAGATCTCGAGCATCTGAAGTCAGGGCGAAGATCACACATGGCTCAGGTTGGACATTCTGTCCCTGATGGCCCTTTCTTGAAGGGGGGGTGGATCACGAGGCCATGGGGGTTTTCCCACGATGGGAGTTGTGAGAAGCTCCCAACTGCAAAGATTCTTCTGCAGGACAATGGAGACCTGTTGGTTGGCTCCAGGACAACGATTCCGAGCAGGGTTCTAAGGATGGATGGCTGGGTAGCCCACCTCGCATTCCAATTGTCTCCAAGCAACAAGACAGGTTATATCTGCTGGATCTTGGGGAGCAACCGAGGAGGCTGAGTTGAAATGGACCTCCCGTGGATGTGTCCTAATATGTTTTTGTGTCTATGGAGACCTTGGAATGAAGCGTTGGCACTGGGGCCCTGAAGGGTTCTCCTAAAGAGAGGCTTTCACACAGCTCCATCGTGCAAGTTTCCCATGTGTAGATGAGATTTGTTCTGATGGGTGAGTCAAGAAACAGCCATATGCTGTTATAGAAATGCAGGCCTCTGAGGAGAGATGCCTGGAAACAAAAGCAATGGATCTGATAGGTGCAAAGGGGCCTGTTTTTTCCTTTTTACCTCTGTAGATATCAGTCTACGTTTCTGAGTGCCGGTAGTTGCTAAGATGGACCCAGATTGCCCCTGTTTGTCCTGGGAAGCCACAAATATTGGGATGGCCTCAGGGACTTTGGTGGTTTATCCTATTAGTAGGGTTGTGGCCATTAGAATGGGCACACACAGTTCCCTTGGAGTGGGCAAGCACAGTCCTCAGGTTTGGCTCTAGCGGCCTGAGCCTCTAGGGTGTGTAGGCCAGGGCTGTTTGGACAGTTGTCTGAAAACACAAACTCTGCTTATATTTAGGGTCATAGGTATGGCAGGACTGATCTACAGACCATGAGGAGAACTCTTCGGGATATGAAAAAAGGGCGAGTGTGAGGCTCTGTTTAAGGTTTTGTCTCTGGATATCATGTCACTCATGGTTGTGAAATTTCCGGGTGACTTCATTGGAAATGTACGAGTCTTACTCTCTGGGGGTTTGGCCCCGTCCAAAGAGTTTGGGGTCATTCTGTGGGATGGTAGAAGTCCGTTGTTCTGTTGTTGTTGATTTGTTTTGTTTTGTTTTTCAACCTCAGGTGTCCCACCAAATGAGGGATTCCAGAGTATTGCCCTGGGCGGGGCGACTGGACAACCAGAAACCTGGTTAATAATTGGGGCGTAGGGACATGTCAAGCCCATTATGACATCTAATGGTCCAGCCACTGAGAGGACGTACAAGAGGAGAGGACTCACGCTGAGGGTCACAATGCGTGTTTATGCCCTCGTCGCACTCAAGAATGGGCGGGGCCTCTTGGTGAATTCTGGTTTCTCCTACACTGAACGTCGGACAACATGCCCACCAGAAGGTTTCTTGCCATGGGTAAGGAAGAATTCTGATTTCTGCATCACAGTCACCCCTGTGCAGTGATTGGAGTTAAGGTCTAGGTTCTGAAGCCTGAAAACTGAGGGAGGGAAGAGATGATGACCTAAGGCCATGGCGGGTCTGATGTGCTCAGTGTAGGGTCAGCTGTCTGGGTGTTGGTCACGTGGTCCGGGCTCAGGTTGTCAGACAGTGCATTAGTGCCCAGGTTAGACTATATATGTTGGGTGTCTTCGAGTGCCGTGTAGGTTCTGATCTGAAGAACTCTTCAGGATATGAAGAATGAGCGAGTCTGAGGCGCATGCTCAGGCTTTTGTCTCTCGATTTTTTGTATCAGCGATGGCCGTGGAATGTTGGGGAGGCTTCATGTTGATGGATGAATCTTGCTCTCTGTGGACTTGGCCCCATCCCAATTGTTTTCCGTCAATCTGTGGGATGGCAGGACCCCTTTCAGGTTTGTTACCTCAGGTATCCCACCAAAAGAGGAATTCCAAAGCAGAGCCCTGGGGAAGAGTGAAGGGACAACACGAACTATGGTTAAAAATTGGGGCCTAGGGGCATGGCAAGCCCAATATGCTGACTGTCCATCCAGCCACTGAGAGGCCTTACCTGAGGACTGGGCTCAGGCTGATGTTCACAATGTGTGTTTGTGACCAATGTGGCCCACAAGCATGGGCGGGGCCTCATGAGCCACACTGGTTTCAAGTACACGGAACCTTGTGCAACATGCCAACCACAAGGTTTCTTGCCATGGCGAAAGAGTTCTGATTTCTGCCTCATTTTCAAACCCGGGCCGTGATTGGAGATAAGGTCTAGGTTCTGAAGCCTGAAAACCGAGGTTGACAAGAGATGATGACCTAAGATAATGACACGTCCGATGTGCTCAGTGTGCGGCCAGCTGTCTGTGTCGGGCCATTAGGTTCAGGATCAAGCTGTGTCAGAAAGGGCATTAGTGCTCAGGTCAGCCTATATATTTGGGGTACAGCCGAAATGCGTGCCCCGTTGTTCCTCATTTGGGGTTTCTGGGTAGCCCCAGAGGGCAATGTTTTTTTTCTTCTGGAGGGCATGCAGAGTGCCGCATTGTAGATCTGGATTGCCAAACTGGAGGGCTTGTTGGCCAGTAGTCTGAGGACGGAAGTCTAGGAACCCAAGGTAGGCCTCGGTTTCTGGGTGAGGATATGGCAGGCACAATCTACAGACCTGAATCGAGATCTCGGGCATCTGAAGTCAGGGTGAGGATCAGACGATCGCTCAGGTTGGACATTCTGTCCCTGATGGCCCCTTCTTGAAGGGGGGCGTGGATCACGAGGCCATGGGGTTTTCCCATGATGAGAGTTGGGAGAAGCTCCCAACTGCAAAGATTCTTCTGCAGGATAATTGAGACCTGTTGGTTGGGTCCAGGAGAACGATTCTGAGCAGGGTTCTAAGGATGGATGGCGGGGTAGACCACCTCGCATTCCAATTGTCTCCTAGCAACAAGACAAGTTAGATCTGCTGGATCTCACGGAGCAACCGAATATGCTGACTTGAATTGGACTCTCCCGTTCATGTGTCCTAATATGATTTTGTGTCTATGGAGATCTTGAATGAAGCGGTGGCACTGGGGCCCTGAAAAGTTCTCCTAAAAAGAGGCTTTGACACACCTCCCACGTGCAAGTTTCCCATGTGTAGATGAGTTTTTTTTTTCTGATGGGTGAGTCAAGAAACAGCCATATGCTGGTACTGAACTCCAGGCATCTGAGGAAAATGCCTGGAAACCAAAGCAATGGATCTGATTAGGGCCAAGGGGCTTGTTCGTTCCTTTTTACCTCTGGGGATATCAGTCTACGAATCTGAGTGCAGGTAGGTTCTCAGATGGGCTCAGATTGCTCCTGTTTGTCCTGGAAGCCACCAATATTGGGATGGCCTCAGGGACTTTGGAGGTTTATCCTATTAGTAGGGCTGTGGCCATTGGAATGGGCACACACAATTCCCTTGGAGAGGGCAAGTACAGTCCTCAGGTTGGCTCCAGGGGCCTGAGCCTGTTGGGTGTGTAGGCCTGGGCTGTTTGGACAGTTGTCTTAAAACACAAACTCGGATTATGTTTCGGGTCATAGGTATGGCAGGACTGATCTACAGACCATGAGGAGAACTCTTCGGGTAATGAAAAAAAGGCGAGTGTGAGGCTCTTGCTCAAGTTTTTATCTCTGGATATTGTGCTATTCATGGTCATGAAATATCCGGGTGACTTCATGGGAAATGGACGCCTCCTACTCTCTGGGGGTTTGGCTCCGTCCAAAGAGTTTGGGATCATTCTGTGGGATGGAAGAAGTCCGTTTTTTTTTTTTTTTTTTTTTTTTGTTTTGTTTTGTTTTTCAAACTCAGTTGTCCCAACAAATGAGGGATTCCAGAGTAGAGCCCTGGGGAGGGGCGATTGGACACCAGAAATCTGGTTTAAATTTGGGGCCTAGGGACATGTCAAGCCATTATGACATATAATGGTCTATCCACTGAGAGGACATACTAGAGGACAGGACTCACGCTGAGTGTCACAATGCGTGTTTATGCCCTCGTCGCACTCAAGAATGGGCGGGGCCTCAGGGTGAATCCTGGTTTCCCCTACACTGAACTTTGGACAATATGCCAACCATAATGTTTCTTGCCATGGGTAAGGAAGAGTTCTGATTTCTGCATCACAGTCACCGCTGGGCAGTGATTGGAGATAAGGTCTAGGTTCTGAAGCCTGAAAACTGAGGTAGGGAAGAGATGATGACCTAAGGCCACGGTGGGTCTTATGGGCTCAGGGTGCGGTCAGCTGTCTGGGTGTTGCTCAGGAGGTCCTGGCTCATGGTATGTCAGACAGTGCATTACTGCTCAGGTTAGACTATATAATTTGGGTACATTTGAGTGCCATGTAGGTTTATTCTCATTTAATGTTCCGGGCAGCTCATTGGGCAATATTTTGTTTCTCGAGGAGGTAGAGTGCTGCAATGATGGTCCGGAATTGCCAAACGTGAGGGCTTCGGGGCCAAGAGTGTGAGGACGGAAGTCTGAGAACACCAGCTAGACTTGGGATTCAGGGCGAGGGCACGGCATGTACCTCCTGAAGATCTGAAGCAATATCTCATGCATCTGAAGTCAGAGCGAGGATCAGACGTTGGCTCAGCTTGGATTTTCTATTCTTGACGGCCCCTTCATGAAGGGAGCTGAATCTCGAGGCCGTGTAGTTTTTCCCACGTTTGGAGTGGTGGAAGGCCCCCTCCTAGGATTCCTTCTGCGGGACAATTGAGACCTGCTGGACAGCTCCAGAACATCCCATATGGATGAGTCTAGACCAACGTTCGAGGATGGATGCCTTAGAAGCCCGCCTCGCATTCCAATTGTCTCCTAGCGACAAGACAGTTTAGATCTGATGGCTCTGCGGGAGCAACCGGGGTGGCTGAGTTGAAATGGACTTTCCTGAGGATGGGTCTAATGTGTGTTTGTGTCCATGAGGGCCTTGGAATGGGGGCGGTGGCACCGGGACCCTGAAGTATTCTCCTCAGCTTTTGACATACCTCCCATGCACAAGTTTCCTAGTGGAGACGATGTTTGTTCTGATGGGTGCCTCAGGAAAACCCCAATGCTTGTATTGGAATCCAGAGTTTTGAGGAGACATGCCTGTAAACCAAAGCAATGGATCCGATTTTGGCCTAGGGTCCTGTCTGGTTCAATCTTCTTCTCTGGGGACATCCATCTAGGGTATGAGTGGAGGAAGATGCTCAGCTGGTGACAGACTGACCTTTTTTGTCCCGGGCGACCTATACTATTGGGTTGGCCTCAGGGACTTTGGAGGGTTCTCCTAATTTGAACGATTTTGGACAATGGAATGGGCAGAATTCCCATGGATTGGGTAGGCACAGTCCTAATGTGTGGCTCCAGGGTCCCCAGCCTGGATGGTGTGTGGCCCAGGACTTTGAGGACAGAAGTCTGAAAAAACAAACTCAGCTTAGGTTTGGGGACGTAGGTATGGCAGGCCTGATCTACAAACAATGAGAAGACATCTTCAGGATATGAAGATAGTGCAAGTCTGAGGCGCTTGCTCAGGCTTTTGTCTCTGGAGTTTTTGTTTCAGCGATGGCCGTGGAATGTGGAGGAGGCCTCATGGGCCGAGGACGAATCTTGCTCTCTGTGGATTTGGCCCAATCCCAATTGTTTTTCGTCAATCTGTTGGATGGAGGACTCCTTTCAGGGTTGTTACATCAGGTGTCCCACCAAAAGAGGAGTTCCAAAACAGAGCCCTGGGGAAGAGTGAAGGGACAACCCGAACTATGGTTAAAAATTGGGGCCTAGGGGCATGGCAAGCCCAATATGCTGTCTCTTCTTCCAGCCACTGAAGGCCTTATCTGAGGACTGGGCTAAGGCTGAGGGTCACATTGTGTGTTTGCCACCTATGTGGCCCGCGATCAATGGCGGGGCCTCATTGGACACACTGGTATCCACTACACTGAACATTATACAACAAGCCTACCACAAGGTTTCTTACCATCGGGAAAGAGTTCTGATTTCTGCATCATTTTCAAACATGGGCAGTGATTGGAGATAAGGCCTAGGTTCTAAATCCTGAAAACCGAGGCTGGGAAGAGATAACTACCTAAGGCAATGGCTGGTCCCATGTGCTCAGTGAGCAGCCAGCTGTATGGGTTGGGCCAGGAGGTCCAGGCTCAGCCTCTGTCAGAAAGGGCATTATTGCCCAGGTCAGCCTATATATTTTGGGTACAGCCAAGTGGTGTGCAGGTTGATCTTCATTTGGGTTTTCTGGGTAGCCCCAGAAGGCTATGTTTTTCTTTTGGAGGGCAGGCAGAGTGCTGCATTATAATTCTGAATTGCGAAACTGGAGGGCTTGTGGGCCATTACTCTGAGGATGGAAGTCTGAGGACACAAGCTAGGCTTAGGTTTCTGGGTGAGGACATGGCAGGCACAATCTACAGATCTGAACCGAGATCTCGTGCATCTGAAGTCATGGTGAGGATCAGACGATTGCTCAGGTTGGACCTTATGTCCCTGAGGGCCACTTCATGAAGGCGGGGGGGATCACGAGGCCATGGGTGTTTTCTCACGATGGGAGTTGTGAGAAGCTCCCAACTTCAAATATTCTTCTGCAGGAGAATTGAGACCTGTTGGTTGGCTCCAGGCTAACGATTCCGAGCAGGGTTCTAAGGATGGATGGCTGGGTAGCCCACCTCGCATTCCAATTGTCTCCTAGCAACAAGACAAGTTAGATCTCCGGGATCTCGCGGAGCAACCGAATACGATGAGTTGAAATAGACTCTCCTGTGGATGGGTCCTAATGTGTTTTTATGTCTATGGATACCTTGGAAAGACGCGGTGGGACTGGGGACATGAAGGGTTCTCCTAAACAGAGGCTTTGACATCACTCCCACGTGCAAGTTTCCCATATGTAGATGAGATTTGTTCTGGTGGGTGAGTCAAGAAACAGCCGTATGCTGGTACTGAAATCCAGGCCTCTGAGGAGAGATGCCTTGAAACCAAAGAAATGGATCCGATTAGGGCCTAGGGGCCTTTTCGTTCCTTTTTACCTCTGGGGATATCAATCTACAAGTCTGAGTGCAGGTAGGTCTCAGATGGGCTCAGATAGCTCCTGTTTGTCCTGGGAAGCCACCACTATTGGGATGGCCTCAGGGACTTTGGAGATTTATCCTATTAGTAGCGTTGTGTCCATTGGAATGGGCACACAGATTTCCCTTGGAGTGGGCAATACATTCCTCAGCTTGGCTCCAGGGGCCTAAGCATATAGGCTGTGTAGGCCAGGGCTCCTGGATAGTTGTCCGAAAACAGAAACTCGCCTTATTTTTCGGGTCATAGGTATGGCAGGACTGATATACAGACCATGAGGAGAACTCTTCGGGATATGAAAAAAAGGCGAGTGTGAGGCTCTTGCTCAAGTATTTATCTCTGGATATCATGCCATTCATGGTCATGAAATTTCCGGCTGACTTCATGGTAAATGGACGAGTCTTACTCCCTGGGGGTTTGGCTCAATCCAAAGAGTTTTGGGTCATTCTGTGGGACGGAAGAAGTCCGTTTTTTGTTGTTGTTGTTTTGTTTTGTTTTGTTTTTCAAACTCAGGTGTCCCACCAAATGAGGGATTCCAGGGTAGAGCCCTGGGGAGGGGTGATTTGAGAACGAGAAATCTGGTTACAATTAGGTCCTAGGGACAGCTAGACTTGGGTTTCAGGGTGAGGGCACGGCATGTACCCCCTGAAGATCTGAAGCAATATCTCATGCATCTGAAGTCACAGCGAGGATCAGACGTTGGCTCAGCTTGGATTTTCTGTTCATGACGGCCCCTTCATAAAGGCAGCAGAGTCTCGAGAGCGTGGAGGTTTTCCCACGTTGGGAGTGGTGGGATGCCCCCTCCAAGGATTCCTTCTGCGGGACAATTGAGACCTGTTGGACAGCTCCAGGACATACCATATGGATGAGTCCAGACCAACGTTCGAGGATGGATGCCTGGGAAGCCCGCCTCGCATTCCAATTGTCTCCTAGCGACAAGACAGTTTAGATCTGATGGCTCTGCGGGAGCAACCGGGGTGGCTGAGTTGAAATGGACTTTCCTGAGGATGGGTCTAATGTGTGTTTGTGTCCATGAGGGCCTTGGAATGGGGCGGTGGCACCGGGACCCTGAAGTATTCTCCTCAGCTCTTGACATAGCTCCCATGCACAAGTTTCCTTGTGGTGACGAGGTTTGTTCTGATGGGTGCCTCAGGAAAACCCCAATGCTTGTATTGGAATCCAGGGTTTTGAGGAGACATGCCTGTAAACCAAAGCAATGGATCCGATTTTGGCCTAGGGTCCTGTCTGGTTCAATCTTCTTCTCTGGGGACATCCATCTAGGGTATGAGTGGAGGTAGATGCTCAGCTGGTGTCAGACTGCCCTTTTTTTTTGTCCCGGGCGACCTATACTATTGGGATGGCCTCAGGGACTTTGGAGGGTTCTCCTAATTTGTACGATTTTGGACAATGGAATGGGCAGAATTCCCATGAATTGGGTAGGCACAGTCCTAATGTGTGTCTCCAGGGTCCCCAGCCTGGATGGTGTGTGGCCCAGGACTTTGAGGACAGAAGTCTCAAAACACAAACTCAGCTTATGTTTGGGGACGTAGGTATGGCAGGCCCGATCTACAAACCATGAGAAGACATCTTCAGGATATGAAGATAGGACGAGTCTGAGGTGCTTGCTTAGGCTTTTGTCTCTGGATTTTGTATCAGCGATGGCCGTGGAATGTCGAGGAGGCCTCATGGGCCATGGACGAATCTTGCTCTCTGTGGATTTGGCCTGATCCCAATTTTTTTTCGTCAATCTGTTGGATGGAGGACTCCTTTCAGGGTTGTTACATCAGGTGTCCCACCAAAAGAGGAATTCCAAAGCAGAGCCCTGGGGAAGAGTGAAGGGACAACACGAACTATGGTTAAAAATTGGGGCCTAGGGGCATGGCAATCCCAATATGCTGTCTCTTCATCCAGCCACTGAGAGGCCTTACCTGAGGACTGGGCTAAGGCTGAGGGTCACAATGTGTGTTTGCTACCTATCTGGACCACGAGGAATGGCGGAGCCTCAAGGGACACACTGGTTTCAACTACACTGAACGTTGGAAAACAAGCCAACCGCAAGTTTTCCTGCCATCGGGAAGGAGTTCTGATTTCTGCATCATTTTCAAACCTGGGCAGTGATTGGAGATAAGGTCTAGGTTCTGAAGCCTGAAAAATGAGGTTGGGAAGGGATAACGACCTAAAGCCATGGGGGGTCCGAAGTTCTCAGTTTGTAGCCAGCTGTTGGGTGGGCCTAGGAGGTCCAGGCTCAGGCTGTGTCAGAAAGGGCATTATTGCCCATGTCATCCTATATATTTTGGGTATAGTGAAGTGTCGTGCAGGTTGATCTTCATTTGGGGTTTCTAGGTAGCCCCAGAGGGCAATGTATTTCTTCTGCAGGGCAGGTAGAGTGCTGCATTGTAGTTCTGGATTGCCAAACTGGAGGGCTTGTGAGCCAGTAGTCTGTGTACAGAAGTCTGAGGACACAAGCAAGGCTTAGGTTTCTAGGTGAGGACATGGCAGGCACAATCTACAGACCTGAACCGAGATCTCATGTATCTGAAGTCAGGGTGAGGATCAGACGATATTTCAGGTAGGACCTTGTGTTCCTGATGGCCCCTTTATGAAGGGGGGGGGATCATGTGGACATGGGCGTTCTCTCACGATGCGAGTTCTGAGAAGCTCCAAACTGCAAAGATTCTTCTGCAGGACAATTGAGACCTGTTGGTTGGCTCCAGGCCAAGGATTCGGAGGAAGGTTTTAAGGATGGATGGCGTGGTAGGCCACCTCACAGTCCAATTGTCTCCTAGCAACAAGACATGTTAGATCTGCTGGATCTCGAGGAGCAACCGAATACACTCAGTTGAAATGGACTCTCCTGTGGATGGGTCCTAATGTGTTTTTGTGTCTATGGAGACCTTGTAATGGGGCAGTGGCACACAGGCCCTGAAGGATTCTCCTAACTGGAGGTTTTGAGACATCTTCAATTTTCCCATGTGGCGAAGAGATTTGTTCTGATTGCTGCCTCATGAAATCCCCATATGCTAATATTGGAAACCCGGCCTCTGAGGAGAGATACCTGTAACCGAAAGCAATGAATCTGATTCAGGCCTAGGGGCCTGTCTGATTCAATCTTCTACTCTGGGGACATCCATCTACGCTGAGTAGAGGTAGGGGCTCAGCTGGTTTCAGATGACCCTTGTTTGTCCTGGGCGGCCTACATTATTGGGATGTCCTTGGGGACACTGGAGGTTTTTCCTAATTTGTACGATTGTGGACAATGGAATGGGCAGAATTCCCGTGGTATGGACAGGCACAGTCCTGATGTGTGGCTCCAGGGGCCCAAGCCTGAAGGGTCTGTGGGCCAGGAATGTGGGGACAGAAGTCTGAAAACACAAACTCGGCTTAGGTTTGGGAAGTAGGTATGGCAGGCCCGATCTACAGACCGTGAGGAGAACTCTTCGGGATACGAAAAAAGAGCGAGTGTGAGGCGCTTGCTCAGACTTTTGTCTCTGGATTTGTTGTCAACGATGGCTGTGGAATCTCGGGGAGGCCTCATGGGCCATGGACGAGACTTCCTCTCTGTGAATTTGGTCCAATCCCAATTGTTTTGGGTCAATCTATAGGATGGGAGGAGTCCTTTTAGATTTGTTACCTCAGGCGTCCCACCAAAAGAGGGATTCCAAAGCAGAGCTCTGGGGAGGGATGAATGGACAACCCGAACAATCCATTTGGGGTGAGGTCGAGAACCGAGCAGGTTGATCCTCATTTGGGGTTCATGGAGATCCCCATAGAGCAACGTTTTTCTTCTGGAGGGCCAGCATAGGGCTGCATTTTGGTTCCAGAATTCCAAGTCTTGAGGACATGTTTGCCAGAAGTGTGAGGAAGGAAGTCTGAAAACACAAGGAAGCACGAGGTTTGGGCCCACTGTGCAGAGGCTGAATCGAGATCTCCTGCATCTGAGGTCAGGGCAAATATCAATTGTTGCCTCAAGCTGGAGTTTGTGTCCGTGACGGCCCCTTCCTGAAGGGGGTGGGGGCGTCATGAGGCCAGGGAGGTTTCCCTACGCTGGGAGTTGTGAGCTGCTCCAAACTTCAAAGTTTCCTTCTTCAGGACAGTCGAGTACTATTGGATGGTTCCAGGATGCCCCATAGAGAAAGACTCGAGAGCAGGGGCCTAAGCATGGATGCCGAGAAACGCCAACTCACCATCCCATTGCCTGGTCGAGACAAGGCACGCTCAATCTGTGGGCTCTTGGGTGAGCTACCCAGAAGTCTGAGTTTAAATGGACTTTCCTGAGGATGAGTCATAATGTGGGTTGGTGGCCATGGAGACCTTGGAATGTGGCAGTAGCTAAGGGACTCTACAGGATTCTCCAACCCGAAGGGTTTGACACAACTCCAACAAGGAAGCTTTCCATGCGGAGATGAGAGGTGTTCTGTCTGGTGCCTCCGGATAGCCCCATATGCTGGTCTTCGAACCCAGGCCTCTGAGAGAGTGATACCTGGACACCAAAGCCAGAGTTCATAATA